>NC_056741.1:1763952630-1764172630 GCF_019279795.1 Protopterus annectens | reverse complement strand
CTTCCTGTAATACATTGTTTGATTTTCTCAGCCTTAATTTGTTTTGTATGTGACTTTAACAAGTTACTTCACCAGACATCACTCTTGGGCTGCTCTGGAAAAGGGACATTTGTCTCCAGTTGGTAATCCCAGACTGTTAGAAAATGCATTATGCATTTATCTTTTGATGTCCTGCACCATTTGCAGAGATGCTAATTAGCACTTCAATAGATGATATTTGAGTATGAATTCTAGCATATAGGTTGTAGTTTAATAGGTTGCCAAATGTATTTTCACTAAATGTGAGTTTCAAAGTAAGAGAAGTTTACTGTTACTCATACTAAAAATGTTTTCATTGTGAACATGTTTTATTTTGCATTTTTCTCTAAAATTAGAAATAAAGGTTATAAATGAAATCCAAATCACTGTGATAATTGTAAAAGAAAAGAATCACATATGTATACTGACATGGCTGAACAGTGTTTATGGTAACTGGGGAGAGACAACCAAGTAATAGAATATTGGTATGGCTGGTGAGGGCTTGATTCATTACCTATATAAGGCTCCATTTATCCCTGACCTGGCTGTCTAGACCCTGGAGGAACATGTTGCAACAATACAGCATTATTAGCCATTCAAGTAGGTCAGACCTACACTGGATGATGGCATAGGTTCATAGGTTCGTAGGTTCATACTAGGCTATCTGCCCTAGGGCATTTATAAGCCTAGCCCAGAGTTTTGTGGCTTTCGCCACCCCTTTAGTCTGAATGATACTATGCCCATTATTTTGCTGTGCCTCTGTCAAGCAGTGACACTGAGGTTATCCCTGGGGTATACCTGCGATCTCCCATCCATTGGTCAAGATTTCTCTTGAACAAGGCCAGTGAGGTGCTCTGCCTCACATGAACCGGGATTTTTTTCCACAGCATAGGGAGTCTCTGGGTGATGAATCTGTCCCTCCAGCACGTCCTATTAATAGCCGTGTTGAGGTTTAGGTCTCTTGCCCTTGTAGTTCTAATGGATTTAGATTTTTTGAGGTGAAGCATGTTCATTAATTCCGGGTTGGACATGGCCTTGTATGTCAGGCACAGGTCACCTCTGAGCAGACGGTAAGTGACTGAATAGAGCTGGAGTTCCTTCAGTCGGGCAGCATAAGACATATTTTTGAGACCCTTTATCCTTTTGGTGAGGAACTTTTGGGGCCTTTCCAATTGCTGCAGGTGTCGGGTCAGATACATTCCGAATGGGGCATTGTACTCAATCATTGGTCTGATGAGTGATGAGTACAGGGGAACGATGACCTCCCTTGATCTAGATGTGAATCCCTTCATGATCAGGTGGGCAATGTAGAAGGTAAGCGACTGAATAGAGCTGGAGTTCCTTCAGTCGGGCAGCATAAGACATATTTTTGAGACCCTTTATCCTTTTGGTGAGGAACTTTTGGGGCCTTTCCAATTGCTGCAGGTGTCGGGTCAGATACATTCCGAATGGGGCATTGTACTCAATCATTGGTCTGATGAGTGATGAGTACAGGGGAACGATGACCTCCCTTGATCTAGATGTGAATCCCTTCATGATCAGGTGGGCAATGTAGATGGTCTTCCTAACTACTTTGGCAACGTGAGTGTCAAACGAAAGGTTACTGTCAACCTGGATCCCCAGATCCCTGATAACCTCTTCTGTGCTTAGTGGATTGCCACCTATATGGTAACTAGGGGTAACCTTGTTTTTCCCGAAGGGAATGACTATGCATTTTTTGGCGTTTAACTTTAGGCCATGGCTCTGGCACCAGTTATCCATTTCTATGAGACCCTTCTGAAGGATGTCTGTGTCAGATGGGTTTTCAACTATGGTGCCCAGTTTGCAGTCATCTGCAAACTTTGTCAGCCATAATCCTCCTGTGTTTGCCTGTACTTCTGAAAAGTAGATACCGAACAAGAGTGGGCCCAGGACTGAGCCCTGTGGGACACCACTTGTGACAGGCTTGGAGTCTGACATGGCGCCAGCAACTCTGACCCTGTGGGTTCTGTCACTTAGCCAGTTTGCAACCCATCTTGTGACGTATGGGTTTACGTTTAAGCTGGTGAGTTTTTTAATGATACCCGAGTGGGGTATTGTGTCGAAAGCCTTTGCCAGGTCAAGGTAGGCTGTGTGGACTGCCTTACCCTCGTCAATGGCCTTGGTGACTGATTCGAAAAAGTCACCCAAGTTTAAAAGGCATGATCTGCCCTTGATAAAGCCAAACTGGGTTGGATCCAAAGTCTGCAAGTCCCCTATGTCTTTATTTATGAGTTCCATTATGATCCTCTCCATAGCTTTTCAGACCAGGCTTGTCAAGCTGATGGGACGGTAGTTTCCGGGGTCGGTGGAGGCACCTCCTTTGTGAAGTGGGACCACCATTGCCGTACGCCACTCCTTGGGTACGTATCCTGAGGTGAGACTAAGATTAAACAGCTGCCCTAACTGCGGGTTTAATTCCTCATTGAGTTCGTGGAGCACACAACCAGGGACACCATCTGGTCCCACGGATGCTGTGCTTTTCGCCTTGGAGAGAGCAGTTCTCACCTGAGCATTTGAGATGTTTGGGGGACTACAATCCTCTGGTATAGATATCGCTCCTTTTGGGGGGGAGGGGGGGGAATTTGCACTGAACCTGTCAACCAGTATGTTGGCAATGTCTGTAGGTTACGTGATTTTTACATCATTTTGCACTAATTCTGAGCATATCTGGGAGTTTCCTCCCAGGTTTCTAACATAGCTAAAAAAGGCCTTATGATTGTCTTTTGAGTCCTTAGCGATTTTTCTCTCAAAATTTGCTTTGGATGCTTTTATGAGAGAACTCAGTTTTTTACTTATAATGATCAAGGGTGTCTTCCCTTTTACGGATTTCGCTCTATCTTGTAGTAGCTTCTTCCTTTTGTTGTAAAGCTTGTTTATGGCTGGGGTCCACCAGACTGGACGCTTGCCTTTGGTACAAAGAGTCTTTGTTTTGTTTGGGATTGCCTGATCCATGCAGTCCTGGAGGTGCTGGTAGAAGGCATTTGTAAGTGATTCAGCGGTTTGAGTAATGGTTTCCGCTGGCTCGGGGGCCTTGAAAGAGACCACACCAGTCTTTAGGAGTGTGAAGTCGGCTTTTGAGAAGTTCTTCACTGTGGTCTTTTTTATCTGGGGTGGGGGCGGGATGTTTACTTCCAGTGAGATTAGTTTATGATCTGATCTCACCAATGATGGGTATACCTCTGGTGTTGAACATTGTGACCCCATGTTTGTGATGATGAGATCTAGTATGTTTTCTCCTCTTGTGGGGATGGTGACTAGTTGTTCCATGGCATTTGAGTTTATGAACTCTAGGAACCTTTGGGCTAGAGTGTAGTTGAAATCACTCAGTATGATGGTGTTAGGAGATATATTTATCCCCTCCAGTGTTTTCAGGAAAGCTGTGTGAGGTTCCTGAGTTTGAGAGGGTGGCCTGTAACAGGCTACAAACTGCAGAGCAGTCTTGCCTACGGTTAATTGCACCTGGATGGTTTCCGATTCATCATGCGTTGCCACCAACCTTGAGGTGAGGGTGTCTTTGATGAATATGGACACCCTCCCTCCTTTCTTGGTGTTGTCCGGATTTTGGGGCCGGAACGCATGATATGAGGTAAAACCTGATAGTGCCAGGGTGCTCTCAGGAGCCTTGAACCAGGTTTCAGTCACAGCACAGACATCGATGTTCTCCATACTGAGAAGGGCTTTGAGTGCGTGCATCTTGAGGTTGAGACTTCTGGCATTGAGCAGCATTGCCCTTAGTTTTTTTCCTTTATTGTGTTTTAGGGTGGTAGGTTTAGAATTTGAGCCCTGCCTAAAAAAGGTACAATGGGGGTGGCAAGAGCCTTTGCCAAAATCCGGAAGCCCAGGGGTGACAGGTGCAAGCCGTCCCTTGCGAAGCAGCGTGGCTTGTCCAGCATGTCATCCCAGGCAGACAGACATTGGATCCCCTTTGAATGACACCATAGTTTAAGCCAATTATTAAAGCTGATCATCTTGTCTTCGTATTGTGGCATCATTCTTGGTGAAGGTAGGATACTGCTCAAGGTCAGGGTCATACCTGCCTGGGCTACATAATCAGAGAGCTCCTCTATGTCTCTTTTCATGTAGTCCAGGGAGGTGCGTCTCAGGTCGTTCACACCAGCATGGACAATGACTGAGTCATACTTGTACCTGCAGTTGAGTGACCTGAGTGCTTGCGTTATGTGGCGGATTCTAGCGCCTGATAGGCAGCTTACTGTGACCTTCTCCTTACTCAATCTGGTGAGCGGGACGTCAGTGTGTCTGACTATGGAGTCACCAATGACGAGTGTATCTGGCATTGTGTTTGGCCTTAAGGGCTGTGACTGTTTGGCACACTGACTCTGTGGTCTATGTGTTGCATGTGCTGTGCCCTGTGGAGGCAGTTGTTTGGGTGTCTGCTTTGGTGGCCTCTGCTGTTTTGTAGGTTTTTGATCAGAGCCTCCGAGTATGTCTTTGTGTGTTTATGTGTATGATTTGAAGTTGTGATAGTGCTATGTGAGACTGGGTTTGTGGTGTGTGTGGTTACCTTCTCCTCCTGTCTGGTCTTGCCACTCCTATGTTGAGAGAGCTCAGCCTCCAGTTTGGCTATATATTTGCATCTCTCGCATGTATTTGTGTTTTGTAGGAGGAGAGGGTTGTCAGTGTACATGAGGCAATTGTAACATTGCCTCAATATTCCCAGATTCACCAGCTGAGCAGGAGAGGACACTAGCAACTGATCCCTTGCCATGCTAGAAGGAATAGACAAAAACTTTATGTAGATGAGTTTGAAAAATGACTTCAGGGGATGTGGTGTTTTTAGGCCGGTGGGGTACTATGTATAATAAAAGTGCTATATCAGAGAAAAAAGTACTTTAGGAGCAAGTGCTAGGCTTTACAGATGGAGAATAGTCTACTTAGGAATCAAGTAGAGCTGAACTTTTTAGTTAGAGAATAGGCTGGTTAGATTAGCAGTACAGTTCAAGAAGAGCTGTTCTAAGGGAAAAAATGAAGAGTGAACTTTAGGTAGCCCAAATAGTTTAACCTTGATTAACCACCGCTGCTCTTGTGTGCTCCTGTGGCAACTCCGCGCTAAAGCGCTCTAAAGCGTGCTTTATAGCAGGGGGCTGGAAAAGGCAGGAAATGACCCAAAATGGCCAATGAACTACAAGTTACTGTCTTTAACCACTCCTCTGAGGACAAACAGGCAGCTCAGTACTCCCCACTCTCACTGGTGAGTAAAGAAACTTCCCCCTGACCAAACAAGGAAAATGGAGAAGTACAGGAACCAAGACAAAGCCCAGGGATCAGCAAAATCTGATCACTGGAACAAACTAATCAGTAAAGTATGGAAAACAAGAATATTTTTTGTTTTTTTTTCAAGTTTTTTACACAGATAGGACAGAAAACACAGTAAATGCTTTGATTTTCGATTAAAAGGCAGAAGGGATAGTTATTTTTGATGACAGTGAGGACAGGGGAGATCAAAAATGAGATGTCGGCATCCTGCAAGCAAGTAAGCCCTCCTCACCCAAAACAGTATGTCATATGCAGTAATATTTCTGCAATTAGTATAACATGTGGGTTGCTGAAAAAAATCTGTTGCAGCATTTAAATTGTCTTTAATTGTTTTGCTTTCTTTGTTGCACTAAAGAATTAACGAATTCACTAATGGCCCTGGATTATTTAATATAGTCTAAACATGTTACATTTCAGTAATATATTTTTGCAGTACCTTCTTTACAACCTCTAGAAACTACAAAGGCATTGACTTCTGTCAGGTCATATAGTCTGCATTATTTGAATTGATGATCAGAACTGCCTAATCTTCATCATCCATTGTTTAGTCATTGTTGCATATTACTGTGGTGCAGCCATCTCTGCAAGATCAGATTTGAAAACATTTCTGCATTTTAGTTAAAGCATTACTTTGGCAGTTAGTTCAAAGGACTAAAATGTTAACATGTTAATGAGCTCCTTCCTGTGGTGGGGATTGAGGGTTTGAACCTTTCCTTACCTACTGTCTGACCGTGAGCAAGTCACCTAACCAGACAGTGCTTTGGAACACTTGAGGATTTGGACTAGGCTCCTTAATGGCCTCCAGGATTGTATGCCTACTTAGTATGACCCTCTTGTCATTATTTGCCAGCTATTCCCTATTGCATAGCTGAACTTTAACAAAAGACTGCATTGAAAGAGGAGGGTCCATGAGCAGACATGCTGAAATGGCTGATAAATGAATCTTGATAGATGACTAAGAAAGGCCATAGGATAGTATCTTACACTAATATTACAAAACCAGAGAACAACTAACCCTGAATGGGTGCTGGTTTTATTGTTGTCACCAATAGAAAACTTTTTTAATTTGCTAATCTGTGGTTTTCTTGTAGCAGACTTTCTTGCCTCCATTAGTTCCTGCTGCAGGTGCCCAGTAAACAGGTGCCTAAAAGGAAATAAGACCCTGTCATCTAGGCAGTCAGGTGAAGATGATTGATGTTGGGATGTATCAAACATGCTAGCTCCTGTGTGAGGAGATCATTTATGTAAGGAAGCTTGTAGTAATTGCCCCTGATCATGTCCAAAAGATGGGAGAACCACAGTTGCCTGTGCCAGAAGGCAGTCAACACTGTGATCTTGGGGAATTCCTTATGAATAACCAGAAGAAGCCTGGATATTAGTAGAAAAAGTGAAAAAGCATGCAGGAATATTCCTGTCCATTGAAAAGAAAAGGCATCTGTCTTCCAGGGCTTGCATGAAATCCTGGAAAATAATCTTGCCATTTGATTGTTCACAGAAGAGGCAAAGTGGTTTACATAAGGAACTCCGTACAGAGGGATCAAATCTTGGAAGACTTCCTGATCTAGTTTCCATTTGAGAAGGTCTACCTGGTCCTGCTCAGCTTGTCAGGCACTCAAGCTTACTCTGATGGAATGTAGGATACCTGTAGAGTAATATTGTGCTGTAAAGCTATATTATAAACTAACATAACTAGTCTACAAAGGGGGTGCAACCTGGTTCCCCCTTACTTGATGATTTACCACATGACCAACTTATTGTCTTTGAAGAGGTCCCGGGGACTAAAGATGGTCCAAAACATCGAGTGCCTTGAGCAGGCCAGGCATTTCCTTGATATTTATGTGCTTCCATCTGTCCTTTGTGTCCCAGACACAGTGCACTTTTATATCTCCTAAAACTGGTCCCCAAGCAAAGACTGAAATGTCTGTCGTGACTGACTTCTTTGGAGGAGGGAGGGAGAAGGTGAGACCTGCATTTAAGGATATCTGTTGTCTCCTCCAAAAGATTTATCTTCTGACAAACTACAGCACTGGGATTTGAAACGATAAAGAATGTTGATGCTGGGACCAAACAGATTTCAGACACCACAATATTTTCTCATGTGGAGTCATGCCAGGGGTATCATGAGAATCACAGATGCCATGAGACCCCAAATCCTGAAATATTCCCTCACAGTTACCAAAGTCTGAGTGGAAAACCATCAAAGTAGATCTAAATAAAGAATCCCAGCTTGTGTAAGAGATTTCTAACCCAAAAGAGAATTCCTGAAACTTTGAAAAAGACTGCACAAAGACAAACAAGCCATCTAAATGTGGAAAAATGTTTATACCCTGTAGCCTGCAATGAGTTATAACTGGATCTAGACACTTTGTGAAAACTCTTGGTGCAGTGGATAGTCCAAAGGGTAAGCAGAGAACTGATAATGTGATCCAGACAGACAAAACCTTAAGAAATATCTGAGTTCTGAATAACTAGGTATGTGATGATAAACATCTTTTAAGTTTAGTGTTACCAGGAAACTTGAAAGAAGAAGAGGTAACAGGTTGTGAAGTGACAACATTTTGAATCTTGGTCTTATTACAAACAGGTTTAGGATAGAAAAATCCAGAACTGGTCTTCATGTATATTCTTTCTTTCACATTAGGAACATCCTTGAATAAAAAACTTTCCCCATCTGGGAAGGAGGAACTGGTTCTATCACTCTTTGGGACAGCATGTGATGAAGAACAGGCAGAAACAAAAAAGTCACATCTGGAGGATGAGTAATTACCCCCTAAAAATGAGGAATTTCCTCCCGCTGCCATCTGTAAAGCTGATGAATGATTTTCAGAACCATTTGTCTGAAACAATCTGTTGCCAAAGGAAAAAAAAAATAGATATTCAGACTTTCTGGAAGGAAAAAGTGGTCATGGTGGGAGGGAGTCATAAGTTCTCTTAGTCAGTCAGACTTGTTAGATTGACCTTGGTTTTGTGAGGTACAAAACTTCTTTTTGGAATCCCTTTGTCATTTCTTCTTAAATATCCATTTACCTAAATTCTGTTGAAACTGTTTATTCTGTTGTTTTTTTTTTTTTAGAACTCAATGAAGCGATAAAAAATTTCTTGGATGAGGGCTGAAAAAATCACACTTTTTGATCACTTCTGCAGCAGAGGGGTCAAACACTAAACCTCTGTCCAAGGGAGAATTAAAAAAAAATCATTTTTAACATCATCTGGGAGGTACTGAGAATGTAGCCATGCAAACTCAAAACAGTACCAGTGACAATAGTCCTGGAAGAAGTATCAGCTGAATCATACGCATACTAAACATTGAGTAATGATCTGTGCAGTAGAAGAAACTAAGTTATTTAAAGCAGATTTTTCCTCACAAGATGTAACTGCAGATAAAGCATTCTTCATAATTTCACAATTTGTCAGAACATACTTTAACATGTGAGCTGGACAATTCAAGATTCTGAAGATCAAAGCTGGAGAAGTAAACACTTTTATCCCATACCTATCAATAATTACATCATCCTTTTCAGAAAGAAAAGGTTTGGAATTAACTAAATGCTTAGCATCAGTGGGATAAACTAAAGCTATTGCTGCTGGGTCAGGGTTAAGAATAATGTATACAAATGTAAAAGACTGAGGAACTGTATACATCCTATCTGCATTTTTAGAGGCAGATGGCTGACTAACATGAAAATTGCAAGCAGTAACACATACATCCTTTAAAGCAGACAGAAGAGAAGAAATGTGTAGGTTCTGGAAAATCCTTCCGTAACAACTTGGAGTATTTTCTGAGGGACTGAGAAACCGCAGTGTTCTCCCACTGAAAACACAGGAACATTCTAGCAATAGTCTTAGAGAAAGAGAAACCTCCACAGGGATAACTGGAAAGGGAACTTTCTTCTGAGTCTGAATCAGAAATCTGAGGACAAAACTCTGAATCTATCACTACATCTTTCTGTTCAGATTCAGAATCTTTTCAGGAAAGTAGGCTTCCTACTTTCTTTTACTGGAAACTACTCTTCAAAAAGGATCTGTAGCTTGAATCAAACTCTGAGCCAGTCCTAGCAAACTACTCTTATCCAAAGAAATTTGAGGAGGAGTCGATGCATGCCTGGTTTTCTGATTCCTTTTGGCAGAAAAAATGGGGCAAACTGTGTTACTAATGGCAGCTGCTGCTTCCCAAGGGATGGGCACAGCATTCTGATATGACAAAGAAACTGCCCTATTCCCTGTCCCAGGATCAACAAGAGTGTCTCTGTCTTGCCCAGTGATGGGACTCCAAGAGCCACAAAGGATGTGGCTAAGCCCTGGTCCATAGTGGCTGTAGGTGCTACACCAGAGGGATCTGGGATAAAAGATGAGTGGTCTGAGCTTCAACAAATGGCCAGAGCAGAGTCACCCACCTGTGGCTGAGGTAAATCGTTAACCTGCTGTGGTGGTAAAGGCTGTTTGCTTAATTTATTTTCTTTTTGTGGCTAGAAGACAGGCCATCCATGGGACCAGTAGTCTGTTCCATGGTCAAGATGAAAATGGTGCCTCTATCTGTTGAAAGGCAAACAGCAATTGCAAGTTAACTCTACCAACCCACAGAAGTTACTTTGACTGAAAAAAAAAACACTGTAAAAATACTTTAAACACTATGTCAGCCCCACAAATAAATAAATAAATAAATAAATACAATTTCTCCATAGGAAAAATGTTTTGAATTACTTTACACTTCTTTAAAATTGACAAGAAAAAATGAGTGGTCCATTAAAAAGTACTTTCTAGTCCTGAGACAGTCCATTAAAACAAAACACTCCTAGCTTTAAAATAACTTACTTAAAGAAGAAAGTTGTAAAATATAAACAAAATTAAAAAATAGAAGAGTTTTTTCACACTAAAGGGAACTTATCTGCCCAGCAATGGAAAGCATAAGTCGACTGACAATCCTCAAAAGAATTAGAATAGTGTACTCTTTGGCATCAGTAAAGCTCTGAAGGGGGTCTATATTATATTATTGCATACTTACAAAAGTGAACGATAATTAATCAACCCCATGTAAGCAAAAGCTTACAACACCGAAACCTCAGAACAGCGATTTTTTCCAAGGGAAAAAAAATCACTGTTCCAAAATAAAAAAAAATAAACTTTAAGACACTACATAATGTGGGGGGCTTTGCCCCCCCCACACACCCCCACACCCCCTTACTTAAATATACCAACTCTGAGATTGCACTACAGTGCCAAAAATGGCAAAGTAATGAAAGCGACCAAGCAAATTCTTTCCCAGGGAAAGAATTTGCTGAAAAGTCGCTTCGCTATTTTACCTTTTTGTTCTTTTAGGTTTGATCAAGACACATTTGACAAAATGTATCTGTGATAACGCAATAGGAATCCTCTGAAGGGCTTCTCATCCAAGCTTGTCTTTTAATCTGCACAGCTTGAGCTGCTTGACAGATTGGCTGAGTGGAAGGTGCCCTGATGCTTTGGAAGTTGGCCGGCTGTTATATCCTTGGCAAGATATAACCTATATAATGAAGGCTACTGCAGCAGTTATCAATATAATGGACATCAGCTGGACAGCAGCTTAGCCTACAGTAAATATAAATACAAGTCTGATGTGCTTAATAAGTATAAGTCCACTGAAGTAATTAAAGTAAAAACTATTTATTTTAGAATTGGAAAGCCCATTTCACAGAATGGCAGTATAATTACAGGAAAAAGAAATGCTAACAAAAAAATTGTTCAAGATCTTTAAGGCAACTAAAGAGTGAGATGAATAAAACCCCAAAGCACTAGGTAAGGGTATGCCAGAAAGCATCCATTCTATGGTTTAATGAAAAATGTTACATGTAATATTTTATGATTTAGTTTGTGAACTTGCTGCCTGGTGTATCTTTTTAATAGCATTCAATATTTGCTTCAAGTATCAATAATGGGGTATTCCTACCTTATAATAAACTTTCTCATGGTTCTTATTTCAGGTAATGTCAATTTTCATTTAGGAATGATGTGGTGCTACTACTGTATAATAATCCTTGTAATGCTTCTTTTGGCAGATAATATTAACTTTACTTATTGATAATGGAGTGTAACTACCCTATGGTAATACTTCTTATGGTGGTAGCCCATTTAGTGGATGCCCAGAACAAAAAGCTCCAGTAACAGAATAGGCAATTTTGTGCAAGACAGAATATTGCAAAGCTTAAAATTACAGTATGGGTGTTCAATAACTGAAAGGCAGCTATACTAGAAAAAAAACTCCAGTCAGTAAAATATAGTCATTCCATACTAGTACAAGACAATTTGTCATATATACAGTGAGATTTAAAATGAGTGCATGCGTGTGTATGTGCCTTCCATGGAAGGCTGAGAACCGGGCTGGCAACTCAACACCGTAAAACTCCACTGCCAATCATATGCGGACAGGTGATCCGCTGTAGCGACCCCTAACTGGGAAAAGCCGAAAGAAGAAGAAGAAGACAGTGAGATTTAAAATGATAAATTACAATTTTATATTTATTGCTAGAAAAAACTAAGAGAGGTGATGTGGAGATAGAGTAGAAAGCAAAGAGAAGGTGATAAAAGTAGAAAGCAGAGAGCAGCTGATGCAATAGTGTGTAGGATTTCCTAGGTGATATAGAGAACAACAAAGCTGTGGTAAAGCTGTGGTGGATGTAGAAGGTAGAGAGCATGAGATGGAATTTTAAAACTTGTCAGGTAGTAAGCAGAATAATAATGGGATGTCACTTCAGTCTTATGCTTCTTACATCAGACAATGTAAAGTTTCACTTACTAAAAACAGGACATTACTGGCCTATGTGACATTTATATCAGATAATGTAATCTTTGCCATTTACTGCCAGAATTCCATAGAACCCCAGAAAGTTAAAGGGACTAAAGCAACTGTTTGCAACAAATGTAAATTAACAATTTCATGGACATAGAAATAACTGTCTTAGCTTGCAGAGTGTACCCAATTATATAGTTTTGGATACTAAAAGCTAAGTTATTCTTTTGTTCTGAGAGTAAGGATGAGCCTCCTAATTATTTTTCCTGGATTTACAATCTCAAGTTGTTAGACCATGAAAGATTAAACAAAACCATTCACTATGTAATATATTACCTAGTTTACTAATTACAACAATGGTAGGCTCGTACCACACAAATAATTTACTGCTAATTAAGTATTTCAGGCAAATCACTTTATTTTGAAAATTTGCCTATGGCTCTGTAGTACTGACACTATAGTGTAATTAAATACTCTTCTACTGAAGAACTTACATTTTTTGTGGTTACCCAAAAGGGTTAGCAGTAGCATGTAAGTCAAGATTTAAATTAGGCCTAAGAAGCATAATAGAAAACTAAATTAAGTGTAAAATGCAGCTGCATCAGAAGACAGCTTCTTCTTTTGGTTTTTCCCAGTTAGGGATCACTATAGCAGAACAGCAGTCTGCAGAATGATTGGCAGTGGAGTTGTACTGTGTCAAGTGGCCAACCTAGTACACAACCTTCCACAGTAGGCACACACACATACACACACACACACACACACACACACACACACACACACACACACACATACACACACACCCCTAGGGCCAATTTAGAGTGCTTAATTCACCTACAGCATGTTTTTGGGATATGGGAGGAAACCGGAGCACCCTGAAGAAACCCATACAACTGCAGGGAGGACATGTAGACTCCACACAGAAGGCAACTGAGCCGAAAATCGAACTGGAGAACCTCTTGCTGTGAGGTGGCAATGCTAACCACTGCACCACTGTGGCCACCCCTACATCAGAAGACAGCTAATATACTTTAATTTCACTGGCATATGTTTAAGAGGAGTTCATAATGTTGACATCAGTCAGGTGCCATTATAAATGTCCCAGGGGTACAAACATCAGAGCAGTTGGCATCTTCTGGTAATAAGCATCAGCAATATTCAGCTCAAAATAAATACATAATGGAACAATAATTAGGTTCTGTGGCTCCCTGTGTAGTTTCCTAATGCATCTGTATTTTATGCATGCACTTTATGTAGAAACATTTTGTATAAGTTTCAATGTACCAAAGAATTTGTCAACTCCATGAGACTGTATTACATGGAGCTCTTCTTCCTGGACCGCTACTGAAAATGGGCTCTGCCCAATCAGACTTTCCCAGTCAAAAAATACAAACAAACAAATAAATAAATCCATAAATCTGCTCTTTACTGTAACAAACTGATTGCTACAGTTAAACTATCACACACAAAGTGCTACAGCATTTCAACCATGGTTCTGAAAATTTCATTTTCAAAACTACAAGATGCATCATTAATACAATAAACAGAATTCATTCTAGCCTGGATGTATTTTCTGCTGGAATGCAAGTTTCAATAAATGTGCATTCCAAAAAATAAAAACAGTTTTTTAGAATAATTATGAAATTGGACAGCATAGGATACTAAGTCATACTCAACAGATTTCACTTACCATTCAGAAGAATAGTTTAGAGATACAAGTACATCTTGCAGAGGATACTGCTTCTCTGGAACAGACTCCCCCTTCCACGTAAAATAAGCTCATCTCTGTCTCTATTCACTAGACAAATATCCATAGGTACCAACAAGGATTGAAGACCAGCTACTGTAGTATTGAATCACAACTTTAATAAAAAACATGTACAATTCTGGCATTAACATCTCCTAACCAATACGTTTTCGTTTAAAAATTACTTCTTCTGATACGGACTGACTTTTGAACCATTCCCTTTATAGTTCCTCTACTCAATAAATTAATTAATTGACCAATGAAGTTAAGAAAGTCATTATTAATTAATTAAATGTTTTTATGTTCATCTTTTATTTTAAAAAAAATGTTCATTTTTAACATATGCACACAGTCAGTTTACTGCTATTACACCCTGTATTAATTAATAATGACTTTCTTTTTAGACTGAAAATCTAAAGGATAGACTTTTGTTTCATTGTGGAACTAAGAACGATGTTGGGGGAATTTAATAAAGCTTACACAGACTTTTGTCCATGTAGGCATAGTGGCACACTGCTTACAAGAAAGTAAGGAGGTTTGTGATCCAGTAAACAGAGGTGAGCGGCGCACATGAGTCCGCCAACATGGAAGTATATGTGGCATGCAATTACATCATAAGCAGGTGTATTGCATGCAAATAAGGGAGGTAAGAGTGATCCAGCAAGTAGATAGGCAGTAATGCAGACCCTGTGCTGGTATTCATAGTATACATGGAAAAATTATGTGTACAGGATGTAAAACAGGCAGTAATGTATTATAGGACCCTGCATGAAGTATCTACAATGGTGGAATGGATCTGTTGATAAGGAGGCAGGGCCTGAATTGTGTGGTTGTCAGGTTGTGTGTACATATCCCTATGCAAATGAGCTGAGCCCATCTGTGTAGGCACAGAACCATGTTGGTGTCCACAGAAGATGTAGCTGACAGCAACGGGGGTGCGTCTGAGGACTTTTAAGCTCATTAGCACTCAGCAGCACCTGTTTGTACAACATGGTGCTCTGCTGAGCAGGGAGGTGTGTACAGTTTCTGCTAAGCTTTGTTTACCTTCAGGGCATGTGTTTCAGCATGTCTGAGCATGTTTGCATGGTGTGCTGCCATGCTAAGTGTGACCTTTCATGGTGGCATGTACACTGAGAGCTGAGTACTGTTTGCCTTCATGGTGCGTGTTTGTGTAGTGCACCTCATTGCTGAGTGTGGAAGGCTGTCCAAAAAAAAAATGTTGTTGAGAAAGGCAATGATATCTTAATTACGAACGACCCAGGTTTCACTTAAACTACGGTCATTAACAGT
Source organism: Protopterus annectens (assembly GCF_019279795.1). Lineage (NCBI taxonomy): Eukaryota > Metazoa > Chordata > Ceratodontiformes > Protopteridae > Protopterus > Protopterus annectens. The sequence goes on along the minus strand of NC_056741.1, from coordinate 1,764,157,517 downwards.
CCTTAATGATGTATTTGGCAGATGAAATGCATCCTAGTTAGCCAATCACAAAGGCTGCACCTACAGCAGAGCAATATAAAGGATGCATGCACCCTATGATCTGATTTCACCCCCATACTTTGCACCAGTGGAGTACAGACTTGGGATTTTTAGCTGAAGGAATGCTAGGAGCTGCTACAGGTCTGCTACATATGCATGTGCTAGATGCTGAGGTCAATGCTGCTGCTGCTGACCATAGGCCTAGATTGAGAAGGAGAAGCATGTTCAGGCCCAGTGTAACCTTCCAGGAGCTACATGAGTTGGAGATTGCAGAGCGCTACAGGGTAGACAGGGACATGCTACAAGAACTCAGTGAGCTCTGCCACCCTCAACTCAGACAATAGCCAACAGGGCGGAACCCATCCCAGTGGAAACAAAGGTATGTGTAGCTCTTAGGATACTAGCTACAGGTACTTTCCAAAAAACAAATGGGGACATGATGGGGGTCTCACAGGCATCAGCATCCAGAGTACTCCACCAGTTCCTGGATGCCATGCTACCACATGCTAGTATGCACATTTATTTTCTCCTCACCCCTGACGTGAGGGCCACCAGTATGCAACACTTTTACTGTGTAGCACACTCCCCTGAGGTACTGGGTGACATAGATTGCACTCATGTACACATCAAGGCACCACCCAGTGAAGAGGGTAGAATTTACGTCAACTACAAGGGGTATCACTCCATCAACTGCCAGGTAATGTGCAATGCCCAGGGCATTATCATGAATGTGTATGCTAGCAGCCCTGGCAGTTATCACAGCTCCCATATCTGGCACACATCAATCACAGCTGTACCAGATGTTTGCGGGAGGGGGGCATCCCACACAGCCACTTACTGGGGGATGTTGGATATTCACTGTAACTGTGGATGATGACACCCATCATAAATGCACACACACCCACAGAAAAACACCATAATGAGGCACACGCACAAACTAGGAACATCATAGAGTGTGTATTTGGGCTGCTGAAGTCATGATTCCTGTGCCTCAATATATCTGGTGGTGCCCTGCAGTACTGTCCAGTCACATGTGCCCATATGTTCACAGTATGTGCTATGTTACACAATATAATCCTGCAGAAACAGCTGCAGCAGGATCATCAATGGGAAGGGATGCACAACCCCCCCACTAGTGCCTGGGTCACCACAGCCACACCCACAGGGGGACTCTAAGGAGGAAACTCCTAAGGTTGTCCCTATAGGCAGCCATAGGCATGCCCAGTATGCCTTTGCATTAGCCAAGAGACAACGCACAGCACATGCACTGACAACATAGGACCCTAGGAATTGACACCTTACTCCAACTTGATACATATTAGTAAAAATGATGCCAGCTAGCCCACACAACCTGGACATAACCATTTATTGGCTGTGCACTGCATGCATCAGACAGAGTCAGCCCCAAACTACAGGTATGTCAACTGCTGCATTTGCAAGGTAAGTTACTCAACTATTCACCACTTTTAAGGGGTATTAGATTTCAGTAGCATATGTATGGACCTGCCGCATGTATGCAAGGGAATATAGTGGGCTACTGGGCTACAGCCACTTGGGACAACAGGTACTCTAACAGTAAAAAATCCAGAAATTGACAAAATACTCTCTGTTCAAACAGTACAAGTAAATTCCAAAACAGAAAGAGAGTATACCATGGCTGGAGTGCTTTAAAAAATGTAATTCACCATAAAACAATAAAAGCAATAACACAAGGTAAGCACTTTCACAGTATATTATACAACTGCTTCTTCAGACCTAAAACCACACACAGCCTAAACTCATTTATATTAATAAAAGCTCAATGAGCAGGCAGCATTAATTAAGGCATCTCATTCACTCAGACAGGTTGCAACAAACAGAGAAACCTTTAATGTGTAAGGTGCTATGCTTTCAAAACTGGTTTCAAAGAGACCCTGTCATTAAGCCCAGGGGACTTCTCACTATTCAAACGTATAGTCCACTCTTTTTCTTTCACATCAGTAAAGTTCTTATAGTCTCCCCCTCTTGAATTTGCAACCAAGACTTCTAATACTAAAAATTTAAAGCAGTGATTCTGTCCCATGTCCAGTACATGCTGCGCCAGGGCATTCGTAAAGCCATGGTATACTCTCTGCTTTGGAATTTAAAGCAGGTACTCTGTCCAGTAGCATGTGCTCCATAATATGCACTAGACCACATGGTTGAGACATCCACTGCATTATTCAAGGGAGATGGCAAACAGTGGGGTCACACGACAGTCACACAACTGTTTATGTCAGCAGAGCATGGGCTCTGCAATGATATATCAGCAGTCCAGCCAGTTCCAGGACTGTGACATAGAACCTGGCCACAGGTTCTATGTCTCACATAATGCAGGGGTAACACTGTATATCTGTATGCTGTTGACTATGTGTTGAATGACAGATCCCTGTCTGGCAGCCTGTGTGACTCTGTAGGCTAGGGATATTAGCATGGGTGATGGTGTTGATTGAATTTGGCAGTATCCACATCTTTTGCATGTGAGGTAGTTGTATGGTGGTGGTCCCACAGACTGTCATACCTCTCAATCTGTTACTGCATGAAAGCTGGACAAAGTAGAGAGAATTGAGAGACAAAACCTAGAACGGCAATTCCAAAACTATGGTCTGTGGAACCATAGGGGTCTGTATGATGAATTCTAGGGGTCTGCAGAGTTCCATTTCATTCTTCTGCAGTGACCGTTATCAAAGAAAAAAATGAAAACAAACACACTTTCCTTCCATATCTTCTGCATTCATGGCTAACTAGCTGCTTTCCCTGCATTTCTAAAGAGGGTAATAATGAGTACTAACTTCTTCTGACATGGACCAATTGATTGATTGCCCTATGTTTTCTGTCTGGCAGTTGGAAATTGGAGGGAAATTTAAATGAACTGTTACTTTCCCTCCAGTCAGACAGTTACCGTAGTTATGTTGTGCTGGTCAGCTCCTACTGCACAGCTTAATGAGACAATCTTTACAGACCCTGAAGGTATTTTTTTCTTTTTTTTGTGAGGCTGCTTGAATATAAATTATAAAGCATATCTGTCCACTGTGCAAACTTTTGCCTTATAGTTTTGGTGCATTTCTCATACAATTGAGTTTTTCTGGCAAATTCCTGGCAATTCATTGTGAGGACTGAGCTTTAGACTTCTTGGCTTGTGTGTAAGAGGTCAGTAGTATACTCCTTCAAGTGTACAGATTTTCGCAGAATGTCCAAATTTCTGAATCATATATTTTGGGGTGTTTCTCTTAAACTTGTGCTTTTTTGGAAAATCCCTGGCAAGTCATTGAGGACTGAGTCAGAAAATAACAACAGACATTTCAGCTTTAGAGTTCATATCTTTCAGAAAATATGTAGTAATACAAAACTTGTTTTTCTATCAACTTTGTAAGTCTGTAAGAGCAATATTTAAAAGGTGTTCCTATTTTTGGCACTATGTTCCCCCATTATTTGGCCAGAGCATATGACCTCATATGTGTGTGTGTGTGTGTGTGTGTGTGTGTGTGTGTGTGTGTGTGTGTCTGGTGGCGTGTCTGTGTGTATGTGTAAGTAAGAGGGAGAGAGGTGTGTGTGTGGCGCGCATATCTGTGTGTATGTGTAAGAGGGAGAGAGGTGTGTATATGTGTGTGTGTATGTGTGTGTGTGTGTGTGTGTGTGTGTGTGTGTGTGTGTGTGTGTGTGTGTGTGTGTGTGTGTGTGTTTGCAAGAAGGAGATGTATATGTGTGTATGTGTAAGAAGTCAATAGTATACCCCTCAAATGCACAGGATTTAGTAGAATGCCCAGATTTATGCCTCATAATTTTTTGGTCTGTTTCTCATAAAATTGTGCTTTTCTGGCAAATCCTTGACAAGTCACTGAGGACTGAAGTCAGAAAATAATGGCAGACATTTCAGCTTTAGAGTTCATATCTTTCAGAAAATTTGTACTAATGCAAAACTTGTTTTTCTATCAACTTTGTGAGTATTGAGGAGCAATATTTAAAAGTTGTCCCTATTTTTGGAACTGTGTTCCCCCATTATTTGTGGCTTTGTCCAGATTTCTTGGGCTAACTAAGAGGTCAAGAAGTATGGGATGCAATGTTTTTAAGAGGAGAAGTTGTGGTCTCAGAACACATGGCCTTGTGTGTGTGTGTGTGTGTGTGTGTGTGTGTGTGTGTGTGTGTGTGTGTGTGTGTGTGTGTGTGTGTGTGTGTGTGTGTGTGTGTGTGTGTGTGTGTGTGTGTGTGTGTGTGTGTAAGAGGCAGGTGGTATGTCCCTTAACTGCCAAGGTTTTTGCAGAATGATCAGATTTTTTGCCCCATATTTTCATCTGTTCCTCAGAAAAGGATTGAAGTTGCTAAGTAATACACTTTTCAGTTTGACTTAATAGCCTTTTGACTCAGATTACAGAAGTGCATACTAACAGAAATCCTGTTATTCTATCAATTTTTCTAAGTTCACAAGAGCAATACTTATAATAATCTATCCCTATTTATTTTAGTTTTTTTCCAGATTTCTTGAGATCCAGGTGTGTGTGTTAGAGAGTGAAATGCCCTACTTAGGGTTAACAGGTGATTAGTAATTTGCTTAGGCTCAAACCCAGTACTTTAACTATGGAAAACACAAGTCTGAATCCCTTCTAACCTAACTGCCAAACTGCATTTTTCAAGGAACTGAATTTCATGTGCATGTCTCAAGGAATTTAGTTTCAAGTTCATTTTCAAGAAATTGTTAAATTCAAGGGAAGAGAAGTTTACTGCTGCTCATTCTGAGTCTGTTTAAAAGGTGCATCTATTTTGTTTAGCTATCAAATGGTATCACCATTGTGGTATAGAATTTTAAAGCAGTGTTACTAGCACAACAGGTAGCACATTTGCACTTTGATGTAGAAGTCTGTGGGTTTTACTCCCAGAACATGTAGATGGAATGCTGATACTGCATTGTATTTCAAGGGGGAGGGATGCTGCTTTCCTGAATATGTCCTCCTTTGGATGAGATGCCTGATAACTTTGAACCTGTTTTCAGTTTGCCATTCATGCAATAATACCAGTTTACCATTTTTTACTGTAACATAGTAGGAATTTATTCTTCAAGGGCAGCAGGCGCTGAATTTGTAGGTGAAACATTGAAATAAACAGTTGTTTGCTAGAAGCAACCTTTTCATTAGTTGCAGATCTCTTTAAGGTGGAATTATTCAGATAACTTTTACTTCTGCAAAGACTGTGCATATTGATTGATACTGGCGGATTGTAATGACAGAAGTTTGAGTGTCCTTTTATAGTTAGAATGTTCTGAAAGGGCTGTTTTGTCATTATTGGTTCATATGGTTTGTTTCATTGTTTACTGTAAAAATGTTCAAAAGTATAAATTTGAAACATGCACTAATGGTGATGTATTATACAAGCCAAGCGATATAATTTAATAATTAATACAGTCAGGAAGGATGCATGGTCCTAAAAATGTGTGCAAGGGGCTATGATTTGAAAACAGTCCAAAGGTAAACTTAATCCACCAGTGGCCAGATCCATTTTCTTTGAATGTGGATTTCAATGCTGTTTCAGTGAATGTGAGTTTCAAAGTCACAGAATTCCTAATGCTAAGCATGTTTTTATTGTGAGACTGTTTTTCTTTGTTTAGCAAGAGTCTATCAGTGTTTGTACTATTACATTTAAAGTAAAGTTTTGCATGAAATCCAAATAGCTGTAGTCATTGTAGAAGTAAAGCAGAAAACAGTATGCACTCAGAGTTTTGAACATGTTTATGGCAATTGGGGAGAAATAGCCAAGTAATGGGGCACTGCGATGGCTGCATGGGGGGGCTGACTGGGGTGGTGATCCAAACACAAAGTATGCGTATCTTTTTGCTTATAAAAAAAAAAGCACTGATGATACCTAATACATTCTTTAACATTAATCCGATAATGGTCTGCAGTCAACTGCAGTGAGTGCAGTCTGTGCAGCTCTGCATCTACAGGCACACTTAGGTTTGCTACTGTGCATCCTGAGTTCAAGTGACTTTGTAGCTGTTAAGGGACTATATATTTTGATTATATGTTGTGTTCATTTCTATTACTGTTGTCTGCATTAGTATTGGGTTTTCTGATATATCAGTAAGTTGTTTGGCAAAAGTGAATGTAAGTTAAAAAGTTTCATTTATTTATTTTGGGATTGTGAAGTTTTATTGATATTTCAATAGTGTTAAAATTATATTTTTAGATTCCAGGGAATGGATAATTGGTTGAAGAGAGATACAGTAAAACATTCTGAGAGCAATTCAGAGTCATCTGAAAAAGATGAGGTACCTTGTTCAGCAGCAAAGCAAATTAAAAACGTCAGTACTCAAGACATAAAAATATTCAGCCGAGTACTTAAAATATGGATTTACAAGTACCTCTGTTGATGATGTTGACAAATCTTTATGCATCACTTATTATGAAATATTACCAAATGAAGCTATGAAGCCAGAGAAGCTTAAGTGTCACCTTCGGTCAAAGCATAAACAGTATGCTAGCAAGTTGATTGATTTCTTCCAAATTAAATTAAAAGCACTGGAAGCAAATCAAAAAGTTTTAAGAAAAAACACAACTAATGGCAATAATGAGCAAGCTGTTATTGCATCATATGAAATATCTCTTCTAATTGAAAAGTCAGGAAAACCACATACAATTTCATTATCAGATACTACAGTTAGTGATCGAATCACAGAAATGCCTAACAATATTTTACATCAATTTATTCGACACATACAAAAGAGTCAGTACTTTTCTTTACAACTTGATGAAAGCACGGATAATTGTAACAACGCTAATTTACATGCTTTCATTCGATATGAATTTGATGGTAAAGTTCACGAAGATTTCTTATTTTGCAAGTCTTTTCCCACTCACACTACTGGGGAAGCAGTTTTCACTTGCTTAAATGATTTTATAAGAATGAATTAGCTAAGTTGGTGAAATGTCTTGGAATTTGCACCAATGGAGCTAGAGCTATGACTGGAAAATATAAGGTATGAAAAATTTGATTAAAAAAGAAGCACCAAATGCAATCTGGATGCATTGTAGCATTTATTGTGAATCACTTGCTGCCCAAAAAATGCCACGTGATTTAAAAAGAACATTTTGTTGAGGCAGTAGCTACAGTAAATTTTATTAAGGCTCATCCACTAAATAATAGGATTTTTCAAGTTTTGTTTGATGAAATGGGAAGCCATCATAAACAATTACTGTTGCATACTGAAGTTCGTTGGTTGTCTCATAGGATGGTTTTCAATCACATTTTAGAACTTTGTGATGAAATAAGAGTCTTTTTAATTGATAAAACAAGTTTCCATTTAAGAGAGTGTTTGCATGATTTTTCTTGTCTAGTAAATTTTACATATTTAGCTGATATTTTCTGCTACTTGAATGAATTCAATTCAAGTCTTCAAGAAACTAGTGTAGACATTTTTAAAGTTGAAAATAAAATAGAAGCTATAATAAAAAAATAGAATTATGGGAAAATCGACTGAAAAGGAATGTCTTCAATTAATTTTCAACTTTATCTGACTTTGTACAAATTGCCAAAGAAAAAGTAGCTCAAAAAATATTCATGGAACACTTGAAAAGTTTGAGAGACACCTTCAGATTTTATTTTCCTCCACCACAATGTAATAAAAACTGGATCAGAGATCCAAATAGATGAAATCAATGATTTGACAACCCCAGAACAAGATGTTTAGGCAGAGCTGTTGTGTGATGGTTCTTTAAAATCTGTTTCTTTTTTTAAAAAAAGCAGTCTTTCTGACTTTTGGTTGTCAGAAAGAAACATTTATGCAGGATTTGCAGACAAAGCTCTCCAGAAATTATTTCCATTTTCTTCTACATATCTGGGTGAGTGAGCCTTTTCCATATTACTTTCCCTAAAAATAAACAGCAAAATAGACTATGTTGAGCATGATTTAAGAATAAACCTGTCCAATATTGAACGTGATATTTTGGACTTAGTGGAAAACAAACAATTTCATCTATCAATCGCACAGTTATCAAAGTAAACATAAATAATTATTGTTAATTTTTTTTTAATTGAAGTATATTTCGATTTGAAACCCTCTCTATATTGTACCATGTCGAAACTTAAAAGCATTTGTCAATATTTCACCAGTAAGTAATCACACAGAAATCTTTATCCCTTTCTCACACACTCCCACAAACATGCACATGCTCTCACACTCTCACAAACAGATGAAAACACAATCCCCAGGATTTAATAACATCTGTGCAGGCATAGTAGAGCCTACATGGATGTTACCATGTCTGCTGATGCAGTTGCCCCTCAGTGGCACACCATGCATATTAATGATGGCATGTTGCTGAGGGAGTGCCACGGAACACAGTTATTGAATCAGTGTAGGGAGTGTGTTACTGTGTCCGCAGATGAGTAACACACCCCCTGCACTGTCCAAGTGCAATATATCAATGTATTTAATTATTTATTTAAATTTATTTCAAGTTTGTGCATCATGGCATGGCTCGCTGCAATTGACAGACATCTAAAAATAGAAACCGGATGCATTTAATTTTTGATTCAAAGGTCAGGTTTATGCATAGCTTAGCAGGTTTGCATGGCATGGCACAGTGCTTAGCAGTGCTTAAACCTGGATCACAAGTATATGTAAAAGTACACTACAATTTCACATAGCCAGGTGGGTAGAATTACAACCTTATGTGCAGTAAATTCAGGGTTTGAATACATGGAAGGGTAATTAAGGAATTATTTCCTAAATATAAATTATGCAAATTGTTTTGAAATCATGATCTGCTGCATTCAGCTAAACTCTGCTAAGCCTTACAAAGCTGTGCTAAGCACTTCCTAAACAATCTCTGTTTAGGCACTGCTTGAAAGTGCTTGACACCACTTGGCTGTGCTGAGCTGGTTTGCACTCTGCTAAACACTGCTAAGCATTACCAGTTTAAACACTGCTTGGTTGAGCTGAGCAGGTTTGTGTGGTGCTAAGTGATGCACCTCATTTTTAAATATTGCCCAATGGTGTTAAAGGTAGGGAAAGCAGTCTATATTAAGTGCAATAGGTGGGCATACAACAAAACCAGTTGAAGTTTGAAATCTGCAGTAACTATGGCTGGTGTTGGAGAGGGTGTATACTTCTAGGCACAGCAATGGGGCATTCTGTAGTCGAAGGTCATAGTTGGACTCCTGGTGAAAGCCCATGATGACTGGTTGCTGCAGGGGCAGTTGCAAGGCTCAGAGTGCAAGGCGGAGGCCTGGTGCCAGCTGACACATAATCTCACCAGTGTTACAGGTATCCCTCACAAATATGAGCAGGTATGTTACCACAATGATGACCTGAAGCATTGGAAGGGGGATCTTCTGGAAACCAGGGTCCAGAAAGCTCGGACTGGGAGTACTGTTACCATTGATTTACCAATACCTAATCTGAATGTTTGATAGATAAGTATGCATAATGGTGTGCTTCTCTCCCTACAGCTGCGGAAGAGAGAGCTCACAACCTTGAGGCACATGCTGGGCACTTGGCCAGGTTGCACAATGAGTGTGATGAGTACAGATTAATTTGCAACCTATAGTCAAATAAGCAAGAAAGAGTAAAGCATTAACTGCCAATAGGTATAGACAGTAAAAATTTGTGTATTGCAATGAATGTGGACATAGACCTGTACTGCAATAAGTGACTACTGCCATCTTTAGTGAAATAAACAGGAAAGACTAAAGCATTAACCCCAATAAAGTAACCAAAATAAAGTTTCTACTGCAATAATTGTGGAATTACAGCTGTATAGCAACACCTGCATTACATTAACTGCTGTGCAATAAGGACAAGGACTCAAAACTATACCATTAACTGCATGAAGGTACCCCTAATAAAACTGAGTTGTGCAATACGTGTGTCATTAGGACTGCTTTTCATGAAATCAATTATGACAACTGCTCCAAAATAAAAACTCAAAAGACTATCACTCCCTGCCTCAATGTATAGCTAATAAAGAGTGTTATGCAATAACACTCTTTATTAGGTATAGCTAATAAAGAGTATTATGCAATAAATGTAGATTCAGAGCTGTATTACAATAAATTCATTATGACACCTGTTCTGCTATAACATCTGAAGCAATAGCTGTTCTGCAATAAAATCGGAAGCAATAGCATTAACACCCAGGGTATATTGTGTATATCAGGATTGTCTTGTGTTAACCATTGCATTTCAGCTATATGCATTAAGGCTTTGAGGTACAGTGCTGCAGGCAAGTATGGCAGTGTAATAACTGTAGACTGCAAATATAATATCTGAAACTGTATATGGATGAGGTAGCCAACCCAATAATCTGATATGATTTGTAGACTTCACAGATATTTCCACCCACTAACAGTATATTGTGTATACCTGCATTCTATGTAGTAATGTATAGTTTACCTAGTATCTCTGCCATGCATGAATCTCATGCATGTGTGTTCAACTGTCACTGCAGTCTAGCATAAAACTGTAGTACTATTACCAGATCGTATTTTGTTTCCAGGTGAGCTCTAAGTTTGTATCAATCAGTCAGTCAGTAGTCAGCAGTGGCTCAGTAGCTCAGTTTGTTAAATTCTCTGTCTGAACTACATTTTGCCACACACAGAACAGGGTTTGATCTCAGTACCATGTAGTAATAAATATTACTGAATCAGTTACGTATCAATGATAGATGTTCTCTGCACAGGAAATACAGGTAAATGGGTGAAGTAGCCCTTATTATGAATAAATAATTTGCGTGTTCAGATGTAACAGACTGTTAACAGTATTGACCAGGAATGTCATAAAACTTCATAAAATAAAGGCAAAAAGTACAATAATAATAAAATAAATTAGATAAAATGTGTAATCTTGGTATGGCTGCATGCCTGGAGTGTCTGTAAAGGTTTGCTAAAGTTCTATCCCCATGCCTGCCAAGCAAGGCATGATAGTTATTTACTGTCTGTACTGTACACATTCATGTCTCTCAAGTATCATGCTGTCACAGAATGTAATTACTGTTGCATAATCCCTCTGTCATAGATGTATCATTGACATGATTATGTCAATAGCACAATATCACTACATCAGTCCACAGTACACCTTGGTAGTTATATAGGTCCACCTGATGTGTAAGTGTTTTCTCCAACTGTGTACCTGCAGGTGTTACTGCTTGGCCCATACTGTCCCTTGTGAATAGCTTGAGAGGTATGTACGTGCTACAACAGCTATATGGCACTGTTTTACATAAAGAAAGGACAGTCCTGTAGAGTATATAGCAGTACTATTGCTAACTATATAGCCTATACCAGTATTAATGGACTGTATTTCTTTCTCTCCCCACCCCTTATATTCATCTACATTTATTATTGTTCCCAAAACTTTATTTTGTGGCATGTGTTTTATCATCATTATGTATTACAATGGTTGCATATTAACATATCTTGTTGAATTACTTATCTTGTTGGCCTTACATTGTAACTTTTACTGGCATGCTGTTAATATACTGACTGTATGTTATTTTTTGTTGTGCTCCATATAATATGCATTGCAATGTTACTGGGTTATTTCCAATGTTCTGGCATGCTGTTGTAACTAACAAAATGTATTGTACCTAACTAACCTATACACATTGCTCTACCTCTATCACCACAACACAGCAGGGTAAGCCAGTTCCTGCTGATCTGCCTACCCCACCTCAGCTAGCCACAGCACCAGGTACCAGTGCATCTGGGACCCAGGCTAGTGGTGCCCCCTCCGCTGGCCCTGCACCACATCTGGAGGAACTGCCTCATGGAACAGGGCCTATCCCCCCTTGAGAACAGTGGCAGAGGGGTGGTAGTCACCCAAGATCAACTACCAGCCATGGTGTGCATGATTGTGCATAGGATCTATGAACAATGCTTGTGCCAGATTGAGGGTAGACCCAACAATCTGGTGGGACCTGGTGGCCGTGGCACCTAGCCTCCAGCACAGCCACGTTTGGGGCAGTGAAGGAGCAGTGTTGACTGCCCATGGATGGGGATCTCAGTCATGCTGCTGTTATCTGGAGGTATATGCACATCTAATTCCACAACACCATTCCCATCTTAGGTGTTTACACCCCTCATGTGTCACACACTACCACTGTATGCTGTGTTATCTGTTTTGTTTGTTTGCAAATGCAAGCTTTTCTACCCAACTTACCTTCCCACACATACCTACATCCTTTCCCCAACGTTCCACTCTCCCCTTATAAAAAAAAAAAAAAAAAAAAAAAAAATGGGCACCTGTCCCACAAAAAAATATTGCTGCATACGTAGCTCTCTATTTTGCACAGCTGTCCACTGGGCACAATTAATTAGGTCCAATTGGCTTAACAACACATTTATATTGTCCTCAACCGTCTCTTTGGGGTTTGAGTGTCCAAATTCATGTACAAAATCTGTAAAAATGCACAGCTAGTACTGTACAAGAAAAGGAAAGCTATGGCCCTTTCCTATACCCTTCCTGCACATCCCTACCTGCCTTTCAGTATGTTTCACCCTCTGTTTGCCCCCATTGCACTACTGTCCGATCACTCTTTTTTCTTTTCTTTTTAAATTTTTATGCGGGTTTGCCCAGCGCTAAGTTGGGCACCACTCAAACTCATGCAAACCCACTTAAATGTGCGTTAAAGTGCCTTAATAATCTTATGTGTTCCGCACAATGTTAGGCACATCTGCAAAATAATCACCCCCTATCACGTCACAAACTCAGGCCCCTGTCAACTAGAGCACAGTACATTAACCCATTAGGCCACTCAGCTCTGAATTAAAACAGGTGTCAATAGCAAAATATACTGATTGCCGCTGACAGACTGGAAGTACACATAATGGGAAAAATGTGAGTGTACATAGGACTGTGATGCACACACTACACCATTACACAGCCAAATAAATAATAATGGATGCACGTGAGGCCTGGGATAGCAGTCATACCTGTCAACTGTACAGATTGTTGCAGAATGTCCAGAGTTTTGCCCCCTATACTTGGCCTGGTTTTCATAAAATCATATACTCCTGGCAAAGTAGTGCAAGTCATTAAAAATTGATGTTAGAAAATCATGACAGACATTTGAGTTTCACAATTCATACCCTTCAGAAAACACATGCTAATGCAAAACCTGTTATTCTATCAACATTCTAAGTTTATAAGAGCAATATTTAAATAATGTCCCTATTTTGGGGCCTTTGTCCCACTTTTATTTATGGCTTTGTCCAGATTTCTTGCTCTAAGAAGTGTAGAGGTGTGATAGCAGGTAGTTGTACCCTTTTATCAACAACATCTTTAAACTCACCTGCTAAGGTAGCAATGGCAAAGTGCATGTGTACAACTGGGACCCTGCTGCACAACAACTGCCTTTGAAATCCATGCACATAATGATGGATGCAGACTGTATGTATGTGCATATAGCTTGAAAATACACATTCTAGAGCTCTGACTCACTATCTCAGTCTGTTAAATTCCTTACATGTAGTATTTTTGCCACCCACAGTCCTGGGTTCGAATCCAGTGTGTTGCACATCAAGTACATTCTTGTGAACGCAGCAGGTAATGACGGAGTCATGCAGTTTTAACCCACACCAGTTGCTGCTACTGCATTAACTGCTACCCTTGTTTGAAGTCAAAGGTCTGTAGGTAGTGACACACTGCATATATTTGTATAGCCAAACTATATGCCACCTACTAATTTGTGATTGGCACTGTTATGTAACAGATGTACCTTATGAACCTGCCTCAATTGGACTGTAAAGGGTACCCTTACCCTGGCTCTGCTGTGATGACACAGATGACACTGCTACTTCAGTTACACGTACAGCTTGCTGTCCTCCAAAGAGCTCACACTCCCCCCTATGTGTCCTAGGCTGCAGCAGCAGCTTCAACTGGAACATACACAGCTGTATGTTAAGCTAGCTGCAACAGACCTACCATACTTCACAATCCCCTAGAGCAAGGGATCTAGACAAAACCATACATAAAGCTACTGGTTCCTCATTTAGAACTCACCACTTTCAAAACCTAAAGCAACTAGGATGGCTAGAACTACATGCTATCTACACTTAAATCCAAAAATAAGTCTGGGGATTCACTATTCTCAACACCGTGGGTAAAACCTGGAATCTGCTTCTCAGTGAACTCTCATCTCTTTCTTCAGTCCGACTTTTCAAAAAGCAACTTAGAGAATACCTTAAAATCCACAGGCTATGCCCATGTAGTAACTCAGACTAATAATCCCCTCCAACTATGTCTAAAGTATATCTATCTACCCATTTGCAATTTTTATATCTAACTCTTCATTAGCCTTAGAGAGTAAAACCAGTTAAGCTAACTAAAGTCTGTAAAAACGTACTCTTATATAGAAACCACTACAGAGTATAAACTTGGATAGTAAGCATTTTTACTGTATGAACCTGTTTTCACCTGTATATACCTATATGTGTGTTTCTGTCTCTTTCTTTTTATGTATATATCTATATGTGTGTTTCTGTCTCTTTCTTTTTATTATATGCTACTTTAAATGTTTCTATGCTGCTATATAACAATTGTATTCTAGACTGTAAAATAGTACTGTACCTGAAGTTGCTATTATTCTGTTTTTGTGGAGCTTATCTCCCCAGGCCTCTACTGAAAATGGACATATATCCAGTTGGACTAGCCTGGTCAACAAATTAAAATAAAATAAATAAATAAATAAAATTAAAGGGTGTGGGGGGGGGGCAAAAGTCCAGCAACAGGCACATTTCATAGTTTGCCCCTACAAAGATAGTGAGCTGACAGAATAGCAGTTACTGCATCAGCATACATATTCTGATGGGTATGACATCTGTCATTCACGTCTCTCTCCTTACTGACCTCAACCCACAATGTTTTCCACTGAACTGCCAGATAATCACAATGCCATGGGATAATGGCCAAACATATCATGCAAAACTGTGGACATGCCTCATAAATCTCAACAGTATTTGTACCTACCCACTGTGATGCTGTAGTTTCCACACCTCACTAATGCCCATCTCAAAGACTAAAAAAAGGGCCAAGGCCTACATGAAAGCCTTAAATATTGCATTGTGGTGCCATGTCATTGGCTCATGAAAGTTCATCCCAGCTGTTTTGGATGCAGTTAACAAGTCTGAGCCACAGACTGGTGCACAGGCAATTACCTGTTAATGAGCATTACCTGCAAAAGGCAATCAACTGCCTATGGGGAACAGGTCTGTGTTTTGCTTTACTCAGACACACTATGGTTTAGCAAGCTGTTTGCAGAGGATCTGGTCATAAAGGATTAATTCACTCTACCAGGTATGTAATACATGTGTACATATAATGGGATGTAGATGGGAGGATGGTAGTACGGGGAAAGGGATTACAACAGTAGGCCTGTACTACATCTATGGCATTGGCATGTTAATGATACTCTGCTGTCCATCAGATACAGGCATTCCTATTAACTAGCTGTCCCAGTTTTGAATCAAATCACAGCTCTGCCCCATTACTTCCTCCTACAATGGTCGGCTCCTGTAGGAAAGCTAGTGGATTATGAGTTAGACATATTGACAGTAAGTAAGGGTGTACACAGCTGTAATATCACACAATGTACTGTAATTCACCTCCTCTCAGTCTGTCAGTATCACACAGAAATAGTTCAGACATTGTAAAGGTGTCCTTGACTGTCCCTGATGTAGTCTGGCTCGGACACTGTTTTGTTGACATCCGTACCTCATTGCTTGAGAGCTATGGCTAACATATCTTTCAGCCTCCTACAGCAGGAATTCAGATCATAGCCATTATTAGTAGGGAGACACAGGCTCAAACTCAGCAACAGAGTGTACATATTGGCCATACACAGTAAGACTATGAATAGACTAATAGAGATTACTGTAACATAAGTGTTTTCTGAGGGGTCTGGTGTGTGACAGCCAGATTCTCTATATTCTGACAACAATCATCAATGATTGGCCAACCGTTTGTCAGACATGCCCATGTTTGTGCCAAAAGGATCACATCTATGAAGCACACGTTCACATTTTGCAAACATCTGTGTAGTGGAGAGGTATGATGACTTGAGGGAAGATATACTACAGCAGGTTTGCATTGCTTTCTGTCATTGTGACACACTGGTGTTGCTGGGCTGTCCCCATATAGTTGTTGTAATAGCACACAGCTATTTGTCTAACAGTGGCTGCATGACATAGTAGAGGGATTTTGCCCATAGGGGATACACCACTGTAGACTGTAGTGATGGGTGTATAGACATACAGCAGACTCTGTCATGGCACACAGGGACATAACTGTTATTGCTACTATCTTGGTGATAGCCACACATGTATTGTTTTAATAGGCTTTGGGGTATGACGTGTGAGGAAGTGGTGGATAGTGCAGCCCATTTTGGTTGTGCAGGGTCTGTACATAGTGGATGTCCATGTATCTGGCCCTGTGATGTGTTCCCCTCTTGTCTTTCAAGAGCGATGTATCACAGGAGATACCAGCATTTACAGCCACAGAAAATAATGTTATCCTGGATGGCCTCAGACTGCATCAGTGCATTCTGCTGTCCAGGAATCACCAAAATCATGACCAATGTGCAGCACTGTGGGCTGACCTCTTCACGGCAGTGAATCAAATCACCCAACAGGACAGGGACTATGGGCAGGTCCAACACGGGCCACAGATATGCTCAATACTGCATGGCAAAGTGCATTTGCTGTGGCCAGGGACCGTGCTGCCACTGGTGGAGGCCCTGCAACAGAACAACCATTCTCAACAACAGAGGAATTCCTGTGGAACCTGGGATCAGCAACCAGCTCCCAGCCTTTCATCATCCATTACATCCTGGATGTGGGTGCCACAACATCCACATCAGAGGAGCATCCACGTAAGCTTACTGTGTTCATCAGTGTAATACTGTATCAGTCATTGTGGCAGGCTCTGCATACCAGTACATGGGTGTCAGGTCTATCTGCACTGGAAGGGTTGGTTTTAATGCACAGCTGTGCACACATACTCAGAATGTCAGCAATGTAGCCAGTAAAACATTAGCTAATGTACATGTGGATATACGCACATATTACCTTGTAACAATGCAACATTTGGTATTGTTAACATTACCGCTCCCCCACATTTTGATAGGTCCATCAGGTGTGGCTGGAGAACAATGTCCTGTACATTATAAGTGATACTTTTGTTTGACAGATCGTATATACCCTAAAAATGTTAAGGGCTGCCATGTTGCCCTAGGCACAACTGTTATGCTTAGCCAGCGTAGAATAGTTGTATGTTCCAATTCAGAGCAGTTAATTGAAGTCCATAGAATTGGTAGTGACAGCTGTGCATTTGCAGGAACATTAACACATTTGCACTTATTGTTAAAAAGGACTATGCAGCTTGCAATACAGGAGGCAATCACTCCAAGATGCCTGTTCACACACAGTAGGGAGATGGTACATATATGAGGCACTGATACAACAACTGGCATATTATGCTCAAGAAAGGTGCACTTGGTTTTAGGTGTAGGTCTATCAGATACACTATCATATTGCTTATCTCACAAGTGTATTGTACTGGCAACTTTAACCAGATGTAGCTGCAGCAGATGTTGTAAAGGGCCTGTCTTGTCTGTGTAAAATGTTGTGTGTTTGTGTATGTGTGGGATCAGAAATAAGATGTGGGATGTGTAATGCAGTTGTGGCTGCTCATCTGTATGTGTCTGTGTGGATTACCATACATAATAGTGCATGTAGTAATGCACTGATTTTGTCTTCCTCCTCACAGGTGAATGTTGGGGTTGGTGTCTGTCCCCTTCACAACCTGATGTCAATGTCTCATCGGACTCTGATGATGATGGTGGCTATAGTGAGGCACAGGTGGGGTGGTTGGGGTTTGTCTGCCCCAGGGGTTGACATCCCACTTCCTCTCCATTGTCCCTGCACGCAATCAGTAGGCTCACACATACACAGTCACCTGAGGCCACAGATATCGGACAGAGGGTGGCGACATTGAACAGGACAGTGTGGTAACTATGGCATCAGTGAGTGTAGACACAGGCCATAGCCAGAGTGCTGGTGAGGTCGTACACAGGCAGATTAACAGGGGTGGTCAAAGGAGGACTGCTACCCATCCACCACCTGTCATAGGTGCCACATGATGGGTCACTCGCCTCAGGTTTTGGTCCATCATGGAGGTACAGGCACGTTCCAAACACAACACCAGATGGATGCTCAGGATTATGAATGCAGCACAATCTGACATCTGTGACTTCCTTCACAGCATTGGTGATGCCATGGATCATTTTCACTGATGTAATGGACAGATGGTGGGCTAAGGCAGTGTTAGTCTTCACCAGACATTGTCTGTGCTGGAACATCTGGTTGAAGTAGGGCATCGGACACATGGACATAGGTCAGCAACACCATCTGCTGAGACTCCACATGGCTGTGCACACTCACACAAATGTAGTGGTAGTACCTCCAGCACTACAGAAGGAAGTGTGTTGTCCACACCATGAAGTGGCAGGCCATGGGCACATGGTCCTGGGTGGTCCCATGGAGGACCTGGGCCCAGCAGACAGCAGTCACCATCAACTACTAGCACTGCATCTGACCTTGGGCATGGTGGTGGCACTTCTGGCAGAGTCAGTTCCTGTGTTCGCAGCCAGAAACAGTCAACTGTCCAATATGTCATGCACTGTCCACAACTGTCCAACATATACACATGTAAGGATAGCACTGGGCTTGACTGTGTACACACACACCCTCAAACATCACTGTCACATACAGGTCACCAACAGTCACACATGGCACCTCTTCATAGCCCATCTAACCAGCACCCCTTCCTGACTCACACGCATGCTGTCTAACTGTTTGGCACAGCCTAGGCCTCTGACATACCCACACCACACCCAGAGCATATGATGATACCTGTGCCACATCCCCACCATCCATGCCATCGATGCAGGGACATGAAAATATGTGTCTGATGCACAGGGTGACTATATTACTTTACATGTAGTTGTGTAGTGTGGTATTGTTGCACCATGGCAGGTGTTGTGGGCCATGACAGGTGTTGTTTGCTGGGATGTGTCATTACTACACATTAAACTTTGTGTATCTTTGATGCATGATGTTAGACTTAAGGTAGTGTTACAGAATGACAGATGTTTCCCATCCTTATTTCTGTTTCTGTTTCAGGGGTCTGATTGGCTAGGCTATGGAGACTTGGTGGCAATACAGTGGCACAGGATGGAATGGCAGCAC
The DNA here is from genome assembly GCF_019279795.1 of Protopterus annectens. Lineage (NCBI taxonomy): Eukaryota > Metazoa > Chordata > Ceratodontiformes > Protopteridae > Protopterus > Protopterus annectens. Next base: position 1,764,138,227 of record NC_056741.1, on the reverse strand, counting down.
AGCAGAAATAAGACACTAGCAAGGTATGGCTGCATATGTGCGTAGTTACCTAGGTGCATATATGTCAAATAGTGTGTCAGGACAATGGGACAGTCTGCCTAATCATGCATGCATACCCTGTGACAAGGTCTGCTACCTGTGATATGTGTCACCTGGGTTTTCTGTACATACAAACGTAGGTGCTGGTGGATAGCAGTTATGCCTAGGTTGATGCAGGCTATTTAGGGCCAGTAGCTAGTCACAGGGCAGTAAAATGAATGACCATTACACATAAATAGCCCACATGCATACTGCTGCAAGGGAATATATTTGTACATGCACACAGTTGGCAGAGGTGAGATTAGAACCCACACTAATCTAGTAGGGCACACTAAAAAGTAATGTATTTATCACATGCACCACAGAGCTTATCTGTTATTTGTTTGTCAGCTAGTGCTGTTAAGGTGGATGACATCAGCAGGCCTTGTAAAGGAGGACAATGGAGAGGCTGGCAAGTAGTCACAGGGTCTTAAAATGGATAGCCATTGCACAGAGATAAGCCATAAAGTCATGTCCACACTGTTGCAAGGGGATATATTTACGCACACACACACACACACACACACACACACACACACACACACGCACACACATGCACACAGACACACACACACACACACACACACACACACACTGTGGCTGATCTGAGATTAGAACCCATACCTACCTACTATTACACACTACAGTACTTATTGCATGGTCCACAGGTTATATCTGTTGTACATGTGAATACAGCCACAGTACTTGTGGACTACACAAAGTGGCTTTGTATTACTCAGCATGTGTGGCCTGCTGAGTGACACTGTTTGATGCTGTTATTGTATCTGGTGTCCTAGCAGTGGGTACCTGTTAATACCCCTGCAATGTGTGCACAGTTAACAGTATCACCATGTCAGGCTGGTTGCAGTTTGGTAGTTGGACAATTGGCCAGTGATAATATGGCCTGTCCAAGTCCTGCATTGCAACCTTTGCATATTACACCACCTACTCACCATTGTCTGTCTACAGGGTGATATTTCACAGGCACAGGGTTCTGTGATGATTGTATTCTGTCATTATGCGGCTTTGGTCTGTTACCATCAGACAACTGTTGTGTGTGTAGCTGCAGATAATCCCAGCATTCTGCGTGTAAGTGGGGACATTAGTACATCCCCATACACATATACACATCTTGCAAATGTCTGGTACAGCTGTGATGCATGCCAGATATGGGAGTCATGATAGAGGGATGCCAGCACACACACATTCATGATAATGCCTTGAGCATTGCACATGACCTGACAGTTGATGGAGTGATGCCCCTAGTGGTTAGTGTGGACTCTGCCCTCCTCACCAGGTGATGCTTTAATGTGGTTGTGCTTTGATGTGAACATGAGTGCAGTCTATGGCACCCAGTACCTCAGGGTAGTATGCTACACAGTAGAAGAGATGCATACTGATGGCCCTCTCCTCAGGGGTGTAGGATAATCAAATGTGCTCACTGGCATGTGTTTGCATGGTGTTCAGGAAGTGGTGGAGTACCCTGGATGCTGATGCCTGTGAGACCCCCATCATGTCCCCAGTTGTTCTTTGAAAAGTACCCGTAGCTAGTATCCAAAGGGCTACACATAACTTTGTTTCTACTGGGATGGGTTCCCCTTTGTTGGCTCTGGGTCTGAGATGAGCGTGACAGAGCTCAGTGAGTTCTTGTAGTATGTCCCTATCCACCCTGTAGTGCTCTATAATCTTCAGCTCCTGTAGCTCCTGGAAGGTTGCCCTGGGCCTGAAAACTCTTCCCCTTCTCTGCCTAGGCATATTGTCAGCAGTGGCATCAGTACTGACCTCAGCATCTAGCACATACAGATGTAGCAAAGCTGCAGCAGCCCCTAGCATTTTCTCAGTTAAAATTCCCACGTCTGTGCTCCAATGGTTCAGTGTATGGGGAGAAATCAGATTGTAGGGTATATGCATACTTTTTAGTGCTCTGGTACAGATGCAGCCTGTGTGATTGGCTAACTATGATGCATTCCACCTGCCAAACACACCATTGAGGGGTTAGAATGGCCCAGTGTAGGTGGAACAAGGGTCATCAGTAATTATATATGCTTGGCCTTCTCAGCTAATTTCTTTTTTTTTCTTTTTTTGACAGCCTTCCTTGCTAAGCACTGCAGAGTGGCACACAAGCCTGCACCGCAGGTATAAACAATGCTCAGCAGTCAATAGACATACCCCTATGGACAGGCATGCTCAACACAGTGGTGTGCCTTGCAAACATCCACAAACCAGCTAAAACACAAGCCCCAAATCTAAACAATGCTTAGCAGCACTGGACTCAACCCTCCTGCTCAGCTCACTGGCACAGAGTGCAAATGGGTGCCACTGTGCTCCAATGTGCTTAAGAAAATAGAGATACACCCCCTTTTGATGTCAGCTACCTCTTCTGTGGACACCAACATGGTCCTGGGGCTGTACAGATGTGATCTACAGGCACGGATCCCCATTTTTGCTATTCAGTAACCCCAGCTCATTTGCATATAGATCTGTACACACAATTGGGAAACTACACTATTCCAGGGTCTGCCTCTTTAGCAACCACAGAAATCTACCATTGTACATACTCTATGCAAGGCCCTATAATGCATTATTTTCATATATTTTTAGTTTTCATTTTTACACTTCTAATTTTTTTTTTTTTTTTTTTGCATAACAACATGTTTACACACTGCTGCATGCTGCACAAACACAATATGGTAATTAAAAAAAATCCCATTACTTTTTGGACACATGGCATAATTTTGCACATGTCTGTGTCTGCTATGCTATTTCTGACATTCTAACTGGGCTTTTACAGCCCCTGTTGACTTTTTAATTTCATGTACATGGAAATACGGATGTACACTTCGGACACCAACATGGGCTCTGCAGGACTGCCTATCTGCTTGCTGGATCACTCCAGCACTTATTTGCATGCAGTTCACCTGCTTATTAGGTGATTTGCAAGACCATGGACACTTCCGTCTTTGCACACTTGTGCACACCCCTCAGCTCCATTTATTGGGTCACACAGCTGCTTACTTCCATGTAAGCTCCTTGCCACTATGCCTACACAAAAAATGAATCTGTGTAGGTTTTATTGAATTCTCCCTAATGACTATGTCTGTCTTTCAACTAAAATATGTGCATTAGTGTTATAACTTTTGGTACATTTTTAACAATTGAAGCCTGATTTCTCTTTCACAAAGCATATACTTTCTCAACTCTTGCTTGTATGTGTTCAAGCTACAGTACTGTAAATCACAGGTTTATGTGTTTTTGCAGTGACCTCTTAAGATCTGAGTAATACATTGCCTTTGGTTAGAAAGTGATACATCATCCAACCCCTTTCCTTTTAGTACTCTGTAATTTTGGAGTGTCTGTCAGTGAAACTGCTGTTTGCACTTTGGGAAATTGGGTATAAGCATTAGCTTTCCTGCATCTCGCATTCATATGCATGACAATCCCTTTTAGACTCTGTAATATTAAAGACAATACAATGAATAGTTAGTCATGTAGTGAGGGGAATTGCCTCTGCATTAACAAATACTTGTTAATTTGGTAATCACCTTGTGCCGTATTGATTTTTCAGTGCTAGGGAGCAGTCATAATATTTAGCAAGGGTCCTACTCAGGAATTTTACTTTAAGTATATTAGAACTCCAGTGTCTTTTTTAGCACATCATTATCAACAGCTCTTGTGCCTGATTATCACACTGACTATTACAATCATATGAGGCAGACATTATATATTCCTTTATTTGCTTGCTGTTACTATTTTCCTGTTAAGTTTGCGGGCTTTTCATTACATACATAAAAATGCATCAAGAATGTTTATCATGCTAATGTTGAAGCAGCCACTCTTCAATGACTTTTGATTTGGAATAGTTAAAATGTTATATACAGTAATAAACAGTATGGTTGTATAATAAGTAAATGTACCATAAGAGTCAAGTACAGATGTTTGCATATAATAGCCTTATTTAAAAAAGCATTACTTAGGGAATGAAGAAATAGAGTGAGATTAAAGCTTTTTTTGTATTATACTCCTGTCTGAATGGTGACTCTTATTTTGGAATTTGTTGGAGCATATATCACTGGGCTAGGTTTCCTTTTTATTCACTCTTGTTAATATTTATTGTAAAGCATGTTCTATATACTTGCAGTTGTTGGAAAAGGGTGCAACTTTTTCTGTGTGGAAAACTTGCAGATAAAAGTAATGCAGTGGGAATCATTTATGTTACTTCATTGCTGGCACAATATTGTATACCAGGCACTGTTTTCTTATTTCAGATTTGTATTTCAATGACTATTAAATATCATGGCCATCTTGTTGAAGTCATTTTATCTGTTTGTATTTCTTCATTTTGAACAAGGGTCTTAGTAAAGCAGGTTTCATTCCCCTTTAATTGTATGCCACCTCACATAGCTCCTTACTCATAATATGGATTTGGCCGCATGTTGCATTATTATTGTTGCAGGTTCTTTCATGTCCAAATATTGCAGAGAGGAGCAGTGGTACATTGGATCTAAGTAGAACTGACAATTATCATTAACTGAGCATGTAACACTACATATAGATTAATTAGTAGTTTGTTTCAACTGGGGGGATTCCCTTGGTTGGTTAGTTAGGTTTTTAATTCATAACTAAGCTTAAACATGTGATTTTATGATAAGGTTCAGAGGAGGTATTCTAGCAATTTGATATTTCTTATTTTTATTGCCCTGTTGAAATTTACTTTCATAATAGGTAGATGTCTTGGTATAGCTTTCAGTACAGCCCAGGTGATTGGAGTTCAGTTATTGGCCCTGGTGCTTGGTTACATACTTTCAACATAACTTAGCAATATTCACAGAAATAATGACATTTAATAATATTTGGAAGTGCCTTAATGCACTACTACTCATTCTAGAAATTAACTCAAGTGCATGTTTAGCTCATCAGACAGTTTTAGAAGCTGGAGTCTGTTTAAATCGTAGTCCGTTACAAACAAAATTTCTTTTTACAATTCAAATGTTGCTTTAATATTAATTATTTATTAATATTAACAGAATCCAAAATATTTGGGTCCACGAAAATATTTCCTTTATCAGAAGGGGTCCTCCAGCTTGCAAAGATTCAGAACCACTGTATTAGGTCATTAGCTCTTTTGCAATACTTTTCATCAGAACTTTAAAATCCTCCTGAGATGTAAATATTGAAAAATCAAACAAATATCAGCACAAACTCAAAAACCAGCAGAACCAGCACTCGGACACCAGCCACGAGTAAAGAAGATTGAATTTATTTCTGGTTAAGCACTTTCTTCCCTTGATAGGAACTTCTTCAGAACAATTAATACAAGAAAAAACCCAGCCCCTATATACCCTTAGTACAAATTAATGATGTCATATAATTAATTGATTGAAGAACAATTTGTTAAAGTAATATGCACAATAACCTTACCTACAATAATACACAGCCATACTACCATGTAGTTTAAAATATGTTTTGTGAAAATTATATTAACTAAAAATAATTAAAAAGTTAAAATAATGAATCCATTTATTAAATTACTTTAAAACTTATTGCATTAAAATGTAAAGACTAAATACAAATTTGCCAAACAATATGACAACAGTCAACATTACTGACATGCCCGTTTACCCCAAGATTTGCTTTAATTTCAAGATACAGGCTATATTCGTAGTTTCATTTAAGTCCGGTGGCTCCATTGCATCTAATTTCAGCTGCCATCTCAGTTCCTTAAAATCTAAATGCAATTCATCTATTTTCCCTTGGGAATCTATTACAGATTGGTCAACAACTGAAAATTTGAAACTATGGTCATTATACTCTTTAATGTGCCTATATAATGCATTTGTAATCTTGGCTTTCCTTATATCATAGACTTGCTCACTAATCAGGTTCTTAAAAAGCCTACTGGTCTTGCCGATATAAAAAGCCTGACATTTTTGACACTTAGCCAAATAGACTATATTGGAGATGTTACAGTTATAATGTCCGTTGATACAAATGTTATTGCCATTAACCTTAAACCTGTCTTTAGTTTCAAGTATAAATTTGCAATAATTGCACCTTCCTCACTTGAAATTACCCACAGGTCTATTTATAGATCTACTACTCTCCCATACATTATTTTTAAAATTATTTTTCAGTGCCCTATCTTTCCTATAGACTATTTTAGGGAGGTATTTGCCAACCTTTTGCCCTATGTTTGCATCGAAGTTCAATATTTCCCAAAATTTGAGAATAACCTCTGAAATCATACTAGCATCCAAGTTGTATGTAGTAATAATACACAACTCATACCTCTCATGGGCTAGCTTATTCCTTCTAGTCAACTCATGTTGCTCAACATTCTGTTCTACAACTAGTTGTTCAATCACTACTCCCATAGTATCCCTTAAAATAGCAATATATACCCCCTCCTTACACTTACCCACAACTTCCTTGTTTATTTTATCCATGAATTCTGCTGGGTATCCCCATTTGGAGAACATATCACAAATGTTACCCAGTTCTTCTAAAAACTCACACTCATGGCTAACAATTCTGGCTGCTCGAACCATTTGCCCTTTAACTATGGACTTTTTTTGGGGAACCGGATGCCAACTGTTAAACTCTAAGTATGAGTTTGAAAAAGTGGGTTTTCGGTAAATCTTGGAATATAATTTACATGCTCTGTTGTCGACAGTTAGCTCTACATCTAAATAAGATATATTTTCATTATCAAACTATCATATTGGTGTCTGGTTTAATTATGGTGACTATTGATGTGACAAATTTGTTTTCAGTTATTCTCCACTTAGAAGGAATACAGTGGCTGAAAGGCAATTACATAAAACAGGGTTATATGATCAAGAATCCATTAACAAGATTTCTGTACTCATGGACATGGTGTTAGAGAATAACTACATATACTTTGAAGGCCAGTACTTTAAACAAGTAACTGGAGTAGCAATGGGGGAAGCCTGTGACCCCGATTTTGCTAATTTGATCATGTCTTATTGGGAGCAAGAATATCTAATGCAAAGTGTGCATTGGAGTAAGGTAGTGTACTACACAAGATTTTTAGTTGACCTGTTTTTGTTATGGAATGGATTGGAAAGCCAGCTTAAGGAGTGTTTGTGTTATATTAATAGCACGGTTAATTTTTTGCAATTTACCTTTGAATATAGTAATGAAAAGATATATTATTTAGATGTAGGTTTAACTCTCGACAACAGAGCTTTTAAATTATATTCCAAGATTTACAGAAAACCCAATTTTTCAAATTCAGAGTTTAACAGTTGGCATCCGGTTCACCAAAAAAGTCCATAGTTAAAGGGCAGATGGTTCAAGCAGTCAGAATGGTTAGCTGTGAGTGCATATTTTTAGAAGAAGTGGGTAACATTTGTGATATGTTCTCCAAAAGGGGATACCCAGCAGAATTTTTGGATAAAATAACCAAGGAAGTTGTGGGTAAGCATAAGGAGGGGGTATATAAAGCTATTTTAAGGGATACTATGGGAGAAGTGGTAGAACAACTAATTGTAGAACAGAATGTTGAGCAACATGAGTTGACTAGAAGGAATAAGCTAGCCCACGAGAGGTACGAGTTGTGTTTTATTACTACATACAACTTGGATGCTAGTATGATTTCAGAGGTTATTCTCAAATTTTGGGAAATATTGAACTTCGATGCAAACATAGGGCAAAAGGTTGGCAAATACCTCCCTAAAATAGTCTATAGAAAAGATAGGGCACTGAAAAATTATTTTAAAAATAATTTATGGGAGAGTAGTAGATCTACAAATAGACCTGTGGGTAATTTTAAGTGTGGAAGGTGCAATTATTGCAAATTTATACTTGAAACTGAAGACAGGTTTACGGTTAATGGCAATAACATTTGTATCAATGGACATTATAAATGTAATAGCTCCAATATAGCCTATTTGGCTAAGTGTCAAATATTTCAGGCTTTTTATATCGGCAAGACCAGTAGGCTTTTTAAGAATTGGATTAGTGAGCATGTCTATGATATAAGGAAAGCCAAGTTTACAGCTGCATTATATAGACACATTAAAGAGTATAATGACCATAGTTTCAAATTTTCAGTTGTTGACCAATCCGTAATGGATTCCCAAGGGAAAATAGTTGAATTACATTTAGATGTTAAGGAATTGAGATGGCAACTGAAATTAGATGCAACGGAGCCACCGGGCTTAAATGAAACTATGAATATAGCCTGTATCTTGAAATTAAAGCAAATCTTGGGGTAAATGGGCATGTCAGTAATGTTGACTGTTGTCATATTGTTTGGCAAATTTGTATTTAGTCTTTACACTTTAATGCACTAAGTTTTAAAGTAATTTAATAAATGGATTCATTATTTTAACGTTTTAATGATTTTTAGTTAATATAATTTTCACAAAACATATTTCAAGCTACATGGTAGTATTGGTGTTGTGTATTATTGTAGGTAAGGTTATTGCGCATATTACTTTAACAAACTGTTCTTCAATCAATTAATTATATGACATCGTTAATTTGTACTAAGGGTATATAAGGGCTGGGTTTTTCTTGTATTAATTGTTCTGAAGAAGTCCCTATCAAGGGAAGAAAGCACTTAACCAGAAATAAATTCAATCTTCTTGACTTGTGGCTGGTGTCCGAGTGCTGGTTCTGCTGGTTTTTGAGTTTGTGCTGATATTTGTTTGATTTGTCATTCTGTGGTTCAGCATTATGAATTCCCCTGGGGCAAGCAATGAAGTATTGGAGTTGTTATAGAACATTAATCAACAGTTGGCAGTGCATACGGCACAAATACAGACCTTAATGGACAAAAATGAGGTTCCAAATGACATTAATTCTCTTTGGAGTTTGGGGATGCCCTTAACCCAGCCCACCCATTTCCCTAGAGAGATATCTCTAACTAATATTGTCAGAGAGAGTTCTTCAGGTCCTAATCGGGAAGGTGAGGTAACTGAAAACAATGAAAATGGTGATTGTTTTGTTGGCGAGGCTGATGTAGAAGTATGGAAGAAAAACAAGTTTGACTTTTGTTTGAATTCTGTCCCAGGTACCCAACAAAGTAATAATATTTCTGATAAATTAAAAACATTTGAAAAAGACTTAATGGTATACAAAAAACTGCAGATGGACAATTCTTATTTAGACAAAAATATAGAACTGGGGTTGGTACCTCGTGGGCTCAGGTTTTGGAAATATCCAAATGGAGCCGATGGAAATGAGGAATTTCTAAAAGATCTGCATGCAGTATTTGATCGGGCAGGATTTGAAGTCATGAAGCTTATGATTAAGTATAATAAAAATGTGATGGACTTGCGATGTAGTAATCTGGATGTATTGAATAAAGATATCCAATCAGACTTGCAATTTTCCAGGCACAGAGTAGAATTTACTGGTGTTGCTGAAAAGGTGGACAAAGAGTGTAAATTTATTTTTTTAAGAAAACAAAACAAGTTAAAAAGAAACATTTACGAATATTCACATTATAAAGTGTACCCTTGTTCCTCTGGTAACTTAGAAGAGAAACAACATAGTGACCCAAATGACATCACCCAAGGGGCATGCCGATCAACAGCAGCGCTGAAATTTCAAAAGAATCAACGGTTGAATTCTGAGTCTGCAGGAGTTACCAGTGAGGGGGTTAGACGTTCGGAAAGGTTGCATGACAAGGAACAACAGTTCCATTTTTCCAAGGCCAACCACAGGGATTACATACAGCAAGGAGTGAGACCAAAGAAGTCCAGGAACAAATATCCTTAAAAGATGTAGTTCGTGAAGAAGTTGATGTCCCTTATGGTAGCGCAAATACGGGGGAATTCTTATCAACTTTAAATGATAATTATATCGTTGGTAAAGGTATGATGCATTCAGGTGGGTGTAGCATTAATAATACTGAAACAGTGATAGTTCGTGAAGGAATTGATTGCCCTCATGGTAGTGTAAGTACGCGTGAACTTTTACCAACTTTTTATGACAAGTTTTCTGCTGGTAAACGTATGTCATGTTCAAGGGGGATTGGCATTAATATCATTAATGATGAAACAAGTATTAGTCTTGAAATGAATGAGATATGTGAAGAACAAATTGTCGATGAACTCATTGATTGTGCTATTGCACTAATGGAAAATGACTGTAGTTTAAAAGATGTAGAAAATGGTGCAAATTGTATTTGTAATGAGGAACTGAGTTGTGAAGGGCTAGTAAATGTTCATGATACTAGTAATATACTTAATGGTGCCAATATAGGAAATGAAGGAGTTGAAAATGAAATGTGTTATTCAGTGAATACATGTGACAGTTTTGATTTAAATTTTTTGTTAGGCAACAATGGGGAAAATCTTGATGAAAACTTTGAATTAGTTTGGAATGACGTAGATAGGAATAATGTAAGTATACCTAAAGAAAGTATACACAACTGCACTGTATTTGAAGATGATATAGTTAATATTATTAGTAACAGTGCAAATGATTTTAAAATTTATAATTATTCAATGAAGGATTTAGGGGTGGAACATGCTAAATTTTAGCAAAGGGTTTTACATTTGTGCCCTCTAGAAGGGGAAATATAACTGACACCCTTATTGATTTAAAGTCATTCACTCGAAAAATGAACTTAAAAATCTGGTTCAATTAATAAAATTACAGTGTGGGTAAAGAAGGTATTTAAAAAAAAACAAGTGTGTTCAACCCACCGTTAAATAATGTCATACGACTATATGAGAGGTTGTGTGAAAAAGAGATTAGGCAACTATTTAAGCAGTGAAAAAGTCACCAGTTTAACAATATGACTAAGGAAGAGAAGCGACTGTTGCAAGAATTTACTAATGACAAGACAATTCATATCATAAAACCTGATAAGGGAAGTGGGGTGGTGATAATGAATAAATGTGAATATTTAGATAAAATTAACCTATTATTAATGGATGGTACTTATCAGGAGAGCTCTTTAAACGAAATACACATAGCCTATCGGAAGATAGATTTGGCTTTGGAAGACATGTTATTTCAAGAGCAGATTAGCCTGGAGGAATTTGATTATCTAAAAAAATGAGCACCCCATGATACCAAACATATTCGGTATACCCAAAATACATAAGGGTTTAACTAGGTTAAAATTCCGTCCTATAGTTGATGAACAAATATCTAAGACATGTTATGTGAGTAAGTTTTTGGACAATACTATGCAGAAGAGTCTATCACAATTTTCATATATTACTAAGGACTCGTGGGATTTCCTTGGAAAATTAAGGACTATCAAATTGGTGTCTGCTTTAATTATGGTGACTATTGATGTGACAAATTTGTTTTCAGTTAGTCCCCACTTAGAAGGAATACAGTGGTTGGAAAGGTAATTACATAAAACAGGGTTATATGATCAAGATGTCATTAACAAGATTTCTGCACTCATGGACATGGTGTTAGAGAATAACTACATATGCTTTGAAGGCTAGTACTTTAAACAAGTAACTGGAGTAGCAATGGGGGCAGCCTGTGCCCCCGTTTTTGCCAATTTGATCATGTCTTATTGGGAGCAAGAATATTTAATGCAAATTGTGCATTGGAGTAAGGTAGTGTACTACACAAGATTTTTAGATGACCTGTTTTTGTTGTGGAATGGATCGGAAAGCCAGCTTAAGGAGTGTTTGTGTTATATTAATAGCATGGTTAATTTTTTGCAATTTACCTTTGAATATAGTAATGAAAAGATATCCTGTTTAGACGTAGATTTAACCCTCAACAACAGAGCTTGTAAATTATATTCCAAGATTTGCCGAAAACCCACTTTTTCAAACTCAGAGTTTAACAGTTGGCATCCGGTTCACCAAAAAAGTCCATAGTTAAAGGGCAGATGGTTTGAGCAGCCAGAATGGTTAGCCATGAGTGCGAGTTTTTAGAAGAAGTGGGTAACATTTGTGATATGTTCTCCAAAAGGGGATGCCTGCAGAATTTTTGGATAAAATAACCAAGGAAGTAGTGGGTAAGTGTAAGGAGAGGGTATATAATGCTATTTTAAGGGGTACTATGGGAGAAGTGGTTGAACAACTAATTCTAGAACAGAATGTTGAGCAACATGAGTTGACTAGAAGGAATAAGCTAGACCACGAGAGGTATGAGTTGTGTTTTATTACTACATACAGCTTGGATGCTAGTATGATTTCAGAGGTTATTCTCAAATTTTGGGAAATATTGAAATTTGACGCAAACATAGGGCAAAAGGTTGGCAAATACCTCCCTAAAATAGTCTATAGGAAAGATAGGGCACTGAAAAATTATTTTGAAAATAATGTATGGGAGAGTAGTAGATCTACAAATAGACCTGTGGGTAATTTCAAGTGTGCAAGGTGCAATTATTGCAAATTTATACTTGAAACTAAAGACAGGTTTAAGGTTAATGGCAATAACATTTGTATCAACGGACATTATAACTGTAACAGCTCCAATATACTCTATTTGGCTAAGTGTCAAAAATGTCAGGCTTTTTATATCGGCAAGACCAGTAGGCTTTTAAGAACCAGATTAGTGAGCATGTCTATGATATAAGGAAAGCCAAGATTACAAATGCATTATATAGGCACATTAAAGAGTATAATGACCATAATTTCAAATTTTCAGTTGTTGACCAATCTGTAATGGATTCCCAAGGGAAAATAGTTGAATTCCATTTAGATGTTAAGGAATTGAGATGGCAACTGAAATTAGATGGAATGGAGCCACCAGGCTTAAATAAAACTATGAATATAGCCTGTATCTTGAAATTAAAGCAAATCTTGGGGTAAATGGGCATGTCAGTAATGTTGACTGTTGTCATATTGTTTGGCAAATTTGTATTTAGTCTTTACATTTTAATGCAATAAGTTTTAAAGTAATTTAATAAATGGATTCATTATTTTAACTTTTTAATGATTTTTAGTTAATATAATTTTCACAAAACATATTTTAAACTGCATGGTAGTATTGGTGTTGTGTATTATTGTAGGTAAGGTTATTGTGCATATTACTTTAACAAATTGTTCTTCAATCAATTAATTATATGACATCATTAATTTGTAGTAAGGGTATATAAGGGCTGGGTTTTTCTTGTATTAATTGTTCTGAAGAAGTCCCTATCAAGGGAAGAAAGCACTTAACCAGAAATAGATTCAATCTTCTTGACTTGTGGCTGGTGTCCGAGTGCTGGTTCTGCTGGTTTTTGATGTAAATATTGAGACTTGGGAATATTTATAGGTTCATAGGTTCATAGGTTGGTACTAGGCTATCGGCCCTAGGGCTGATACAAGCCTAGCCATAACAATCCCCTGGCTATTTCTTCCCACACTATTTACTTCCCTGGACTCCTGTCTAGCAGGGTAACTGACGTAATCCCCAGGGTGAATTTCCTTTCTCCCATTAAATCATCAAGTTTCCTTTTGAAGACGGCCAAGGAGGTGCTCTGCTTGACATGTATGGGCAGCCTGTTCCAGAGTCTGGGGAGTCTCTGGGTCAGGAACCTATCCCTCCAGCATGTTTTGTTTATTGTGATGACAAGGTTTAGATCCCTGGAGCATGTGGCTCTGAGGGATTGGGATTTCTTTAAGTGTAGTATGTCCAACAGTTCTGGGTTTGACATGGCCTTGTATGTTAAGCAGAGATCACCTCTAAGAAGACGATATGTGACAGAGTGTAGATGGAGCTTTTTAAGATGGTGAGCATAGGGTATCTGCTGTAAGCCTGTGACTCTTTTAGTGAGGTATTTCTGCGGCCTTTCCAGTTGTTGCAGATGTCTTGAGAGGTACATACCAAATGGGGCGTCGTATTCTATAATGGGTCTAATGAGGGATGAGTACAGTGGGACAATGACCTCCTTTTTTTCTGAATGAAAAGCCCTTAGTGATGAGGTGTGCCACACAGAAGGATTTCCTGACTGTTGTGGTGATGTGGCTATTGAAGGTGAGACCACTGTCCACATGTGTCCCTAAGTCTCTTATCACACTTTCAGTGTTTAGTGTCCTGCCACCTGTGTGGTAATTCATGGGTACATGTTTTTTTCCCAAAGGGGATAACTATACATTCCTTGGCACTGAGCTTGAGCCCATGGCTCTGGCACCAAGCATCTGTTTCTGTAAAGCCCTTTTGTAGAGTATCCACATAATTTGGGGATTCAGTAATGGCTCCCAGTTTGCAGTCATCTGTGAACTTTGTTAGCCAGAGTCCCTTAGTGTTGGCTTGTACTTCAGAGAAGTAGATGCCAAACAAGAGTGGTCCCAGGAATAAACCCTGAGGTACTCCACTTGTCACTTGTCTGGAGCTGGATTTGGAGTCTGCTTATTTTACAATGTGGGTTCTGTCAGTAAGCCAGTTGGCAACCCATCAAGTGACGTAGGGATTAATGCTCAGTTTAGTAAGTTTATCTATGATTCCAGAGTGGAGGATGGTGTCAAAGGCCTTGGCGAGGTCCAGATGGGCTATGTGGACTGCCTTACCCTCATCCACGGCTCTGGAGACTGATTTGAAGAAGTCAGTCAGGTTCAGGAGACAAGATCAGCCCTTCACGAACCCAAACTGGGTGGGGTCCAGTGTTTGAAGGTTGCCAATATCTTTGTTTATAAGTCCCATGATAATACGTTCCATGGCCTTGCAGATCAGGCTTGTCAGACTGATGGGGCGGTAGTTCCCAGGATCCAAGGGGGATCCCCCCTTGTGGAGTGGGATAACTGTAGCTGTGTGCTACTCAGTTGACATGAAGCCTGAGGTGAGGGTATGATTAAACATAACACTTAGGTGAGGTGCTAGTTCATTTTGTAGTTCATGTAATACACAGCCTGGGATGTCATATTGTCCCATGGATGCTGTATTCTTAGTTTTGGAGAGTGCATTTTTTTTACCTGTGTGGCTGTTATTACCAGAATTTGGCAATCTTCCGGTATTGAGATGGGCCATTTAGGGGGCGAGAGGGGGATGAAGTTGGCACTGAATCGATCTGCCAGGATATTGGCAATATCCTTGGGATCAGTGTATTTAATGCCATTCTGTTGTAGCTCAGAGCAGATCTGAGCATTGCCATTTAGATTCTTGACATAGTTATAGAATGCCTTGTAGTTGTCTTTGGAATCTTTGGCAATTTTATTTTTGAAACTAGCTTTGGAGGATTTTACGAGGGATCTCAGCTTCTTACAGAGGCTGGAAAGGGAATTTTTTGCATCATGGGATTTTCCTCTTTTCTGCAACAGTTTCTTCCTTTTGTTGTAAAGTTTGTTTATGGCAGGGGACCGCCAGATTGGCTTCCTTTTTTTGGAGGAGAGCGTCTTGGTTCTAGTTGGGATGGCACAATTCATGCATGAGTGGATGTGCTCATACAGTGCCTTAGTGTAGGACTCAGCAGTTGAACTTTCAGTTCCCGTCTGCATGGGTGTCATGAAGTTTGTCATTTCTGATGTGAGTAGCATGGAGAAGTTTTTTATGGAGGTTTCCTTATTGGGGAGTGGGGGGTGGGATGTGGATGTTAAGGGTGATTAGCTTATGGTCTGACCTGACCAACGAGGGGGTAACCATAAGTGTGGAGCATCAATTTTGCATGTTGGTAATTACCAGGTCTAGGATATTGGAGCCCCTGGTGGGACTGTGGATTAGTTGATCCAGGGTGTTGGAATTTATGAATTCCAAGAACCGTTGGGCAAAGGTGTTGGTACATGTGTATTTTTCCCAGTTAATGGCAGGGTAGTTGAAATCACCCAGTATTAGGGTGTTTGGTTGTATCTTAATATTTTCCAGTATGTTTAGAAAGGTGTAGTGAGAATCTTGGGGCATGGTGAGGGATCTGTAGCAAGCTACAATTTGGATTGCAGTCTTACCTAGTGTTAGTTGCACCTGGAGAATTTCAGACTCATAGTGTTGGGCAACTAGCCTGGTGGTGTGAAACTCTTTGGTGAATATGAACACTCCTCCACCTTTAGTGTTTCAATCCTGGTTTGGTGGCCGAAAAGGGTGATAAGAGTTGTAGCCTGGTATTGCAGGGGTGCTCTCTGGAGCCTTGAACCAGGTCTCAGTTACTGCACAGATATTGATGTTCTCCATTTTTAGGAGTGCCTCAAGAGTATGCATATTGAGGTTTAGACTTCTAGCATTGAGTAGCATTACCTTCAGATTTTGCATGCTTGTACCTGTTACAGTGGTGGTTTTGTCCTTTGAACTTTGCCTAAAAAAGGCACTATAGGGGTGGCAAGAGCCTTAGCCAGTAACCTGAATCCCAGGGGCGACAGGTGCAGACCATCTCTGGCAAAGCATCGTGGTCTGTCGATCATGTCATTCCAGGCCGACAGATACTGGATCCCCTTTGAATGACACCAGAAGCTTAGCCAATTGCTGAAGTCAGTCATTTTGTCCTTATATTTTAACTCATATACCTCAGATGACAAGGACTCATGATTACTTACTGAACAATTATTTCACAAGAGACTATAGTCAAAAAAATATGAGCTGAAAACCACTTTCTGTAAACAGTAATAACTTTTTTACCAAGCACCCCTGCAGCACCATCCTTACTGTGAGGGGAAACTTCACCTAATTTATATATACCAACTCCAGAGTTTGACAACAGTGAAAAAAAGTGCAACAGTTACTGTTTTCCTGACTGCACCCTTGTGCTGATGTCAATCATTGAAACAGCAGTCAAACTCTCTCAGTGTTCTCAATAACAACACATAGAATAAAGAAAAGTAATTTTAGAAAATGGTTTACTAGAAATAGTAATTGAAACAGAGTTATCAGTAATTTTTGTCTCATTAACTTCCACAAAAGTCAGTGTTAAACAATTCTGCCCTAAAATTGTTTTTAGTGTGCTTATTGATGTTGTCTCCATACACTTCTGTCAAGTGGTCAAACTATCAATTTAGGCTGTACTGATGAAGTTAATATCAAGGTCGGAACATGCCATGTCCACAGTTAACAGTGTGTCTTAAAATGCAGTACCATACCATAAAAATGCTGTTATATCAATGAAGCTTTGATATCTTCTTTACAAAGATCAGGATTAAAATGACAATCTGGATACCACTTATAGATCAAGGAATAAATTATTGTCCTCTTTGGCCAAGAGTACAACAAAGAGTCTATCTATATATACATATATATATATATATATATATATATATATATATATATATATATATATATATATATGTGTGTATATATATATATATATATATATATATATATATATATATATATATATATATATATATATATATTTAAGAAACCTAGTGGGATCAGGAATTAGAAAATTCAAAAGGGAAGTATCTTTTGCAGAATTTTTAGAAAATCAGTATTTGATCCAGGTATAAAAATGGAAAAGGGGGGTTGTGGAGGAATGGAATGATGGATTTAGAAAAGCAGTGGGGAAAATTGGGTTTATATCACATGATCAAAAGCAAAAAATATCGAAGCTCCAAACCTCGAACTGGAAACCCCGAAACCAGAAAAAATCAAACGTGGGGGAAAAAACAGTACAAACCCAAAACAACACAAAAAATGCTCTTTGCAGGGGGGGCAAGCCACCCAGCACCCCCACACCCCAGGCTACTTAAATATACCAACTCCAAGATCGCACTACAGTGTAGTAAAAGGAAATCTTCCCTTCCCACACTCTATGGCAATCTCCGCTTTACGCTTTGATGTTTTCCTGTTTCGAGGTTTCCAGTTTTAGGTTTGGAGCTTTGATATTCTCAGCTTTCGAGTTTGTGATACACACCTGAGAAAATTTGAGAAATGACAGAAGACAGCTCAGTGTTGACATGGTAATGTTTCAATTCTTTGTAGAAAATGACACAGTTTCCTGTAGAGGTGCTGGGTGCAATAATAGTTGCAAAATGTAAGAGTAGATACAAATAGCAGCAGTGTGATTAAAATGTAACAATTACTAGGATATTAATTAAGAAGGAATTACACTGCCTAATTTATTAGCTGTAAATAGATGAACAAGGTTGACCAAATGTGTTGACATTCCAGTTTCTGTGTCTGCAGATAAATACTTTTCCAAGTCTCTGCTTTGATTAAATATGTCTGTATTAAAATGTACCAATCTGGGAGTATTTAATATGCTTCCTGGCAGCATACCTTTCTACCTATTAGCCCAAAAATATGGGCAAAGCCAAAAATTGAGTAAGGACAAAAGCCCAAAATATGGGACAAATTTTAAATATTGCTATTATAAACTGAGAAAGTTCATAGAATAGCAGGTCTTGCATTAGTATGCATCATCTGAAGGATATGAAGTCTGAGGCAAATGAATGTCATCATTTGGTAATTTCAATCCAAACTGATTTTTCAGAAAACCACAGATTTTATCAGAAATGACAAAAAATATGAGGCAAAAATCCAAAAAGTTGAAAGGTATGCTTGTGATTTATTTTTAAACCAATAATTTTATATGTGATCAATTTTTGAGGAAAAAAAATGAAAATTGAAGTGTTCACTTCTGACAGGCATGTATGTTTAGCCTGCATGTATCTTAGATTAAGCACCTATAACATTTTCTAAATATCAGTTAATTAAAGAAGCATAATTATACAACGACTCCCCATTAATATTCAAAAACATGCACGCTGATTGGTCAGTGTGCACGTTGTAAATCAGAGTTATAGTAATGGAAAAAGGTCCGGTCGCCCGGGCTTTTTCCATTACTATAACTCTCTTTTTACAGCAATGGAGAATGCAAGATCTCTGTTGCTTCACACTGTCTCACTATGTTAAACGAGTTTAACATAGCAAGACAGCTTTAAAAAAAGCAATGGAGATTCTCAGTTGCTTTTTTCAAAGCTGTCTCGCTATGTTAAACTCCTTTAACATAGTGAAACTGTAAAAAGCAACAGAGATCTTAGAGCTCGTTTTCAAACTGTCTCGCTATGTTAAATGGGTTTAACATAGCGAGACAGCTTTAAAAGCAACAGAGATTCTCCGTTGCTTTTTTTAAAGCTGTCTCGCTATGTTAAACCCGTTTAACATAGCGAAACAGTTTGTAAAAAGCAACGGAGATCTTGCTTTCTCCATTGCTTTTGCCCACAGCTCTGATGTACTGCATAGGCATACACATGCGCAGTACATCAGAACTGCTGCAGAATACCAGACAGTTGCGGAAGAGCAGCAAGGACGCATTATACAATGTCATTATTTAAGAAAAGTAATTATTTTTTTTTCTTAAATAATGTCATTGTATAATACAATAACCCACTTCTGGGTGTGGGTAATGCTGGATTTACCCACGGTTGACTTTGTTTGGCCACTCGGGTTTCACCCTCGTGACCAAACCACATTAACCGTGGGTAAATCCAGCATTACCTACACCCAGGCATGAGTTATTGCTATAATGTAAGCTAACCATCTGTTAAGGAAAAAACGTAGAACAATACATAATAAATTAACTGTATGGCAATTCAGATATAAAGCAAATATAATACCCACAGTGGTGCAGATTCACTAGAGCTTACACAATCCACTAAAACTGTGTTGATGTGGTGGTGTGATTCAAACACACAAGCCATAAAGCAATCACGTAGACTCAGTGTAGTTTTTCCCTGAGAATTCCAAAACATATTTGAATACAGCCATAGAAGGCAGTCTGCACAGAAATATTGTTAGGGGCTGCAGTTGCTAATACACATATGTATGTGCAAGAGAGACAAATCTTTGCTGCTGCTGCAAATAGACCCCAGCCAAGAACTGAAAGGGTATTTAGACTCCTGTTAACTTACAACAGTCTGCATGACGTGGAAACTGTAAAGGGCTACAGGGTGGATATAGACACACTGGAGGAACTCTGTAACCTCTGTCATCCAAGACTGAGATTAAGGGCAAACTGAAGAGAACCAATACCTGTGTAAACTAAGGTATATGTAGCACTTAGAGTTTTTGCTATAGGAACCTTTCAGAGTCCAACAGGGTATATGTTGGGGATATCACAGACATCAGTATCCAAGATCCTACCTCAATTCCTGAATGCTATGCAACAACATGCCACTGATTTCATACAACTTTCCCTGTACACACATGGAAATATCATGATGTCTACTCAATAGTAAGAGCAAAACTCTTGAAACCCAAGTGGGGATGTGGAAACACACAAACAGCACTTGGCTCCCCCACCCCCAAAACAACAGGAAAATGACAGTTTGTAGAACCCAAGGAATAACACATAATTCACCTGTTATGAATGCTTTCTACACAATTTTCACAAAATGTGTACACATGTACAACTCAAAAGGAAATTGTACACTACCAGCTACTGGCAAAGGCTCTTGCCACCCCCATAATGCCTTTTTTTAAGCAGTGTCTCAAGAACAAAATTCCCAATGTAAAAACTCCATCTAAAAACATCCCCAAGGTTATGCTGCTAAATGCTAGTAGTCTTAATGTGAAACTGCACTGACTGGAAGCAGTTCTCACCTTGGAGGAAGTATACATTTGTGCAGCCACAGAGAGCTAGTTCAAGTATGTGGATAGTACCCAAGCCATTCACCTCCTTCCACACATTCAGACCACAAACCTAAGGAATGAAAAATGAAGCAGTATACCAATATTCATTAATGATAAATATACCTCCAGACTGGTTAAACAGTATGATTCCCTGGAGATACTTCAGGTGCAATTAACTGTCGGTAGGACATCTTTTCAAGTCAGCTACAGCTACAGGACCGCCTTCATGAATCAGGACACCACTCTCCATATTTGGATCAACTTTAATCTATCAGGATCCATCCAAACACCATGGTTTTCTAAGACTTTAAATACCCATCCATTGACTGGGTAAATTATTCCTCCTCAAACTCACTTGCCCAAAGGTTCCTCAACTTTGTTAACTCCAATGCCCTGGATCAACTGGTTGACACCTCCACAAGGGGTGCCAACATCTTGGATCCGGTGCTTACTAATATAAGGTACTACTGTATCACTCTCACTGTGAGGTCCTCCCCGGTGAGATCTGACCACAAATCAGTCTCATTTGAATTAACTATCACACTTGACCCCCCCCCCCCAGCAACAACTAAACTAAAAAACTTCTCCAAAGCAGATTACAACCTCTTATGGGATGGTATAGATAGTTTGACTGCACCTTCCCTCTCAGATGGAACTGGAAACTATGCCAAGATCTATGCCAATGCTTTATACAAACACCTGCATAACTACATTGACTCATCCATACCTGATAGGACCAAAACAAGCTCCCCAAGGAAGAACAAACCTGCCTAGTAGACAGCTACCATAAACAGGTTTTACAATAAGAGGAATAAATTGCTGTATAAGAGTAAAAGGGAGTCTTAAACTGGAAACACTCCCTCCTCAGTGAAAAATTAATTTTAACTTGCCACAGCAATGTGCTGTTACTCTGATGCTTACTGTGATGGATTTGAAGTCTTCTTAAGACACTCAGTCTTGCTGGCTGGATTCTGCTGAAATCAAAGTCTGGTTATAGTTGCATTCACAGTCTGTTGCATACAGAAACTTGCAGAATATACACTGATGAGAGACTATACTTTGCAGCACCTGTCTTTAAGAGCAGTAACCAATAACATTTATAATAAACCGCACGTACTTCTGTTACAGCTTTAGAAAATGCGTAGCTTGAACAGTCACCTCCAAACTTCTGATATAAAAGCACAAAGCATTAGTAGAGCCAGGGATGTAGCGTTACAAAAATGTAGCGTAGCTCCCTCATGGATAAAGAGACTCCAATCCACACAGTAGTAATCCACAGATGGAAACAAGTCACAAAGCGTTGCCAAAACCACCACACGTATCTAATAATATGTCACTTCGGCCAAAAGTAAAACGTATGCTTTTATTAAAACACAAAACACAACAGCGAATGACACTAGTTATCTAGTCTTCCTGTCATGTGGCCAAATGTAAACTCTAAAGGTTTTGTATACCTCCACATCTCATTCTAACTTTTTGTTTTTCCTACGATAGATGTGTTCTGCTGTAGTATCCGCCTGGTGGAATTGTTTGTGATATAACTCACTCCATTGCTCAAAAGAGGGATCTCTTAAAATCATTTCATTGACATTTTCCACTTCTTCCAACAAGGCATTTAATTTATCATCATAACATTTCAACAATAATTTCATATACATGATCCCGAATTCATCAAATAAACTGTTGAATTCAGTATTAATAGATTCTGTGTATTCCACTCCCATAGAGAGTTTAAAAAATCTAATACCCTTGGGAACAACCCGGGATTTAATGCATTGTGTAAGATAAGCTTTGTCCACCTTAACATTTTGTATTTGTATTAAATAATTACCCATGCTGTATATTCTACTCTTAATAGTTTCACCTTCATTTCTATCTAATGGTGTTTTATTAAAAGTTGTAACATTTCTATAGTCATCAGTGTTAGCATCAAAAATATATTCATTTTTGAGAAAATTGTTAATGGCTTTGTAGCCACTAACTGCATTTTTACCATACACAGCATTTTTTGAAACATCATGTGTATCCTTAGAATGTGAAATAATGTCACTATTAACAGTACCTTTAGTTTTAGTATTCGGCATTCTAGCCGTGGTAGAGTAAGTCCTTTGAGGTTGTATACTTTTTGGTTTGGCTTACTTATGGATATGGTTACGTCTTTATTCAAGTCTGTTCAGGGTAATGGAAGTAAGGAACGTACATCTTCGCAAAATGACTCTCTTCGGGGTCAGTTTAACTCATGCAACGATTTGGTTCTTACTGTTGGAACAAACGAGGAAATCCCAAATGGGCAGGGTTGTATCACCAACAACAATGTTTCCTTTCAGAGACCAGGTCACATCGACATGGTTCTTAAGGACGGTGATGCAACAGATACCCCGGAGAAGGATTTTACATTCGATTTCAGTTTTTTTCAAAGTCGAGTGGAAGCGGAGAATAGAGGGGCCAAACCAAAAAGTATACAACCTCAAAGGACTTACTCTACCACGGCTAGAATGCCGAATACTAAAACTAAAGGTACTGTTAATAGTGACATTATTTCACATTCTAAGGATACACATGATGTTTCAAAGAATGCTGTGTATGGTAAAAATGCAGTTAGTGGCTACAAAGCCATTAACAATTTTCTCAAAAATGAATATATTTTTGATGCTAACACTGATGACTATAGAAATGTTACAACTTTTAATAAAACACCATTAGATAGAAATGAAGGTGAAACTATTAAGAGTAGAATATACAGCATGGGTAATTATTTAATACAAATACAAAATGTTAAGGTGGACAAAGCTTATCTTACACAATGCATTAAATCCCGGGTTGTTCCCAAGGGTATTAGATTTTTTAAACTCCCTATGGGAGTGGAATACACAGAATCTATTATTACTGAATTCAACAGTTTATTTGATGAATTCGGGATCATGTATATGAAATTATTGTTGAAATGTTATGATGATAAATTAAATGCCTTGTTGGAAGAAGTGGAAAATGTCAATGAAATGATTTTAAGAGATCCCTCTTTTGAGCAATGGAGTGAGTTATATCACAAACAATTCCACCAGGCGGATACTACAGCAGAACACATCTATCATAGGAAAAACAAAAAGTTAGAACGAGATGTGGAGGTATACAAAACCTTTAGAGTTTACATTTGGCCACATGACAGGAAGACTAGATAACTAGTGTCATTCGCTGTTGTGTTTTGTGTTTTAATAAAAGCATACGTTTTACTTTTGGCCGAAGTGACATATTATTAGATACGTGTGGTGGTTTTGGCAACGCTTTGTGACTTGTTTCCATCTGTGGATTACTACTGTGTGGATTGGAGTCTCTTTATCCGTGAGGGAGCTACGCTACATTTTTGTAACGCTACATCCTTGGCTCTCCCAACGCTACATCCCTTGTTCTACTAACGCTTTGTGCATTTATATTAGAAGTTTGGAGGTGACTGTTCAAGCTACGCTTCTCTCGTTGCTCCGTTGTTGCTGTTTTTTTTCTTGGTCGTATTTTTTGATTTTTTCTAGCTTTAGAAAATGTTCTACTTTACTTCTCATATAGTACAGATGATGTGAGAGATATAACATTTACCTCAGGACAAAATGTGTCCCTACCAGTACCTCCTCTAACATAACTGGATTTAATACAGACTTTATATATTTTTTTAGTTAAACACACACCCTCTTGGTTTTGGAAAGATACTGCCTTGATGACGCAAATGCTGACACATCTGTTCTTGTGCAAATGCTGATAAGTAAACTGTCTTCAAGGAAACGCCTTGTGGATTAGAAAAGCATATTTTTAAACTTTCTTAGAAAAACATGTCCTGTTGTCAGTTCTTTAAAGAAAGCAAATTACATTCTTGTCATGTCTGTAAGAAGTCAGCTTTCTTGATGTGTGTGTAATACACTCATAAGCAAGTTCCTTATTTTTTTAAGCCACAGTCATTTAGTATGGATGCTAATCACATATTACTAAACTCTGTTTCTGCATTTAAGCAAGCTTTATTTTATACTTATTTATGTTGCATATTTGTAGCAGTTACTTTCATCCTTAGTATATTGTTGAGCATAATCTTACACTCAGCCTAAACAAGCAAATAAGACTTCTTGTCAAGTCCTCCAAAGCAAACTACAAATCCAAATTAGGTTCCTCAATAAGGACACCCATAAGGCATTCTTTAGTTACATTTGTAACCTAAAAGGAAAGGCCCAGATTTGTGCAGAACTGGTAGTTAATGATACCACATATACTCAGCCTATGGGCATAGCTAACCTGTTTCCAACAGGTTTTATGAAAACTTCACTATGCTGTCCCCACCACACATACCCCATGACATCCCAAACACCTGTTCCCTACCTTGTATCTCTAAAGAGCAAGTCATAAATGCCCTCTCTAAGGCCAAAAACACAGCATCTATGGCACCTGATAACATCCCAGGCTGTGTCTTACATGGGCTTCAACAAGAATTAGCAACACCTTTAAGTACTCCTTTCAATCACAGTCTAAGCACTAGCTTCATCCCAGCTGAACGTAAAATGGCCACTGTTATTCCCTTGCACAAATGTGTGGCTTCCTCTGACCCTGGGAACTACAGAACTACTAGTCAGACAAGTCTTATCTACAAAGCCATGGAGCAAATCATCATGGACCTTATCAACAAAGACATAGATAATCTCCAAAAACTTGACCCTACTCAGTTTGGATTTGTCAAAGGGAGATCATGCCTGTTAAACCTTGTTGACTTCCTTTGGCTTGGCTGTGGTCAAGGGGAAATCTGTGCATACAGCGTACCTATACTTAGCCAAGGCTTTTGATACTATCCTTCATTCAGGCATCATTGAGAAACTCACTCAGCTATGTATCAACCCTTATATCTTTAGATGAGTCACTTACTGGCTCACTGATAGAACCCATATAGTCAAAATAGGGGAATCCACCTCCAACAGCAGACCTGTAACCAGTGGTGTTCCACAGGGATCAGTCCTGGGACCTCTACTGTTTGGAATATATTTCTCTGAGGTACAAGCAAAAACTAAAAGTCTGTGCTGACAAAGTTTGCTGATGACTGAAAACTGGGAGCAGTCATAGAATCTCCAAATGATGACAATATCCTACAAGAGAGTCTTACACAAACAAATGACTGGTGCCAAAGTCATGGCCTTAAACTCAATGCAAAAAAAAAAAAGTATCATCATCCCTTTTGGTAAGAGCAATGTTCCTGCTAACTCCGACATCAGTAGCAACATCCTAAGTACACACTCAGTGGCGAGAGACCTGGACGCACAGGTTAACAGAAACCTTTCCTTTGATCATCATGTCTCCACGGTGGTAAGAAGGACATTCTATATTGCTCCTCTCATACATAAGGGCATTGCCTCCAGAAAAATGAAGTTATAACCTTCCTGTACTCTTTCCTCATCAGGTCAATAATTGAGTACAACACCCCTTTTGGTATGTACCTTTCTAAGCATCTGCAGCAATTGGGAAGGTCTCTCAGTACTTGTTCCCAAATATATCAAGTACCCTACAGAAATAAATAAAAATGCTTCCTTATATAACATGTACATCTTTCTACTGACAATACCAAATGGAGAGATGAAAAGTCAGCAAGCAAAGAAGAGTAGTAGTTCTGAAATTGAATTCATCCTCAAGTCTTGGTGAGTACCATCATGAGGTTGACCCTGTTTTCACAAAATCTCACCAAGGCGACACTGATATATACACTGTCCCTGTATGTATATAGCAAGCAGCCATGCAGGAATAAATTATTCCTGCATGGCAGGGACTGTTCCCATACAGCATGGCAGCGTGCCTTGCATATTCATGAAGGTGCTCTGCCTGTGCTGTTAAACAGCCATGGAGCTGTGTACAAGTGCAGGAGGTGTGTCTGAGAGCAGAGCTCTCACAATATACATGACCCTGTACTCCAGAATTGCCCTTCGGCAATTAAAAACAAGCGAGAATGCTCATAACAACCCCAACCCATCAGGAAAACACAAACGTAGTCAAAGGCAAAAGGGACAAATACATACATCTCAACTGTCCATGATTTTCAGGGATGTCCATGATCTGACACAAATTTTAGCTTTGTCCTTCTTAATCCCTTTTAGCACTGGTGCTTTTTAGACAAAAGTGGTGAATTATGCTTAATAAATAACGACAATAATTAAGAGCTGAAGAATTATTTTACTTCAAGAAATGTTTATTAATTCACATTCTGTAATTCTGTTAATGCCTTAAGTTAATAGAACAAATATTTTAAAAGTGTCCCTGATTGTCCTTGTTTGTCTGGATTTGTCCCTGATTGGTTGAGAGCTATGGACAAATGTCCCATGAAGCAGAAAGCTGATAAAATTACAGGTTTAGCATTAGCAGGGATATTCTGAAGGGTATAGATAAAATAACATAAAACTTCCTATTTTTATAAATGCGATAAAGTTTAAGCAGAGCTGCGTAGGTGTGCTCATTGCTTAGCTACGCTTAGTCCAGCTTAAACAGTACAAGAAGTTAAACAGCAAGAGACATCCACCAAAAGTAGTATTGCAATAGTGTAGTGGTTAGAGCATATGCTTTACAAGCAGTCATTCCTGGTTTGATCCTCACTGTAACCAACTCGCATTTTATATGGGAAAGCAGTACATAAACAATTTTTTGTAGTATTACCTACTAAATAACATATATTTGTTAACCGGAGCACTGCATTACATCCCAATGTGAGGTGTCAGTTTAATAATGTTGTGAAATTCCCATATAAACACAAGTGCCCCATACAGTATCATCACACATGAATAAATGTAATGAAAAAGCACATTGGGGGATGTCAGGAACAGTAAACAAAGTTATAATATGTACTGAATGATGAATCAATGCCATACAGCCAATAAAATGAAAAATGTGCAATGCTAAGCATTGCACAGCTCTGCTTATCAAGTGTAAGCATTGTGTAAATATGACTGCTAAGCAATGAGTAGTCCAGCTAAATGGATTTGCCCATTAGTAAGCAGTTCGGAACCTGCCCCTTTAAGCAATGCCACCCATAGCTAAGCAGGTTTTCCCATAACTTAGCTCAGCATATTCAAAACCATCCAATCATGGCAAAGGGTAGGAAATCAGCTTTATTTAAACACAACAGGTGGGAATACAGCTCATAACTGGTTGCAGCTGCCCACTGTAGAAAGAATGGCTGGAGTCAGAGAGGGAATGCTATTCTGTGCACAGCACTGGGGCATACAGGGGTCCAAGGTAATGGTAGGACTCCTGGTAAAAAAAAACATGATGACAGACTGCTGCAGGGCTAGTACCAAGGCTCCCAATATAAAGCAGAAGCCTGAGACCATCTCGCCCGTGACCTCACCAGTGCCACTGGTATCTCTTGGACTAGTGAGCAGGTCAGGCACCACTATGCCAACTTGAAATGGAGGAAGATGGAGCTCTTGGACCAATGGGTCCAAGAATCAAGGCAGGGGGTGATGTCCCAGCAGTGTGTAAGTACTAATACCAGTAACTGTGTAATATTGTCCAGCCTGTGTATATAATGGATAGGTATGGCTAAATATTTCTCTATTTCCCTTACAGCTGCAGCTGAGTGGGCTGTGAATCAGGAAGCTCATGCAAGTAGGCTGCAAAGGCTGTGTCGTGAGGCTGGTGAGTAACAATCCTGCTTGTAGTAGTTATATCAAATAAATATAAAAGTAGGAGAAAGTCATCTGCCAGTATAAAAACTGTTTTGTGTATGGGTTGTACTGAATAAACCTGACACTATGACAGTAATAATCCCATATAGGTTGTATTTAAATACAACTGTAACTGCCTGGCAATAAAGCTCTAAATCCTGGACTGGTTGTGTTTACCTTGGTATTCTATGGCATTTTTAGTGTTGCATTCTCTGAATAGTAATGTTGTATTAACCACTGTTACCCACGCTGTGATACATAATAAAAATGTATAGGAATGTCTGTATAAGACTGTTGTAATTACAAGGTCAGATTGTATAACTGAGAGAAGCTTAAACAGAAAACACTAAAGAGATAGACAGCAATATCCAAACAGCACACTCTGCTGAAACTTAAATTGTTGTATTTTTATCAGACACAGCCATGGTTTGAATCCTGGGAGTGGTAGTAAGCTGTATGCATAATCATACCTCTCAACTGTACACATTGTTTCAGAATGTCCAGATAATTGGCTCATATTTTCTGCCTGTTACCCTGGCAAATCAGTGGGATTATCTCAGAATTTTAGTCAGCAAATAATGAAATACATCTGATTTTCAGACCTCAGAACCTTCAGAAAACGTATATGAAAACTAACCTGTCACTCTAGCAACTCTCCAAGTTTATGAGAGCAATATTCAAAATATGTCCCTGTTTGTACCCCCATGTTGTCAAGCTTTGACCAGAGTGTGTGCATTAAGAGATTGAGAGGTGTGTGCATAATATTCACTTGGAATCTGGGAATATGTGTAGAAACAGTCAGGTAGTGCTAACAAACATTCCCTCCACAGGTATACCAAATAAGAGATGTATAATTTAGCTATAAGACAGTTGAAGTATACACTGTTTACAAGCATGCCACTGGCCAAACCAAGGCCATAGGGTATTGTAATAATACCTGTACCTTAATGATTAAAGCAATGATCATTAAAGTTGTGAGAACTATAAGGATATATAAGTTGTTAATTGACATCTCTCTCTCTCTCTCTCTCTCTCTCTCCCCCACCATATCTGCAACAATAATCTAAATACACAAATTAATGGGTATGTTTACACCAAACCTCCTGTTGGAACATATGTCCTATTGTTCAATAAATACTGAAATGTGTTTCTATTAATGTTCCATGTTGAAATACTATCATCAGTGGCCTGTTGCTATCAATGTAACCTGCATGCCATTGAAATAGCCACTGTGCTTCCATATATGCATATGTTCTGTTTGCTATGCAACTGGTCCAAATCTGGTATTTTGGGTTAATGGGAATATCTATGCATGCTGTTATAACTAATCCTGGATTGTGTTGACTATTACTAACCCACATATGTTTTAAAACTGCAACACCATAGCACATTTGGGAAGGCAGGTCCCAGCTGTCCCACCTCTCCCACCTTATCTGGCCATAGCACTGGGCTGCAGCATGTATGGGACCCACCCCAGGACCTCCTTGTCTGCTGATCCTGCACCATCTTCAGATGGAACCACCTCAGGGGATGGGGATCACCCCCCCCCACGAGTGGGCAAGGACAAGAAACTGTCAGCCATTGTCAGGTCCAAGGATTAGTGTGTAGCAAGCTCCGAAGGGAGTTTGGAGATCTGCTACACCAGCTTGAGGGGTGCGTGGTGCATTTAGAGGGACAGCCTGCCCCTCCTACCCAGCCCCCAGCACAGCCACCTTCGGGGCCGTGAAGGTGCAGTGGTGACTGCCCTTGGGTGGGGACCTCAGTCCCACTGTTTCCATTTGGGGGATCATGGGCTTCTGATTTCCAAACATCCTCTTCCCATCCAAGGTGTTTACCCTCACATGTGTCATATACTGCCCCTGTATGCTGTTTTGTCTTTCTTGTCTGTCTTCCTACCCAACCTACCTCCCCAAATATACCTACTATACTTCCCCAACATACCACTCTCACCTTAAAAAAACGGGCAATCCGTTCTCAAAAAAAAAATAATAATATCGCCCCACACATAGCTGCCCATTTCGCACACATGTCCACTGGACACATGTAATCTGGTCAAATTGGCTTCACAACATATTATTGTTGTCCTCACCCCTCTCTCATGGGTTTGAGTGTCCAAATCTACCTCCAAATTCAGCATATATGCACAGCTGTTGCTGTAGAAGAAATGGACAGCTATGGACCTTCTCTACACCCGCCCTGCACATCCCTAGCTACTTTCCCTATTGTCTTTCCCTCTGCATGCCTCCTTTTTCACCACTTTCCTATACACCTTTTTTCTTTTATTTTAAAGAAATTAATGCAGGGATTAGCAGGAGTAAGCTCTTTTAAGCAGTAGTAAGTGGGTTTAAGTCAGAGTTTGTGTGGTGCCAAGCAATGTCTACACAGATTACACACTTTAATGGTTAACTGTCTGTAAGCATATTCAACAGGAAGTTAATATTGCTTCCCCTGCGAAAACTTGTGCAAACCTGCTTGCAACTGCTTAAAAGTGCCTTAATCACTCTGTATCCATCAGCCCTTTTTCTGCCCAGCAACAAAAGACTCAGCCCTTGCAAGTCTCAAACCCAGGAACCTGCACACCATAACCACAGTGATTTACCACTAAGCCATTTGAGCTGTAAAGAAAAGTGATATTTTCTCAAACATATGCAGCACAGTCATTCAGCAGTAGGGAAAATATATTTATATATGTAGATGTATGTATATATATATATATATATATATATATATAGATATATATATATATATATATAACACACACATATATATATATATATATATATATATATATATATATATACATATATATATATATATATATATATATATATATATATATATATGTGTGTGTGTGTGTGTGTGTGTATATATATATATATATATATATATATATATATATATATATATATGTGTGTGTGTATATATATATATATATATATATATATATATATATATATATATATATATATATATATATATAAAAAGAAACGAAATACCCTGGAATTATCTAAAATGCCCTTTCAGTATGGAGACAGCAAACAAGGCACAAAGTCCATTAAGCAGCAGTAGTTTCAATGTAATGAATATAATCCAACAGCAAAAAATAATAAAATTTACGAATTTTATTGAGGATGTGAGCGCTTTCGCGGATGCACCATTCCGCTTCATCAGACATTACAAAGTGCAATTAAGTTCAGTTGCTTTATATATACTTAATCAACATCATTAATCAATTAACATTCCTAGGAAAATAGGTCATTAAAACCTTAAACAAATAATAATATTAGTCAGTCATTAAAATATTAGTCATTTGTTTTTATTTCAGATTTTACATGTTCAATATGAGAATGTGAGATTAGAGGACATTATTACTGAAATCAGAGATACAGTGGATCCTTAGATTGGGTGCTCATAGGGGCAGAGGTTTAAATGAGACTGTCTCATTGAAGCCCATATTAAAAAGTAGGAAGCTTAAACATTAATTATTACGTTTTTATGTTGTTGCGATGAATATATGCACTTTAGACATTTGTTGTTTTTAAATTTTCAGTTTGATATAATAAGCACTGTTGCTTGATTATATTATTCGTTTAATAATGGGCGACAGGAGTTCCGAACCAGAGGTCAACTCGTCACTGGTTAGATCAGACCATAAACTAATCAGTCTGGATGTCCACACCCCACCACCACCCCCAACCAAGGAAACCACAGTGAAATACTTTTCTAAAGCAAACTTCACCTTACTTAAGGCAGAGTTGGTAAGTTTCACAGCCCCCACGCTAAAGAATAACACTGCCCAAGATGCATAATCCTTTACAATTGCACTCTATGAGCACCTACAAGGATGCATGGATCGTGCCATCCCTAGCAAAACCAGGACTCACTCCCCTAAGAGAAGGACCCCTGCCATAAACAGGTTATACAACAAAAAGAGGAAACTAGTTCAGAAAAAAAGCAAATCCCAAGAAGGAAATACATCCCTGATCAGTATCAGTAAGAAACTAAGGTCCCTCATAAAATCATCCAAGGCTAACTTTGAAAGACAAATAGCAAAGTATTTGAAAGATAACCACAAAGCCTTCTTTAGCTATGTCAAGAATCTAAGTGGCAACTCGTAGATATGCTCTGAGCTAGTGCAAAATAGCACAAAATATACTGAACCTACTGATATTACCAACATCCTGGCAGATAGATTCAGTGTAAACTTCACCTCCCTCTCACCTTCAAAAGGGCCCACAACAATACCAGAAAAGTGTAGTGTCCCAGAAATCACAGAAGCACAGGTGAAAACAGCCCTTTCAAAAGCCAAAAACACAGCATCAATGGGGCCAGATGGTATCCCAGGCTGTGTCTTGCACGAACTACAGAATGAACTAACCCCCCACCTAAACACGCTGTTCAACCTCAGTCTCTCCACAGGCTACATGCCTATAGAATGGTGCACAGCAACGGTTACTCCGCTCCACAAAGGAGGGGCCAAAACTGACCCTGGTAACTATCGCCCCGTAAGCCTGACTAGCCTGGTCTGCAAGGCTATGGAGCGCATCATCATGGAACTCATTAACAAAGACATTGGGAACCTCCAAACACTTGACCTGACTCAGTTCAGCTTTGTTAAGAGCAGATCATGCCTACTAAACCTGATTGACTTCGTCGAGACAGTCACCAAGGCCATAGATGAGGGAAAGGTGATTCGCACAGCCTACCATGATCTCACCAAGGTGTTCAACACCATTCTTCACTTGGGTATTATAAAAAAACTCACCAGCCTGAACATAAACCCTTATATCACAAGATGGGTTGTCAACTGGCTTGCAGACAGAACTCACATGGTAAGAATAGCGGGCTCCAGGTCCGACTCTAAACCAGTCACAAGTTTTGTCCTGCAAGGCTCGGTCCTGGGACTCCTACTGTTCAGTATATACTTCTCAAAAGTACAGGCAAACACAGGAGGACTATGGCTAACCAAGTTTGCTGATGACTGCAAACTGTGAGCCATAATTGACTCTCTAGCTGACACAGAAATCCTTTAAAAAGGCCTTACTGAGACAGACACCTGGTGTCAAAGTCATAGCCTCAAGCTAAATGCCAAAAAATGCATAGTCATCCCGTTTGGGAAAAACAAAACACCCATGAATTACCACATAGGCGGTAGCCCCCTTAATACAGAAGAAGTAATAAGAGGTCTGGGGACCCAGGTAGATATTAATCTCTCCTTTGACAATCATATTGCCAAAGTAGTTAGGAAATCCTTCTATATGGCCCATCTAATTAATAAAGGGTTCGCATCTAGAAATAAAGAGGTTATAGTGCCCCTCTACTCATCACTCATCAGAACCATCATAGAGTACAATGCCCCATTTGGGATGTACCTCACAAGACACTTCCAACAGCTGGAAAGACCACAAAATCACCTCATCAAGAGGATTACTGGCCTCAAACATATGTCCTATGCAGCCCGACTGAAAAACATTGGCTGTACTCAGTGGCATATCGCTTACTCAAAGGTGATCTCTGCCTGACTTACAAAGCCATGTCCAACTCAGAATTGATGGACATGCTCCACCTAAAGAAATCCAAGTCAATGTGAGCCACGCGCTCTAGTGAGCTAAACCTTGCCACAACAATAAATAGAACATGCTGGAGGGATAGATTCCTGTCACAGAGACTCCCCATGCTTTGGAACAAAATTCTTAACTACATTAGGCAGAGCCCCTAACTAACACTCTTCAAGAGAAACCTTGACGAGTGGATGGGTAACAGAAAATACACTCCTGTGATCACTTCATTGGCTCTGCTTGACAAAGGCTCAGTTAATGAATCAATGGCGTGGCGAAAGCCGACACACTCTGGCTAGGCTTATAAATGCCCTCGGGCAGATAGCCTAGTACCTATGAACCTATGAACCATGTACTGATAGCAATCAATGGAGAAAATGCCACTGAAACAAGACCTGTGTGGTGAACAGACAAAACATAACAGCCAATTCTCTGGCCATCATGTGGGTAGGCCCACAGTTGAGACCTATGCAGACAGACTGCATTCCATGCAAAACTAGGTACACACAAACCCTGTAAAACCAGCTGCATGCAATGCATATAACAGTAATACTCACACTGTCCATAGGTCTGGAACCTTATACAAACATGTAGTTGGCTTGTGTCCGCAAGTCCTGTTGTAAGGGGTATTGCTACCTGCTGTCTGTAACACTGCTGCCCACACACAAGAAGGATGTCTTCCATACAGGAAAGGTAAAGGGACAACGCCCACATTATGTAGTCATTTCTAGTAGTGGGTTGCAATGACATTGTCTATTGGAAGTAGTACACAGCTGGCTGCATGCAATTAGCAAGTGGGGAACACCAATTGGTACAGAGGCCACCACCTGATCATGAGCATTACCTACAAAAGCCATGCTGCAACCTATTAAAACCAGCTCGATCCCTGTAGCGGGCAAAGAGAGAGAGAGAGAGAGAAAAAAAACAATACACAAAACAAATAATACTACAAACAAAAATAAATAAATAAATAAATAAATAAATAAAAAACAACCAATGAAGATATCCTAGCGGTACACTGAAGGGAGCACAATAATATAACAGGTATGTGAAACATGTATGCATGTAATTGAATGTAGTACCTGGTCTGTAATAATGGGATAGATGTTGAAAGATTTATATGTGCCATTCAGACATGTTGCTGTAATGATGTCCTGCTGAACAACTGCTATGGACATAGCATCTGGCCCTGTGGGCAGTGGGCCATACCTGTCAGCTTTGCAGATCTGTACAGAATGACAAGATGAAAGCCATCATAGTGTTTGTTCTGTTCCTCCAAACATGTATATTAGTTTGGCAAATAGCTGAAGGTGGAGGTAATGAAGTCATGATAAACACATGAGTTTCAGACCCCACAACCTTCTGAACAGTCATGGTAATGTGAAATATATCATGCACAAACTTCATAGGTTTGTAATAGGCTTATCTATGATCTGTCCCTATATATCCCCCCTAATGTTAGGCTGTGTCCACATGTGATGCTCTGTTTTGTAGCAAGGCAGAACAGTGCAGCAGTGGAGGAAGGAAGGTCAGATTGTGGACCTGATGTCTGAAAGCACTCCATGTATATATATATATATATATATATATATATATATATATATATATATATATATATATATATACATGTATGTCTACATATATATATATATATACACACACACACACACACACACACACAGACACACAGACACACACACACACACACACACTCACACACACACACACACACACACACACACACACACACACACACACACACACACACACACACACACACACACACACACTTGCCAGTACTGAGATGCATAGGTTCATTGCTTCACAGGTGTGTAGTAGGTGAATGGGCCTGATGGCTGTACAAAGCAAGGTAAAGGGAATACCTTGGCATCAGGCCACATGACAATGGTCTCCAGTGTGGCTCAGGGGTGTAGTCCCTGGACTGGTCCCCACAGGTGGGTATTGTATTCACCATCCACTCATCTGGGTTACTATTGTGGGTGGCCAGTGATGTGCACTGCTTCCCATATATGTGATCTATATTCCATAATATGGACAGTATCTGGGATGTGCACATGTCCCACATGCATGTTCTTTGACATGTGGAATTGTACTTGAGGTCTCTGGGGCATGTTGTATGCACAGATTGTTATCTTCTGATGTAGCATTCCTGACCTCATTTGGGGGGACCTGGCTATGGAACTGAGGTCGTGCTTGCACCTACATTGACAGCATGATACAGGTATTCAGTGGAGTTAGTGGTGTCTGTCCATACAGGGCATGTGTATAAGGCATGGTATTCCCTTTGTGGGTTACATTTGTAGACTCTACAGTTGTTGCAGGCGTCCGGTGGGGAACATAGCAAAAGGACCACTGTAAGCATTTATTTACCTACTGAAGGAATGGAACAGGGTGCCATGTCCTTTAACTTGCTGGATAACACACACTCAGTCAGGAGATGTAACACATCACAGTACTTTCTGATGTCAGTGGCACTGTTTTGTTCAACAGGCATGTAGTCCACTGCAATCACACTGTGGTTACTATCTTTGAGGCAATATGCAGGGAACTACCAATATAGTGGTTGTTTCCTAGCCAAGTGTGTTTGTGTATGAGACATGGGTGGACAGTGTTCTCTGAGTAATACAAGGATTGCCTATATTGTTCACCAATCCATAATGTCACATCTAGGGCTGTGGATTGTCTACACCAGCCTCTCAGGTGTTTGACATCTGTTGTCCTTGTAAGGTGGACATTGTGACATATACAAGGTCCTCTATATAATAATTTAGCAAAACCCACCCCACACTCACAACAACCTCCACACAGGATACTGATGGTACACATACACTTGCCAGTACTGAGATTCAAGCCCCTACCTAGCTATGTATTACTACTACAGTGTACCACATTTATCACATGCACCATGGAGCTTATACGATGAATGTTGTTCCAAGGTACGTCTATGGTGAGGAACATCATCAGCCCTTGTAAATACTGACATTGGGTTATGTGGTAGGTGACAGATCCCCAAAAAATGTTTACCCTAAACACACATTTACATTTGCCAGGGGTGAGATTCTAACCTCTATCTAACAATCTTTACAGACCATTATGTTACGCATTTACCACATGCACCACTGACCTGACATGGTTTAGGATTGGCAACAGGTACTTGTAAGAAGGATGATACCTGCAGGACTGCTAAAGTCAGGCTCTGAGATGTGTACTGGGTGTAAATGGGGCCAAAATCTTTGAGGTACACACACACAAACACTTGCAACAGATGAGATTCAAATCCATACCTGTGTAGTTACTGCTACTACATTGCTTCGCATTTATGGCATGTGCCATGGAGCTTATAGGGTTAGACATTGTCCACAGGGGTATTTCAAGGTGACTGATATCAGCAGGCTTGCTAAAGTAGGGCAATGGGAGGTGTAGTGACTGTGAATGGCCTCAAAATCATTAACCCCTACACACACACACACACACACACACACACACACACACACACACACAATTTCACAGTTGCCATGTCTGGGATTACACACACACACACACACACACACACACACACACACACACACACACACACACACACACACACACACACACACACAAAGAGTTTCACAGTTGTCATGTCTGGGATTAGAATTCCTACCTATCGCTACAGCATTATACAGTTATCACATGCACCACAGAGCTTACAGGGTTAGCCCTTCTCCAAAGGGGTATTTCACAAAGTTTCACAGTTGCCATGTCTAGGATTAAAATTCCTATCTAACTAGTATGTTACACTATATCAATACACAGCTATCACATGCACCACAGAGCTTATAGGGCTGGCCTTTATCCAAAGGATAATTTCAAGGTGACTGACATCAGCAGGCTTGCTAAAGTAGGACAATGGGAGGTGTAATGACTGTGAATGGCCTCAAAATCATTAATCTCCACACACACACACACACACACACACACACACACACACACACACACACACACACACACACTCACACACATTTTCATAGTTGCCATGACAGGGATTAGAACTCATATCTAATCAGTATGTTACACTATAGCATTACACAGTTATCACCCGCACCACAGAGCTTATAGAGTTAACCCTTCTCCAAAAAGGTATTTCAAGGTGACTGACATCAGCAGACTTGCTAAAGTAGGACAATGAGAAGTGTAGTAACTGTGAATGGCCTCAAAATCATTAATCTCTACACACACACAGTTTCACAGTTGCCATGTCTGGGATTAGAATTCCTATCTAATTAGTATGATACACTACAGCATTAAACAGTTATCGCATTGGCAGTGAAGCTTATAGGGCTGGTCCTTCTACAAAGGGGTATTTCAAGGTGACTGACATCAGCAGCCTTGCTAAAGTAGGGCAATGGGAAGTGTAGTGACTGTAAATGGCCTCAAAATAATTAATCTCTACACACACACACACACACACACACACACACACACACACACACACACACACACACATACACACACACACACACAGAGTTTCATAGTTACCATGCCTGGGATTAGAATTCCTACCTAACTAATATGTTACACTATAGCATTATGCAGTTATCGCATGTGCCACAGAGATTATGGGGCTATGTCAAGGTGACTGACATCAGCATGAATGCTAACATGGGCTATGGGAAGTGCATTGTGCGTGAATGGGCCATAAACCATTCTTCTGGAAACACACACACAACACTCAGTCACACACAGCTTTACATTTGACAGGACTGGGTATACAAATGCTAGATGACTACTGATTTGTACTATCATGTTACACAGTTATCACAAGCACCACAGATAATACAGGACTGAGGGCTACCAAAAGCAAATGTTTACAGTGATTGACATTGGCACATCATGTGATATTGGCCAATTGAATGTGTGGTGGGTGGGACAGGAGTCATGATGGCAGTCTCTTTGTCACTGTCTGTCTGTCTCTCTTCCCCATATCTCTGTGTGTGTATGTTTGACCTATTATTGTGTGTTGGCCTTAGATATGTGTGAGTATTCCTATCCAATGTGTGTGCAAAGCATGACTGGTGTGCAATGTGGTGTGTGTGCACAGACATCTGCAACTGACAGATATGTGTAGTCCACTGTTGTTGTCAGACATGGGGTTCATTTCTCAAGTGCTGGAGCATGCCCAGTATGACCTTCTGTATTTTATTGTCAGACATGGGTTTCATTTCTCTAAGTGTAGGAGCATGTCCAGTATGACCTTCTGTATTGAGTGTGTGAATCCATTCCAGGTAGGTTTTACTCCAGTGCAGGATTTTTTGTTCCACACCTACAGCTAGCAACCTGCTTCTGCAGGATATCTGTAGATAGGTTGACAATATTGAGTCACAATGGGCAACAGATAGTGGAATACTGTAAGTATTGTGTCTGTGCTGCTTGTGTTACATGGCTGGTGTTAGCAGAGATATTCAGACATATGTACTGTTTTACACTGTGATATATTATGTCATCAACTACTGACAGATATACTTATTTGCTCATAGTTATTTCCTGAGAAATACAAGATGAATGAAGCTGTGTCTAGTATTGTGGTCTGCAGCCTACATATTCTTGCACACTCATGCCATTTTGGAGGGGTAGCTGCAGTCACTTTCTGATGGATTTGTGTAAATGGTCCAGCACTTTGATACTGTGGTGGCTGAGGATCCCCTACTTGTACATCTATCGACATAACGGAATGGCCTTATCTTGCTGTGGCCATACCTCTCAGCTGTACAGATTCACCCAGGTTACCCAGAGGCAGGGCTCATATATCTGGTCAATTCCCCTTCACATTGCGGTTTATGAGCGGGTTTGTAGCCACCCATTACTGGGTTTGCAGGCAGGGGTAGTACACATCAGAGTTTCAGACTTCACGCACTCCATGGCGTCCATGCTTCTACACCCCCCCACTCTGTTATTCTATCGTCTTCCTAACATTATGGAGTGATATCTGCAAAGTATCCCTGTAGTTGTCCCTTCATCCCAGCGTTATTTAGGGGTTGGTCCACAGTTCATGCAGTAGGACATGGTGAGAATGCTACTGGGATTTGTTGACATGACCTTGCATTTGTGTTCTGTGGACTGTGTTATGTTGTTAGTCGGGACCCCATGAGATAACATACATTAGCATTATGGGTGAGGCACAGGCCTTTGACAGAGGACTGTAAAGCATTTGGTAGTAATTCAGGCCATCTGTAGCAGGCCAGTGAATTTGTTCATGCCTACAATCCCAGGCTGTGAGCCACTGGATTCCCCTGGGGTGGCAGGGTAAGTGTGCGAGGTGTTAATGACAATAGTTACTGTCCATGTTAATCCATTGGTCAGGATGCTGGCAGGGGGCTGCTTACAGCGAGGGACACACATGCATGGGGCACATCTTCAACATGCTGCATTCTGTGGGTATTCCCATACAGAAGTGGGGGTCATACTGTGCTCATTCTCAACAGGAGGGATATGACCTGTGATAAACCTGTGGATGATGGTGGGGTGAGCTGAGTGCATGTGTGATATGGAAGCTTCTTGGAGCTGACTTACAGATATACCTGGGGCATTCCCCTTATGCTGCCTTGTGCAGGGACATAGGCAGTCTCTCCTTACTTCATAACTGTGCCTTTTGTGGACAGCCAGTGATTGGCCAGAATACATCCGTATTCTATACTACACAGACAACTAATGTGCTGCTAACCTGTATGTACAATTCCAAAGGTGTGTGCAGTTGACAATTACATGTTATGCACTCTGTGTAGGGTACTTCCACCTGTATACCATGTGTATGTTTGGGCCCACATTCATGGCATGTCCATATTTCAAATGATGGCAGATATTGACATCTGAACAATGAGTATGGATTACTGCTGAATTGGGTCTTGCTTGGATGCATTGTGGTTGACACTGCAGTTGTCAGAACATGGCCCTGTCATCTACAGTACTGGCCATAGGACACTGGGACACAACCCTCCTTGCCTACATGCTGACCACTTCCACACAATGTACAACATACAACAACCTAATGCACAGAGCCCTACATATTGTACACATGCAACAATTTATCATGTAAATTGGGCCAGCTCAGTTAATCTGTGCTCCACTGTTATTAACCCCACTCGTACATGTTACTGCATTTCTACATAGGATTGTGGGGGGGGGGGCACATCTGACAACTGTAAACATTTGCTATGACTGTACTGGTATTTCAGGTACTCTATTGCCTTCCATTTCATTTTGTATTCTGACCTATCATGCAGACTAGAGGCATATCAATAGAGTACAGATCTTAGGTTTTATTGACCTACATTTCAGTTTCAGACTTCTTACCCTGCAGAACTAACATACAACTGACTGACCTGTTGTAGTCTGTCTGTGTAGGTCTGGAGGGGGGCTATTATCCATTTCCATTAATTGGAGGTCTTAGCACAGCCTTTCTTTGTGGTCATCTACACCTGTCCTGCTGTCTGAGCCTCAGTGACATGCATGTGTGTGTCCTATGGACAGACAGTTGGGCCACCACATTTACTGCAGTGGGATTTGTCACCTTGTGTAATACTGCCTACTTTGTTGACACCAGTATTTGTTATGGATTTCATGCTGCCCATATAGATGTCCACTGTCTGCTGCCATCCCATTCAGCCACTGATTCCCTTGCATACTGACATCCATACCATAGCTACAACTAGCA
The DNA here is from genome assembly GCF_019279795.1 of Protopterus annectens. Taxonomy (NCBI): domain Eukaryota; kingdom Metazoa; phylum Chordata; order Ceratodontiformes; family Protopteridae; genus Protopterus; species Protopterus annectens. The sequence continues at coordinate 1,764,096,777 of NC_056741.1, read as the reverse complement.
GAACATACTACTCCATTCAGCAATTGATAGGAAGAGGAGTGACTTACTTTGTGGCTGTGCCAGTATTGAGGATGGTGCTGGATGACTAACTATGTCAGATGCGCATAGTACACTCCCTATACATGGTAAAGCACAGGTAGTGTCATGTTTGGTATCCCTTTTACTGTATGTGTGAGTCAGAGAGAGGTGTAATTCCCTGGGTTCCTACCATGTCAGTGCATGTGCTATGCGTTGCCTCTTTGCCAAAGCTTGGGCTTACTGAGCACGCCTCCTTTTGCCTACATGGGCAGGCTCAGGTTGTTCCTCCTCCGAGTCACTCTGTGCCTGTGCTGGCCTTGGCAATGGTGGGGGGCTGTGTGGCCCTGCTCCATGCTGTTCCTGCTGCAGCTGTTTCCACAGGATCATATTGTGTAGCATAGCACATGCAATGAAAATTTGTGTACATGTAGCTGGAGAGTACTGCAAGGCTCCACTGGATATGTCCAGGCACTGGAAGCATGACTTGTGCATCTCAGACTCATGCTCTATTATGATTCTCATTTGTGCATGTGCCTCATTATGGACCTGTTGTTCGGGTGTGTGTGCATTTCTGATGGGTGTCATCAGCCATGGCTCCAGTGCGTAACCAGCATCTCCTACTTGGTGGCCATATGGGATATCCCCACTGGTAAATCTCTGGTACAGCTGTGTCATATGGCAGATGTGGGAGTCATGATAGCTTCCAGGCCTGCCAGCACACACATTCATTATAATACCCTGGGCATCACATGTGACCTGGCAGTTGATGGAGGGGAAGCCCTTGCAGTTTATGTAGACCCTACCTCACTTTCCAGGTGGTGCTTTGATGTGTATGTGCGTGCAGTCTATAGCACCCACTACCTCAGGGCATTCTGCTATTTGGTGGACGAGCCACATATTGCTGGTCAACGCCTCATGGGTGTTGAGGAAATATATGTGCTCACTGGAATGTTCTGACATGGCATTCAGGAACTGGTGGAGTACCCTGGATGCTGATGCCTGTGAGATCCCCATGATATCCTCAGTTGGCCTTTGGAAGGTACCTGTAGCTAGTATTCATAAGCCTACACATACCTTGGTATCCACTGGGATAGGTTCCCCTCTGTTGGTTCTGTGTGTGACACATGGCCGACACAGCTCAACAGTTTGCTGTAGGATGTCACTGTCCAGCCTATAGTGCTCCACTATCTCCAGCTCATGTAACCCCTGGTAGGTTACCCTGGGTCTGTACACTCTTCTCCTTCTCCTCACTGTGGGTTTGTCATCAGCATTCTCATCCTCACCACCCTCAGCCTCTTCCACATATTGATGTATGAGAGCGACAGCAGCCCCTATCATTTTGCTAGTTTTGTCAGGTAAAATTTCCACGTCTGTGTACACTGGTTTTGTAGAGTTTGTGGGAAAAACCAGTGTGAAAGGTGTTTGCATAGTTTATAGTAGTCTGCTGGGCTGGGCTGAGCTGCTGCATGTGTAACTGGCTGATTGTGATATGCTAGTTCTCCTTGATTGCCTTCCTACTGCTGTTTTCCCTTTCTATTGCCTTCCTGTTTAAGCCCCAAGGTGCACCACACATACCCAGTGCTCAGATGTGAACAGAGCTGCTATTTCCTGGGTTTTTTTTGTTTGTTTAAAACCTAGTGCACAGCGCACACACCCATTTAGGCAATGTAAACACTGCTAGGCAGCCTCTGACACCCCCTCCTTCCTTAGCTGTGCTTAGCTAAGGGCAAACATGGACCACAGAGTTCCAGTAAGCTTACAGCATGCATGACACTCCCCCTTATTAGGTCATCTACCTCTTAGGCTTAAACCATAGTGTTGCTACACCTATACAGTTGGGTGCAAGCTAACAGGGATGGGAAATCTGTGATTCAATATCAATTCCCTCATTGCCATAAAACTGACTGCTAATGCATGGTTACAAAATGGGCACTCAGCCTCCCCCCTTAGCAACCACTATTCCCTGGTATTGTTGTCTTATGCATGCCATTAACTATTATGGCAGAATGCTGATTTTGGTTTAAAAGTTTATTTCCAACTTTTTTTTGTTATTTTCAGGCCAATCCCATTTGCACAGCACTGCCCTACGCTTAAATGTCTGAAATCAGCCAAAAAAAATTAAAGTTATTTTTTTATAATTTTGCAACTATTTACCATGCCAATGGCCATATATTTGGCTATTGGCATGCCTACTATATTTAATACATGCTTTAAAGTGGAGATGTCATGCTTCCATTTTGTAATTTGCAGAAATTTATTCGGTTAGTAGCCAAATACATTTCTGCAGGTTACACTATTCCTGCACAGATGCCTGCCTGCTTCCTGGATTGCTAATCCACCTCATTTGCATGGTTTTCACCTGCAAATGGGGTAATTAGCATACAGGAGCTGTGCCTGTGCAGGAATAGTGTAGGAGTGCTCATGCACATCCCGGGAGCTCGTTCCTGGATCGCTCGTTGGCCATATTGCGTGCAGCAGCTCTTGCACTATTCCTGCACACTGTGCAGAGCTTGCTGAATCCTGGGATGTAGGTCAAAACCTAAAACAGATAGCTGGGTGCACAAGACCCAGGATAAAATAAGTGCCCAGTCTTGGTAGGTGCACTGGTACCAGAACTGGTAAAGATGACAGCGTAGAATCCTTAAAATATGGAAACATTTCTGCAATGGGACCAGGCCAGGCCCAAGGGGAGGATGGCCCCCCATTTCAGAAGAAAGTAGTAGTCCACAAAAATCACAAAAATTGGTAGGCCAAAGAAGAGCCATAAAGATGATAAAGTGGACTATTGAAGATAAGAAAGAAATTATGGATTTTTAGTATTATGCAAAAAGCCCATAATTACCAGACAGATGATATACAAAATGATTAAGAGAGAAATTAGAGGAAAGAAAAATACTTCTGCAAGAAAAACTGTCAGAAGCCTCAAATGAAAATTTGTGTTCATTAATACAACAGATTTGTGAAAAACAGTATATAGATCAAGAAACCTTGATCTGTTTGAAAAAAGAAGAAAAAAAGAATCCACACTGATCTATTACTGAGACACTGTCACAAGTGGCAATACACATCTATATCACCAAGTGGGTAGGCCACTGGATCACATTAATGATGAATAAATATGTTGAAGTATGTGAATTGACCTATATCTAGAGTCTAATGTCCAGGTCTATACCTCAGGGTTCTGTGCTAGGCCCTTTACTGTTCATTACTTAAGTATCAGACATCAAGAATGACTTACACATCCTTCATCAAACAGCTTTGTGGAGGACTGCAGATTTTGGCCAATCATGGAATCCAAGTGTGAAATTAATATAGTATACACAGTATCAACACACACAAAGGATTGCTGCCACAGCCATGCAGACACAGGAGCTGAACAAAAATCATGGAGAGATCTGTAACTTTATAAACACAAATACACAACCTAATTATACTATAGACAGTACATCCCCATGAGCAGACCAATTGATATGTGACATGTGTCCTCAGGTAAATGGTATGCAGAATATCCAGAAGCATGTGCCCACAGTGATGACTGCTCCCTTATATGTAATGCAACTCTTGAGTATGTGTGGGACATCCAAATCAACATGCATTATAGTTCCATTGTCAGCCCTCATCACACCAGTAACTGAGTACACTGCACCCTTTTTCATGTACCTCACAACACATCTTCATGGGACGAATTACTCAAGTGCACCACATTTGCCACAGTGACCTCCCACAGATTTTATTGGCCATATCTAAGTATTATTTTGGTTGCATACACATTACTGGCTGATGGTGCGGAACTCATTAAGGTATTATACAAGATGCATGTGTGATATGTGTTTCTCTGATGCTCACAGTAAATACATAGCTGACTGGCAGCATTGATGGCATGGGTTATATTCCAGACAGTGTGAAATGTGCAATATATATGGCATGCACAATTGTCAACTAGCCAGGATTGCTTGTAATTGCAAATACAGGTGTGACAGTGTCCCTCCTAATACCTCTGGCAGATGTTAAATTTTGAGGAAGGTATGCTTGATTACCCTCAGAAATTGCTAGCAAATTATAATAGTTGTGCAAGTGAGTTCTTGCAGAACCATCTATTATAACTCACAATTAAAGATATTATGTCAAAGATATGGAATTACTGGCGGTATTATTCTGATATTTTCCAAACAACTCATAGGAAAAATAAAATCTACCAAAGTCAAATTTGGCCTCCCAGGCCAAAGATAACCACAAGGAATTTTTACCTATGTCTGCATGCTCAAAGGCAATACACAATTGTGTGCAAAGCTCATTGTAAATGGAGCCACCTATACTGAGCCAGAAGATATAGAAAATCCTTTGGTCAATAAATTCAGCTCCAACTTTCCTCCTCTTTCCCCCTCAACCTTCCCTCAGGGAATACCATCAAGTATAACACCCCCTACTATCACTGGGGAAAAGGTCCATAATGCTCTCTCTAAAGCCAAGAACACTTCATCAGTGGGCCCAGACAATATCCCAGAATGCCTTCTTGTTGTTTGTCTTTTCGGCTTTTCCTGGTTAGGGGTTGCCACAGCGGAACTCCGGTCCGCTAATGATTGGCAGTAGATTTTTATAGTGCCAAGTTGCCAGCCCGATGCCCAACCTTCAGTGAAGGCACACCCATTCACACATGTCTTTCGAAGGCCACTCGACCATCAGGAGGGCATGCAGACTCCACAGGGAAGGCACTCCAGCCGAGAATAGAACAGGAGAACCTCTTGCCATGAGGCAACAACACTACCGCTGTACCACCACAGCTTACTAAATAGCATGAAACATAACTAATCAGGCCCTCTGGAATTGCTCTTTAACTGTAGCCTCCAAACAGGCTTCATGCATCATGAATGGGGAAGAGCAACAGTCATCACTCTGAACAAAGGTGGCCAATCTACAAATCCTGGAAACTACAGAATCATAAGTCTCACTAGTCTTATATGTAATGCCATGGAATGAATTATCATGGAAATAACCAATAGTGATATAGTAAACCTCCTGATATAGTAAACCTCCAGACACTGCCCCATACCAATTTGGCTTTGTCAAGGGCAGGTCATGCCTACACAACTTAGTGGGCTTCTTTGAGAAGGTCACCAAAGCTATGGATGATGGCAAAATGTTTCACACTGCCTACCTTGACCTGGCCAAAGCATTTGATACAATACCCCACTCGGGCATTGTTGACAAACTTAAGAGGTTAGGTGCAAACCTGTATGTCACCCAGTGGATGGCCAAGTGGCTCACAGATAGGACTCAGGAAGTGAGAATTGGGGAGTCCACCTCTACAAAGAGGCCAGTCACAAGAGGAGCCCCTCAGGGATTGGTCCTTGGACCGCTCCTTTTTTGGCATTTACATCTCTGAAGTCAAGGCCAATGTCAATGGTCTTTGGCTGAATAAGTTTGCAGATGATTCCAAACTAGGGTCTGTTATTGAATCCCACACTGACACAAATGTTCCCCAGGAAGGGCTGACACAGGCAAACAACTGGTGTCAGAGTCATGTACTAAAACTAAATGCCAAGAAATGCATAATAGTGTCCATTAGGATGTCATCCACCCCTGGTAACTATCATATTGACAACACACCCCTTAGAGCTGACCCAGTAGTTAGGGAGTTAGGAACACACATAGACAGTAATCTAGCCCTTGACCATCACATGTCCACAGTAGTGAGGAAATCATTCTATGTTGCACAACTTATAAACAAAGGTATGGAATCTAAGTTCAAGGAAGTCATTGTTATACTGCATTTGGGATTCATCAGACCTATCACTGAGTACAATGTCCCCTTTGGTATGTACCTAACCTGGCATATCCAGCAACTGGAATATCCACAGAGGTTTCTCAATAAAAGAATGCAAGGTGTAAGTAAAATGTGTATGTAGACTGCTTCAAGGCCCTATTCTTGTATTCTATCTCCTACAGGCTTTTGAGGGGAGATATATGCCTGGCATACAGGGCATTGCCAGACCCCATTCTGATAGACCTCCTGTATATTCATAAAACAAACAGAACCAGAATTATCCATGAACTTAAACATTGGCTGTGATATAAATTGCACCTGCTGGAGAGACAGGTATGTATCCTAGAGACTATCCCATCTCTGGAACAGGAAGCCCATCCATGTAAAGCAGAGTTCCTCCCTAACCAAATTCAAGTGCAACTTGAATAATTGGATGGGGAACATGAAATTTATCCCTGATTTGGCACTTATGTCTTTAATTGACACAGGCGACCTATAAATGGTTCATCTCCCGGGACCCTGATTGTAAATGTTTCATCTCCCAAGCCCCTGCTTACACCTATCAAGGGTATCAGAACTTGTCAGAGATTTGGGATGCATGGCTAGACTTAAAATGGTCCTTGTGGTGGTTAGCCTATTAAACACCTATGAACCTATGATTGTGCATGCTTCTGTCTACCGTTGCCCATTAAACTGTTGCTATGTGTTCCACTTGGTTGAAACCTGTGCTGACATTACATTGATATTCAGGCAACATATTTTGCACAGCTTCACAATATGTACTTAACCCATATTGTATATGCCATCCATGATATATGTCCTCTACATTGTTCATGCCAGGATGCTTATATCACAAGGAGTCTTCTCCATCAATATGTCACCTTGTGTGACAGTCACATAATATACATTCCCTGTGCAGTCCATACTATATCATGTTAATATGTGATTAGTGTCTATGCTACCACTGTCTTCATTGACATGCCCTTATCTGCTGTACATTACCATGTTTCACCTGTCCTCTTCCTCTGTGTTCACTCCTACAATTTGTCTGTATGTCCCTTTTCAATACACACATTTCCCCTTACTATTTATTTGTAATACAGTCTATGCACCCTTACTGATCATTTACATAACTGTTATTCATATGCCTAAAATGGGTTTCCACAATATTCTGCACTATATTCACTTTCATGTAATGTGGTGGAACTATATGTATTGCTGTATTAATAACCTTGGTAGTCATTGTGGCTTTCTGCGTAATCCTGCAGACCTAGTTTGCTTGCAGATAAACAGGTATATATGTCTACTGTTGTCCATGTTGCTTTACATGGTTTCCTGGCCAGCAACACTGTTGCTAGCCATGAAACCTTGCTTGTTTACCTTTAAATATGGTTCACAGCATGCATATGCACTTGGTGCTGCTGCTCACAGCATAAAGATGTAAACTCTGTGTAGGCTTAGCACAAAGCCTACACAGAGTTTATTGAATACCCAGGGGTGAGTATTTGAATCTGGTTCAAGACTATCAGGGCAGATACCCTAAAAATAAAATAAAGAAAAAATGTTTAATACAGAGAATCTTCTACACTGTAAATAATGACTGTTAATAAAAGAAAAAAAGAAAAGGACATTTGCAGACATATGCAGATTTATAAACATAAGCAGTGTGTGCCCGTAAGAAAATCTGGAATCACATAGTAACATACTTTTTTAGTTTCTCATTTTCAAAATAATAAATTCTCAGTAGATATTATGGTCCTATTTCTTTTTAAATAATTAACATACCTCCTTTGAATAAGATGCTAAACCAAGGCCCCATTTCCCTAAGTTTGCAGTAGCTCAGGTGAATGTAAAACATCACAAAGGCACTTATTGAAAAGAGTAAATTTCCACTAGTCAATATAAATACCACCTTAGGACTTCCCAGAAAAGAGGCCAGTGGTCTAGTGGGAATAACCTGAACCCAAAGTATCAATAAATAAAATAAATGTCACTAAACAAACTAACTCCATTATTTTTGTTTCTTAATTACAATGAGATCCTCAGCCATGGATAGTTATGCAAATTCAAAGAATCTTATAATTTACCTTCCATCATATTCAGGTCCCTCTTCCTTGTTAACATGGTTGCAGCAACTGATTTCCCATTTTTATTCAGTAACAACAGTAAAATTCAAAAGATAAACACAATTATTAGTGTCAAAGGATTTAAGTTCTATGTTCAGGACTGAATATATCTACTTACTTTTAAAGGTTTAGAATTTTGATTATGGTTCCATGTTTCTATTACCATGGTCACTCATATGTGACATCATTAATCTAATGAAATCACAAACAGAACCTAATAACATAACACTCAATGATTCATGTTAAACCACCATATTTTTTTCTTTATATATTTATTTGTTTATATGTCCATTTACTCATTTGTTTATTATTTTCTTAAGCTAGTTATCTGTATAGGTAATTTTATTTCATTTTATTAATAAATTTCTCATTATCCTTTTGTTCCATATCTGTATAGGTTTCAACAATTTTTTAAACTATCCATGTAGGGACATTCAATAAATTACCCAGAAAATTCTTGCCTCCCCCCCTTCCAACTGCTGCAAACTTCAGTACTGAAGACAGCTTCTGATAAGACAAATAGTTAATGAAGGAAAAGAGAAAAAAAAATGTATATGGGTATAGCAAAAGGGACAAAAGAATAGAAACATGGGAAGTAATCAATCCCAGTAACTATGATCTAAACAAGAATTACCTGAACTAGAGACAGAAGGAGGAACAATCAGTATTGTGGTAGTATACAGACATTTGTGCCAAAAGAGACTGAATGCAGTGGGAGGTCTCACTCTCACTGTAAAGCTATACATCAGAGCGGCTGATTAAGCCATCCTACCTAGCACTACAAAAACATACACACTCAGCGTAGTCAGTCACTGTTGGATTCAAACCACCTACCTATCTTGTTACACAATCTAAAGGACACCCAACAGCAAGCACAAAAAAAGTCGTAATGTAATTGTGAGATAGAGCGCATTAGAAAGAATGACATCATTAGTATGTAGCAGAAATATTGCTTGTGTTAAAAGGGCAAGGAGTTCATGGGTAGCTTTTCCCCAGTGTAAATATCACTCCTGCAAAGAAGTATATGTTACTGATGTCATATCTAGTTAACATTAGAGATACACGCACTCATACTAGTTCCAGACTGTTGGAGTTGAACCACCTACCGCTCTAGTAACACAATCTACAGTACACACCACCAAACACAAACATCACAGAAGTCTGACTGTGTGTTTGTGCATGAACCCAGTCCCACTGAGCATGACAGTCACCCCCTACACACACACACACACACACACACACACACACACACACACACACACATACACACACACACGCTACTCAGTCAATGTTCTATTTGAATACCTACCTAAGTACATTCTAGAGTGCATTACATCAAACACAGGTGCCACATGAAAATTCTAATTTAATTCTGAGATAATCTACATTTGTAAGGATTACTACATCAGTGTGTTGCAGAGAAGTCGCAGGTTTGGGTGAAAGGGAATGTGGCTTGACAAATGGAACAAAAAGAAATGTGTTCACCAGAAGTACTTGCATACTGCTTAGATAAGTTATTGATCCTGTCATTCATGTACATTGCAGTAGCATGAGTGACATGTAGCTGTTTCAAAGTATGGTATACTGATCATAATGGCACTTGTGAAACAGTTAATCGATAACCAAGCATTAATGACTGTTCAGCTCAGAATGATTGTATGCAAAATGCAAACAGTAGTCATTTGGTGTGTCATTTTCAATATTTCCTTATGCTTGAACAATGTGCAGTGTAAATTTCAATCATACAGGTCAAACATATGAAAGGACATTACTTAATACCACTTAACAGGTATGTATGCAAAGGCCCCACACCACTATTCATGATTTGGAAGTCTAATGTGTTGGAGTGCAGACATACAGTTACATAATGGAGTGTTTATACAACATCTCAGTTAACTCATATCTTGAGTATAACAGTCCATTACAACATACAGAAGTAATACAACCCACTAGCATTGCTTTCTTTTTCTGAAAAATCATTTCCTAACGCACACCTCTGAGAAGCTCTTTTGCATAATTGATGGCATAGTATAAGCACATGCATGATTAAATTTTAAGGTTTTAAAAGTAAATCAGGAATTAACAGTGGTCTATGGTACTCCATGCCAACCTTGTGGTAAATAGTGATTACAGACGTAGAAACAGTTCTGATTCTAATTCATTTCAGGACAGATGTGTATTGTTAATTTTTTTTTGTGTTATGATTTGCACATTTGTTATGATAATTGCAATAAAGTATTCATTATATGCATAATAGAGGTGCATAGTTAGACTGTCCTCCAAGGTAATGCCTCTCAATGAATTTGATGCATCTTGTACTGTTCCTCATACAATTGTAATCATGTGTATGAGATAATTGAGTACTATAGATACTATTTGGTAACATATATGTAGGTGCCATAGTTAAAAGACTTCAGAAAATACATTTCAATGCAAATTAATTTATTTCATCACTTTATGTGTATGTAACAGCAATAGTTTTAAGATTTGTCTAGTGTAATATGCTTGTTAACCCATAAATCCTTGATTGCATCAAATGTCATGTACTTATTTCTGGGAATGTATGACATTTTGCTTTGATTATGAACCACTTAAGGGATCAAGCATGTTAAGGCTGATAGAACAATGGATGTATGTTTGAATCCATAGATCAACAATTATTTAAAAATTGTAATGTTCAGTATTTGTAGACTTGATGCTGGATTTCGACACCTGCCTATACATGTGATCATTAGCTGATCACACCACAAAGGAAGGCAAATGTCCGGTGCCAAAACACAGACATTTGGAGGGACTATGGAAACACTGTGAAGCAAGGAAGTTTGTGTGCAGCACACTTCCTAACAGAAGTTACAATTGAAATATTCCATATAGTGTACATTGTACTCTGCATTCTGTTCAAAATATGATAATAATTTTCTACCCATGCTACTATCAGTCTACCTTTCCTTAGAGCACTGAGGCTAAGAATAAGTAGCAGGTAGAGTGGCAGATTAGTGTGGCCAAAGACAAAAACTCATATCCCAGGATTTAATAAAATCTGTGTAGGCACCGTGTAGAGCCTACACAAATTGTATCCATGTTCTTGATCACAGTTCCCCCCCGGCAGCATGCCATGCATATTAATGATGGTGTGTTGCCGAGGGAGAGCTGAGGAACACAGTTATTGAATCACTGTAGGCAGAGATGTAGTGCTAACTGTGGCTGCAGTGGAGTATTGCTCCCTCCAATGTCCTTTGTTTTATTTTTATTTTTTTTTATTTTCCTTTGTTTTATTTTTATGTTTTTTTGTTTGTTTGCTTTTTTTTTTTTAAAGAAGCACTTTTGTGTGGCTTGGCGTGGAGCACAGCAATGCCAAGCTATGCTCATATATAAGATAGCAGACACCTGACAGACATCTAAAAATAGAAGCCAGATGCAATTAATTATTTAATTAAAGTTGTGTTTAAGTGTATCTAAGCGTGTTTGCATGGCACAGCATGGTGCTCAGCCCTGCTTATAGGTAACAGTTTCAGACTGCTGTCTAAGGAAGAGAGAGCATTATATGACAGATATTGGCTTGGAGACAGCCTTGGTCACTACTATGGGTTGAGCAATACATTTTGCAAACCATTAGATTTGCTGGCTACAGCTATTGCAATGTCGCACTTGGCTGCAGTAACCTTACCATAGACAATCAATGCATACAGCTCTACTGCAATGGTTTTGACAACAAACAATCCTGCTGAACAACATTTTGCTTACTCTTATTGGTATTGCTAATGCTTTATTGATATACAGTTATTTTTGTTCATTTATTGCACTACAGTTCTGCAGCTCTAAATATACATTTATTGCACTACAGTTCTACATGCCCATTTATTGCAGTACAGGTTTCTTCTGTAAACTTTATTGCAGTAAACACTTTCTTGCTTATTGCACTACAGTTGGCATACTAAATCCATACTTACCATGCCCATGGTGCAACCTGGCCAGGCAGCTGGCATGGGACTTGATATTGCGAGCCCTCTCAGCTGCAGCTGTAGGGAGAGAAGCACCCCATTATGTATATCTGTTTTGCAGACCTTCAGCTTGCATAATGGTTAGACAGAGGAAGACATACTTACATACTTGTGCAGCATTCTCAGCTCAAGCTTGCTTCCTAAACCCAGGTGTCCAGGGTTCCCCTCTTCCTCCTTTTCAGGTCACCAAAATGATGATGGCACTGCTCACATGTGTGGGAGATACCAGTAAAACTGGTGTGTTCCCTGGCCAAATAGTCCCAGGCCTCCACCTTGCACTCTGAGCCCTGGAATCTGCCCTGCATCAGTCGAGGTTCATGGTATTTAATAAGGAGCTTGACCATAACCCTGGAATCCTGAATGCCCCACCACTGTGCATGAAAGTGCACACCTTCACCAACACTGCCAGCCATACCAACAGGGGCACTGTGACCTATCATCAGGTGGCAAGGTACCTGGGCAATTTTTTTGGGCTAGGCTTGTAAAGACTTCAGGGCCATTAGCCAAGTACACACCTATGAACCTATGAGCAGTTGAATGAACTTTGTTGACTGTTGCAGAATTCCTGCCTTTGTGGCTTAATATAGGCTGTTTTCCCACCCTTACACATCATTCAGCAACATTCAAAAAGGCACTGCATCGCTTAGCAGTGTGCAAACCAGCTAAGCAAAGCCAAGCAGTGCAAAAAACTCACAAAACTGTAGTTTTAGGGAGGCTTAGCACCAGGCCAACATTGGTAGCTGTTAGCATGTTTATGCATTGCTTGACATGATTGAGCAGTGCTTAGCAGAGCACAACAGTGCCAAAATTTAGAATACTGTCATGATATTTAATAAAAATAGTACATTCATTTGCACACATATTCTGCCTGTTAGGGACCCAAACCCAGGATCCACTAGACATAAGACTGCAACACTACCCGTGGAGCTAGTTGGATTTTGCAAACACTACTGTACATTCACATATACTATTAGGCTACCTGTTAGTGTTGCTGAGCACTGTGCCATGCAAACAGGCTTAAACACACCTATAAATAAATAATTAATTACATCTGGCTTCTATTTTTAGATGTATGGCAGGTGTTTGCCATGTATGTATGAGCTCAACCCAGCTCTGCTGCACTCCTTGCAGTCCAAACATCAGTGAAAAAAAAAAAAAAATATATATATATATATACATATATATATATATATATATATATATATATATATATATATATATATATAATTATGTTAATGATAATTACTCTTATTTGCACATGCAAAAACTGCATATACATGAACGTGACAGTGACATGTTTGTGTATAAGAAACCAAGTGTATTCACACCGACTATGCCTACTAATGCGGATGCATTTTTACAGGCCTGTGAGAAAGATCTTTATGATGATTTTTGCAACAAAGTAACTAAGAAATTTGGCAATTTAACAAAAGAAGAATGCTTAGCTATTTGTAGTTTGCAGAATAATCAAGATATTATTATTCGACCTTCTGATAAAGGTGGGCCTGTGGTTGTATTAGATACCCCCACACATCCCACTAATTATATATACCAGCTGCAAGATTGCACTACAGTGAGGAAAGGGCAAATTTCCAGATCTTCACAGTACCGTGATTCTTTAAAAAACAAATCGATGAACGGCATTTTTGTGTAAACAGCCATTCGATATTTTGAACTTCCATTCTTATAATAGGAACCTTTTATACAGTATTTAAATGACAACAAAAGGGGTTTACAGCTCACTGTATCTTATAATATCCAACAGATTTCTTTTTTGTATGTTATAGTCATCAAAAATATTGATGGTACACTTGCAACTTCACCTTTTTGTAAATATTTTCATTATAATTCCTTATTGGATGTCATTTGTTGTCATCCACCACATATAATTAGAAATATTCCTAGATCTCAATTTCTGCAGAAAAAGAGAAACTGTTCTTCTGTAGAAGAGTTGGATATACATAATGAGGAAATTGTGGTCATATTTCACGCTAGAGGTTATAATATGGCTGATATATGTCAGGCTAAAAAAATTGCTTATTCAGTAGCTAGATCTGGCTTATTACAATACAAAACAAAGGAGAAGCATGGCACACATATAGGTCTAGTCGCTAGTTTTAGTAGTAATACTACATTTTTTTTGTAATTTCAATAATATACATTGGTAAACACTTTTGGGTGATAATAAGCTAGCCAAACTATTACCAACATGTTGTGCTTTTACATATGCATGAGTAAATACCATTGGGAATCCAATAATCAGTATTCTATGGAGGGAATACCAATATTAAGTTGTTATCCTTATGGACATTGTAGAGCTTGCAAATATGTTATGAAAATAAAACATTTTTCATCTTGAAATGCATCCAGTGTATTTGATGGTCAATGTTTGAATGCTTCTGCTTCTGAATTGGTTATTCATCTGGTTGAGTGTAGTTGTTCTGCTCTTTATGTGAGACAAATATCTAGGCAATTTAAAGTATAGATTTTTGAACATTTAAGCAACACTAGGAAAAACAGGATATCTAATACATTGCACAAACATACTTTGCAACATTCTACAGCATCTTTTAGATTCACTGCTATAGATCATATTTGCTTAAAGGGATTAAATAAGTTTGGCTGGCATGAAATGTTGAATAAGAAAGAACACACTTGGGTTGTCAGGTTGGGGACATTGTTCCCTCCTGGTTTAAATGAGGTATTTTGATTGGGCTTTTCTGGGGAGGGGGAGGGTTTCCCTTTATATACATTGCTTACTTACTTCTTTATTTTTTTTTCTTGTGAATTTGGCACTGATGAAGACCTGTGCTGAAACTGGTTTACCTTTTCTGTGGAGATGTTCTTGATGTATAGGATTAAATAGTAAAATATTGTTATACATTCACTGAATGGAGTGCTGGCCATTTCTTATGGTTTGATTTTGGAAGTATTTGGCCCTGCACCCATGCCGTACTTGCAGAGCATCTCTTTTGTAGGGTGTAGGGAATAACCATAGCTATCCATTCTTCAGCAGTAAAAATTGATCAAATGTGTACAGTATTATCTGACTTTGGACTGTCACCTCCAGAGACAAAGGTGACAGCAACATAATCATGTTTTACAGCCAACTGGACCTAATCAAGTATGTCAAGTGCATACATGTGCAAAATGGAGAGCTATGTATGAGACTATTTTTTTTTGAGAGGAATGTTGGGAAAGGGACATATGCATGTCTGGGGCAAGCAAGTTGACAATGTGAGGAAGCAAATGCTGACAGACAAGACATAGAAGACAAGACACAAGGATGGTGAAGGACATTGGGGGAGTGAATACCATGGTTGGGGTTAGGGTGGAGAAATTGAGGTCTCATGGATGTCAGGATGGGTGACAATGGGAAATGAGTCCTCATCAAGTGGACTGTCACCACTGTCCCCTCACTGTGTCATCAGCTGCAGTGCCTGATGTGTACATCTTTGATGGGAACTCTGTACCAGGATGGCGAGCAGGTGCTCCATCCAGCATAGGCATGTATCCACTGTGCGGTGCTAAATCCTACGCACCATACCTGGCAACTCATTCCAGATGATAAATGCACCCCCTCCACCACTGCTCTCAGATGGGACTGTAGGCCTATCCTCTGGGGCACAACTACCTGAGGGCCCAGGTAGTGCAGGGGGAGCAGAGCGGGTGCTGCCAAGCTGCTGCCCAGATGTGCTGGGCCTTGGTACTGCAGCTAATGGAGTGAGAGTTGAAGGATCACATGGGACCCGCCTACCCTGCTGTGCTGTAGTAATAAAAAACATTAACATACAATTATGAAATAAAACAAAATGAAAGTAAAAAAAATAGATGTAAAATAATAGATGAACAAAGAACAATAAAAATTAAACATAATAAAATAAAAACAAATTGATATATAACAACAAATACAAACACAATTAGACATAATAAGTTAAAACTACAAAATACAAAACTGTACATAATAAGAACAACAAACTGAAAACAAATTAAACAATAAAAAAGAAGAAAAGGGGTGAGGTGAGATAAAAAACAGGAAAACATTACTTACTTCCTTACTCTCCCCATTAGCGAAAATAATGGAAAGGTGCATACACAAACAATTTCTTGACTACCTTCTGCAAAACAAACTTCTAGCCGACTGTCAACATGGTTTTAGGCCACACCATAGTACTACAACTGCCCTACTTTCCTTTGCTGACTCTATCAATAAAAATCGTAATATTAACCATTTCTCTGCTGCACTATTTATAGACCTATCAAAAGCCTTTGATATGGTTAACCATAACATACTTCTTGAAAAACTGAACAACCTTCCTCTAAGCTCACACTCTTTACAGTGGTTTAGAAGCTATCTTGAGAACAGGCAACAAGCAGTGCTTTGGGAAAATAACCTATCATCCTTACTCCCTGTAAATATCGGAGTTCCACAAGGCTCTATCCTTGGACCCCTTCTTTTCTCATTATTTATCAATGATCTTTATATGAATGTGCCACAAGCAACCTGCATCCAATATGCAGATGACTCAACTTTGATCTGCTCAGATACAGATATTTCCTCTCTCCAGTCCATCACCCAAACAACCTTCCATAATGTTGAAATATGGTTTATGCAGCACTGCCTCCTCCTTAACCCCAAAAACAAAGCTACTGCTCTTTACTCCCACAAATAAATCTCCTACACCTTTCTTTACTATCTCCTCTAATGATGCCACCTGTATAAACCCTGAAAAAACTACTCGGCTATTAGGTGTAACCATTGATAACCATCTGAACTTTGAGGAACAAATTAACACTTCTATTAAAGCTGTTAATAAAAAAATTGGGACACTCTATAGAATTAGATTCTTCCTGAACCCAGCAGCCAGGAAAACTATTGCACAAACCCACCTACTTTCCACCCTTTTTTATGCTTCAGCTATATTTACCACTCTCTGTAAAAATAACATCAACAAACTCTCTACCTGTTATAACAGTATAGCCAGATTCATTAATGCTACACCCTTCAGAACTCACCATTGTCACAACCTTAAACAACTAAACTGGCTAGAACTAAATAACCACCTATTGTATCAACAATTACTCATCATTCATAAAGCCCTTCATTTCCCTGAAAATACTCCCAGCCTAGCATACCTCATTTCTCCATACAAGAACCTAACCACACTTCGTTCTGCAAATAAGTTCCTTGTATCCATAACTAAATCATACAATAAAGCTGGAGATGCTATATTTTCTAATTCCATTGGTAAAATATGGAATCAACTCCCTCAGAATATAACTTGCCTAGTGTCTACCTCTCTATTCAAAAAACAAATCAAAGAACATCTTATTTCACATTGGCTATGTCCCTGTACCAATCCCGACTGAAACATATTCTAAATACAACTAAATTTTTTTTATCTTCTTATTAAGCCCCTACCTGATGCCTCTCTGGAGATGAGATTTAATCTTAGTTATGCCTTAAATCATTCTATCCTTAGTTTTTTTTTTTTTTTTATAGCCTACTATGTTACTAGTAGAACTAGACTTGTACATTTTAAATTTGTTTGTTTTTCTCTCTTGAAATGTAAGACTGATAAGTTTCTGAAATGTTATTGCCTTGCCACTTTTGTGCCACTTAAAAATCTATGTAGAAAATCTTTGATGTATTGTTAAATATTTTTACTTTATTTATATTAAACACTGTAATTTTTACTGTACTGGAGCTTTTCTCCCCGGGCCTCTACTGTAAACGGATATATATCCAGCTAGACTAGCCCGGTCAACAAATGTAAAATAAAAATAAATAAATACTTCATAGTTAATATACAAAAGCTTTCTACAGTTATTTCACTCTATTCAGTTATGTTTTACTTTTAACACTATTAACTCCTGAGAAATTTCTTTATTACATTGAAGACTACCTAGTTATTAACAGATAGAGACTATAGTGCTGATCAGGTTCCTGCCACCAATCATTCATGTGTGCACATATGCTACAGAGTAAGGCATGCATACTTTCTTTTACAGATAAGATATTGTATGCACCTGTCTGAAATAACAAGTAATCTATCTTTAACAGTTAATGCTACAATAACAGTACTTTTTATATGAATGCACACCACATGCTTCTCTCATCCTTGCCAGACACACTCCATGAGACCTCACATTCAAGGCCCTTTCTTCAGCAGTTGTGGAAAAAGAAAAACAAAACAGAATGCCGTTATGAATATCAGTCTTGACTATATTCATCTATAACTTTTCCAATTGGTCAATGCATTTTGTATTTCCACATCTGTGGAGTGATCCCTGATCTACATTCCCTGATCCACTAATCAGGGGTATCCCTCTTCCTGCTACGGAGATCATCATAATGATGACAACATTGCTCACTAGTGTGTGGGATACCTGTCGCACTGGTCAAAGCCCTGGCCAAACTAGTCCAGGCATCAGACTTATACTGAGGACCTGAATAGTCCCTCTGAAAAAATCATGGTCCATGCTCCTTAACTAGGAGCCCAACAAAGACTTTGGCCACTTGAACACCCAAACATTGAGCTTGAATGCCCTCTACAATGCCAGCTATGTCTCCTAAAGATCAAGCTCAATGTATAATGAGCATTTCCCACTAATTACACTTTAAATGTATTTTCCCACCAATTGCATTTATTGTGCTTACTAAGAGTGCACACTGTCTTTTTTTTGTGACATTTGAAAAAGTTGTGCACTGCTTACCATTGCACAAACATGGTAAGCCAGAGGGTATCTGATTGCATGATGGTAAGCAATGAGCAACAGAGGGCAATAAAAAATAAATAAAAAAAGCAATAATAAAAAGCAATGCAATTCCAAGGATATTTGATATACAGCCCCTTGTGTAGCTCTGTTATTCAAATGGGATTGCAGAAATATACTTGCATGAACTTAGTAAACATTATACCCACAGTCATACTTTTGATTACATATGCAAAATACCTATATAAATGAATAAGTAAACAACTGATACAATATTAGTGTCTCAGCCCTCATACATGTATAGGGTATATGCAGTTTTTGAACCCAGGACAATGAATACAGTAGTCCTAAATTTACAGCTCTTGCCACAAGAAGGTTAAGAAAATGGGTATCTATGTTGCACTTCATTTGCATAACATGCAATGACAACACAATGAAAATAAAGTTTGCTCGCTCTGTACTAGAACCCAGAACCATATGCACTCCAAACCTACACTTATCACCTATTGTCACAGGGGGATTTACATGACATCCCCTGTGATAGTATTCACTATTAACTTGATGGTGTTAGCAAAGTGCAGCCTCACTTACAAGGTTTACGCAATGCCCAGTGGTATTAACTGAATGCATCTGGTTATTGTTTTTGGCTGTCTGTATCATGTGTGATACACGGGTGATTCAGCCATGCAAATGAGCTAAGCATTGCACAAAAATGTAAAAAGTACAAAATTATAAAAAATGCAGACTGCTCAAATGAGCTAAGCATCATACAAATGTGAAAAAAAAGAGAAAGATGAAAACCAATAAAATACATGAAATTGATAAATGCAGAATGACATATATATGGCAGGGTCCCTTGTACGATTTTTCTCAATTTAAATGTGTTTGGGACCCTACCAAATTTCAAACAAGGGAAAGCAATTGCTGTCATACCTCTCATCTGTACAGATTTTCACAAAATGCCCAGATTACTTCATATTTTTGGTCTTTTCCCATAAAATTGTGGGGTTTTGGCAAATCAGTAACAAATCATTGAGGATTAAATTCAGAAAATGACAGACATTCAAGATTCAGATTTCATACCCTTCAAAAAATTCATGCTAATGCAAAACCTGTTATTCTATCAACTTTTTAAGTTTGTAAGAGCATTATTAAAAATTACCCCCTATTTTTGGGCCTTTGTGCCCCATTATTTATAGCTTTGTTCAGATTTCTTGCTATAAGAGGTTGAGAGGTATGATTGCCATGCTGCAGACAGGAACCTTATACAGAAGTGCAATTTGCATTCCCAAAGAGGTTTCACAGCCAAAAAACACTGTTACACACTGCAAAGCCTTGTTTAAATGTGCCTCGCTTCATTAATATGCATTGCATGGCACTGCCACAGGCACAACTTCATGTACATTGAAACAATCTGTGCATTCTCTACAATAGCCCTTCACAGTTTCTTGAATCCTGATGTGCACGTAATAATTAAATAGGTCTATATGAGGAGACTAACTTATTATCCTTTCCTTGTTTAAGTATAGGTGAGATTACAGAAAATTTCCATGAGGAAGGGATTATTTTTTCACCCTGAATTACCCTGAAAATGTCACTCAGTAATTGTAAAATATTTAATGGAAACAGACTATATGATTCCATACTTAAACCATATAACCCCAGAGTTTTACCATGTTTACATTTTTTAAGCTTCTTTAACTTCTAACAGGGTAGCAGGCTTATTCAACTGAGATATTTGTTGGTCTCTTAGTTTACAAGTAACATTTTTTTAAATAATTGCCAATTTTGTAATCACCAGGATTATTATTTTATGGGCAGAAAAGAAGAAAAAATAATGTTTATTGCCAGAGAAGTTTAATAAAACAGTAAAAAATACAAATAAAACATGGTGAGTGCTTTTGCAGAAAACTGCTTCTTCAGATTATAAAAATAGCACAGTGCACACACAATAAGTATATTTTTCTAACCAATAAACTTCAAATAATTAATTAATTCAAAACATTATTTGAAGCACAAGGGTCTCCTCTGTTTCAAATTGGGTCCTAATGAGACCTTACCATTCAAGCCTCTGTCCCTGTCTGCTTGTAAATTCAGTATCCAGTTTAATTCCTTATTCTCTGTAATGTTCCTAACATCTCCTAACCTCCCTCACAATGTAATCATCTCAATCACCTTAAACATAAAACAATGGTCAGCACCCTTATCCATGGTATGCTTACCTAGGGAATTTAAACATGTCCCCTGTCTAATATCTTGAACATGTTCCCTGCTCCTATCCTTAAAACAGCGATCTGTCTTCCCTATATAAAATTGTTTGCATAGCTGACATTGAGACAAATAAACCAAATGATTGGTAAGGCAGTTGGCTACTACCCTGGAAAAATATTTCTTATTAATGGCAGGGTATATAAAACTGCTATCACTGTCCAAAAACAAGCAAAAATTACAATTACCACAATGAAATGTACCAAATCCCATAGGTTATTGCAGGGTTTCTTTTCTCATAACATAACATCCATTTAAGTGTTTTCTTATTTCTAAATCTAAAAGAGGGTTTAGAACCAATCACACCATTGATGGAATAATCAAAGGTAAGAATGTTCCTATTCTTCTCAATAATGCTTCATATGGAACTAACATTACTAGAATTTGTTATAGTGATAGGCACTCCTGCCATACAAAAAACAGACTGAGTATCAGCACAACTATTACCTTCATCTATCAAAACCTTCTTTGAAAAATAAGGTTTACCTCTCCCAGTTCTAGCAGCATTAATGTCTGACAACCCTCTATTCAATTTGTGGGTAGAATATCCTCTGTCCCACAGTTCTTGTCACATAATATTAACTTCTCCTTCAAACATTTCATCCCTTTTATGTAACCTAGATAACCATAGTGCCTGACCACATATGATGTTCTTATATATTCGGGGTGGATATAAGCTCTGACGATGTAATAAATGATTTCTAGAACATGATTTTCTAAACCTACTAGTCACAATCTTATTCAGATTATCTTTTTCTAACCTAATATCCAATAAATCAATCTTGGAGCTTGAAACTTGAGACTCAAACCTTAAAAAAGAGCAAGTACTATGTAAATATTTGGTAAATTGCTCAAACTGCTCATAGTCTCTGGTCTGGAAAATAAAGACATCGCCCATGAACCAAAGGTTAAACCTAATGTAGGGTACAGACCTATTGTTGTCGAATACACATATAGATTCCCAATATGCCATGACACTATTCACATAACTGTTGATGCATGGGGTTCCCATGACCACCCCTAATTTCTGACGGTAATATTTAACCCAAAACTAAAAAATATTATTTTCTAGAATAGTCTCAATAAATAAACATATCAGATCTATAAAATCAGAAGTATAATCACTATATGTTAACAACATTTTTTTAGCATATTCTATCCCTATTTCATTAGGAATAACCATAAACAATGAACAAATGTCCACTGTAACAAGCAGTATATTTTCATCCAAGGGGTTATCACTGACGTTAACATAGAGTTGTCTCAAAAACTGCTCAGTATCACATAAGATAATATCTACCTTATCCAAGACCATCCTAAGATGTTTCTCCACCAATATGGATATAAATTCCATTATCCATCCATGGCCAGAAACATACTTGTGCACTTTAGGTAGCCCTTGAAATATAGGAATTGAAAGTGCACAAACCATAAAAAAAACTTGTACAAATCAAAACTAATGTGATTGCTCAAAAAACAGTTGTACAACATTGAACAAACACCCTCCCATGTCTCCTCAATATGCTGCATAGAGACAGGCTCATATACATGAATATCTTTCAATATTGTATTCTGAATTTAGAAGCAGACAGGGACAGAGGCTTGAATGGCAAGGTCTCTTTAAGACCCAATTTGAAACAGAGGAGACCTTTCTGCTTCAAATAATGGTTTTAATTAATTAATTAATTAATTAATTAATTGGAAGTTTATTTGTTAGAAGAATATACTTATTGTGTGTGCACTGTGCTATTTTTATAGTCTGAACATGCAGTTTTCTGAGAAAGCACTCACTGTATCTTATTTGTATATGTTACTGTTTTATCAAACTTCTCTGCCAATACAGTGTTATTTCTTCTTCTTTTCTGCACATTTTGTTATTGGGAACCTGGCTGGTGTGCTCCATTGGATTTATTTTTCATTTATTTCTTTTGTTTGTGGAGCACTATGACAGAAAGAGCAGATATAAGATAACTTGGTTATAATCCTGTGACTTCAAAAAGTCTTGGTCATCAGTTACGAAACATTATTGCCTGGGATTCAAATCCCTTGCTTACATTGGACTTTAATGGCAGTGATTCAGCTATAGATACTACAGGTATTGCCCTTACTATTTTTCATGAATGTACCAAAGAATTGGAAAATGCTTTGCTTGAGGTAAAACGTTTACAGTGGCAGCATTTCCATATGGGAGCCTGCTTACATTATAAAGTTGTTATGGTACCAAGTGTCCTGAGACTGGCAAAAACTAAATCTGAACACAAGTTTTGCCTATATGAGACTATTGGTTTATTTTTTCAAGCCACTAGAGTCATCAGTGTATGCCTCAGTTATTGAGCAACAACAATGAATACAGGATACCTTTCCAGCTAATTTAGTTGAACCAGCCTTAGAAGAATTGTTAAGTACTGTTTCTGCATATGAACTGAGATGCAGAAACAGAAGTTATGGAGGGATTGCCTGGATTTTTAACCATGGGCATGTGTTTTCAAGGTCAAGCAGACATGCCCCCTCTGTTATACAGAATACAGAATACACAAGGTGGAGTGGATGTTAGCAAGGATAAATCTGAAATTCCAACTTTGGTCATGGCGAATGTGCAAGTAATAGCTGAGATGAGTGAATAATCACTCTCTATGGCCTCCAGTGCTATTTTCAGCTCTATGCCTGCCTCTAATGTTGTTAATTTGGATATATGACCCAAGAGTTCCATGAAGGTCGGACAGAAGCAGATTTTTCCAACCCTTCCATAACTCATTTGGAGTATAGATCCATTGGAGAGAGGTCACTCCTGCAGCAGAGGGTGCAAGAGGGGAAACAATCATCTAGACAATACACAGACTCCAACATTAAAGAAAGTATGGGCAAAGACACTGAAAACAGTGAATCCTTAATTATTAATATTTCGGATAGAAGTTTGACTACATATGAGAAATCTGTACTTCAGAAGGGATTGTCTTTTATCCCAGCTGGTACATCGACTCTAGAGAAAGTTTCTTTGGATATCAGATTATTTGCCAGAAATGTTATGCTTCGGATAATGTAACCTAATAATCATCCAGTAAGTACTTTGTAGAAACCGAGTACTTTTTGCCCAACCTTAAACTCAGCCCTTGAGACATTTTGTAATGTGTGTGAGCATGATTTTAATGATTTATTTAACAATAACTTTAGTGTTTTAAAAAATATATATATATATAATTTAACAGCAGAAGGAATGTACAGCTTTAAGAACCCTCCAAACTGACACTACCATTGTTATTAAACTGGCCGACAAAAGAGGGGCCCTTGTTGTTGCTGTTTTTTATAGTAATAGTATTTTGCATATATGAGCCTGTCTTTTTGCAAAATATTGAGGAGACATGGGAGGGTGTTTGTTTAATATTGTATGACTGCTTTTTGAACAATGACATTAGTTTTGACTTGTACAAGTTTTTTATGGAAGATGTACTTTCAATTGCTATATTTCAAGGTCTACCTAAAGTGCACAAGGATGTTGTTCATCCACCTTTCATATTAATAGTTTCTGTTCATGGATGGATAATGGAATTTATATCCATATTTGTGGAGAAGCATCTTAGGGTGGTCTTGCATAAGGTAGATATTATCTTATGTGATACTGAGCAGTTTTCGAGACAACTCTATGCTAAAGTGGGTGATAACCCCTTGGGTGAAAACATCCTGTTAGTTACAATGAATGTTTGCTCATTGTTTACAGTTATTCCTAATGACAGAAGGATAGAATATGCTAAAATTTTTTTGCAAATATATAGTGATTATACTTCTGATTTTATAGACCTGATATGCTTATTTATTGAGACTATTCTTGAGAGCAATATTTTTTCATTTTGGTGTAAATATTACCGTCAAAAATCAGGGGTGGCCAAGAGAACCCCATGTGCCAACAGCAATGCGAATAGTGTCATGGCATATTAGGAATCTATATATGTATTCAACAATAATAGGTTTGCACCCTACATTAGGTTTTACCATAGGTTCAAGGATGATGTCTTTATTTTGTGGACTGGTGACTATGAGCAGTTGGAGCAATTTACCACATATTTACATAATGCTAGCTCTTTTTTAAGGTTTGAGTCTCACGTTTCAAGCTCCAAGATTGATTTCTTTGATGTTAGATTAGAGAAAGACAATTTGAATAAGATTGTATCTAATAGGTTTAGAAAATGATGTTATAGAAATCATTTATTACATCTTCAGCACTTATATCCACCCCGAATATATAAGAACATCATATGTGGTCAGGCCTATGGTTATCTAGGTTACATAAAAGGGATGAAATGTTTGAAGGAGAAGTTAATATTATGCGACAAGAACTGTGGGACAGAGAATATTCTTCACACAAACTGAATAGAGGGTTGTCAGACATTAATGCTTCTAGAACTGGGAGAGGTAAACCTTATTTTTCAAAGAAGGTTTTGATAGATGAAGGTAATGGTTGTACTGGTAATCAGTCTGGTTTTTGTATGGCAGGAGTGCCTATCACTATAGCATATTCTCTTAATGTCAGTTCCATATGCAGCATTATTGAGAAGAATAGGCACATTCTTACCACTGATTATTCCATCAATGGTGTGATTGATTCTAAACCCTCTTTTAGATTTAGAAATAAGAAGACACTTAAACGGATGTCATTATGAGAAAAGAAACCTGCCACAACATATGGGATTTTGTACATTTCAATGTGGTAATTGTAATTTTTGCTTACTTTTGGATAGTGATAGCAGTTTTATACACCCTACCATTAATAAGAAATGTTTTTTTCAGGGTAGTAGCCAACTGCCTTACCAAGCATTTGGTTTATTTGGCCCAATGTCAGCTATGCAAACAATTTTATATAGGGAAGGTGGATTCAGGCATCTTGGTAGCATGATATCTCCCTATGAGAGAGATGGATGTGGACACATGGCAGTTTGGCATTATGGCTACATTGACAAATGCCTGTGGACAATAACATGTGGGAATAGAACATCCTCCTACATCATAACTGTACATGACAGACACAACCCCCCATAGTGTTATGCCCTGCACCCCCCAGAAGCCACCATTTGCCATTGTTAGTAGTACAAGTGATTGTCACTGGATGCCAAGTGGGCATGAAAGTGGTACTGTGAAATCAGTGTACTGTGGGCAAAGCCTTTATTAACACAACAGATAAAATGATGTGTTTAGTGCTTGGTGTGTACTAGAACCAAATATATTCACAACTTCTAGAAATGTGCTACAGCAAGTAGGAAATCCTGCACATTACTGTAGTCACACTTATGTTGCAAGATGTGTTTTATGTGATGCTCCCTTACAACAATAGCCTTCCTACGTGGTGTCACAGGCATCCCCTTCAAAAGTGACTCCCTTCGGTTGTCTTTCAGGCTCTGTTTCTGTTGTAGAACATACAAAATGTCGGAAAGCTGTACTGTAGGGTGTCCAAGTAATACATTCTGTCAACTATGCCACGCCTCCACCTGGTTATTGGTCCATGGGAAGCCCATGTCAGACACATCACACACATTACAAAACTTCTGAGGGTAGGAGGATGGCAGACGTTGGTGTGCTGAACAGCGGGATGCTTATTTCCTTGGTCGGCCACGTACATAATGATGGTCCAGAAATATACCTACAGGCTTAGCACAGTCAGGTAAGGTAGCCACAATGTCCAGAAATGCAGAGACAACATCATCCACTGGCAGGAATGCCAGTGCAATCAGCTTGCAGTGGCTATTGAGAATGCAATGTCTGTACCATACAAGGCCACAAGGTAGTGATGCTGGATTTGATGCCAAATGATCTGTGCAAAATGGAATAGGCACCCCTTCAGAATACTCTTAGGGAATGCCTTTTGGCTGGCATGGATTGCTGCCTTCTCAAACTCAGTCATAATGTACCGTGGAGTTAAGGTGCATCCCTAATCTGCAGCCATATCCTTAAGTATGTCCTACATATTGTTGTATGCAGACTCTGATTTCCATATCATTAGACAATACATCAGAGGGACAATTCATGCTGAGGTGGGGGTGCCAATAGATCCATGTAAAGTATACAGCTGATAGCAAATAGCACATGTTGGGAAGGTGCTATCCCCGAGTATGATGTCTGACCTGCACAAATCTGCCAGATTTTGTGCTGTAGTTAGCAGAACCAAGGAATATTTCATATCCATATCTGACTGTCTGCATAAGATAAAGCTGCTACTATGGAGTGGGTACTGGCTGAAATCAATGTCTGCAAGTGTAGCCGGAGGTGTGGACATAGATGCCTGTGCCCTCTGCCATACTCTGGTGATACTACAACGCAAGGTGGCAAGGCAAGGCATCTTCTGTAGTACATTGTCATCCACTGTGCCAAGGACAGTCTGCATTACCAGACTAGGCATGTCATTGCTGTTTACTGCCCTTGGCTGTAGTTCTGCTCACAGCACAGCAACCTGGGCAGTGGTTGCATCTAGTCCATGCTGGTGTGGCAGTGATTTATGCAGTCCCCCCCCCCCCCATCCTGGGGAATAGTGATAGCACAGCCCCTGCAGACCTTTATTCTCCACTCAACACATGCCCAGTACCGTTTGGAGAAGATTTTTCACTCTAAGTGGTACAGCTACCCTTCCACTACCAGCTTTGGTTTGCCTCATTGGCTGGGCGCTGTCCAATATCTGTTGCCAAGCTGACCTGGGCTATACTCCTATACAGATTCTATCATGGCAACACTACTTGTGGTTGGCCTGTCATCATCCATTACATCCAGTGTAGCAGGGAACAGTGCGTTGACACTACATAGGTATAGGCCACTATCAGACTATGGTTATGCTGCAGTACACCACCTTGTGTTGTACCCTTCTGAATAGGTGCTGTCTGCCACAATGGCCCTTTGTAGCAGTATACACACCACCCTGCTCTTACTAACTTTCTTTCTAGGGATTCTCTATGTCCAATTCACACAGTCGTGGAATTGTCAACTGACTGTAGTCCTGTAGGTGTAGGTGCATGTACTGCACAGGTCCCCTTTAACTCCCAGCTATTGAACCTGACCAGTCAGGTTGTGGTGCACAGACTCAGTTTCAGAGACAGACATTACTAATGGATGTTCCCCTGTGTAGCACCCTTTTCTGCCTACATGCCTCTGCATATGTGGTTACCCCATCTGCAGCAACCATAGGACCAATTTGGCAAACCCCACATTGCAACATGTTGCTTCAGTAGTGTATGATCAGCTGTTGACAGTGAGGTGGGTTTATACTCCTATGTGCCGGATATGTGCTTTCCCTTCCCTCTGTGTCAGTGTTCCTTTCTGCTCTGGTTGCTTCTGTACAGTTAGCTAGGTAGCCAGTAATTGCCAGGGTTGTCCTGTTTACATCTGCCACAGGTCGGCCATAAGTGGGATAACAGTAGGTTTGGCTATGGGCATGTCATGTATAAGGGGTAGTGCAGCAGTGATAACACTATATTTTTAACGCACTTGGTATTACAGGGATATGTCTTACTCAGGAATGTCTGTTGTTGTCTGTATGTATGCATTTCTGTCTTGCAGGACAAACTGGTGTTGTGCTTCAACCTTTCTTTTACTTGTGGATTGCTTGTGGATGACTGTTATATTTATTTATTTAATTAGTTTACATAAATAAATAAATAGCTAAATAGATAGATAAATATTGAAATTAGAAAATAATGACAGACAGCTGAGTTTCAAACTTCATACCCTTAAGAAAAGTCATGGTAATGCAAAACCTGTTATTCTGTCAACTTTCTAAGTTTGTAAAAGCAGAATTTACAATTTGTCCCTCTTTTTGGGTCTTTCCCCCACTTTTATTCATGGCTTTGTCCAGATGTCTTGTTCTAAGAGGTTGAGAGGTATGCAGTAGAGAGGCTCTAACAGGACCCATTATTTCCGTTTCGGGGATGCCTTGTGAATGTGCTTGTGCTACTTACATGTTTAGTAGTGTATCTATCAGCTGCAGCTGCAGCTTCTTTGGCTGTTCACATCTTGCAGATTCCTACTCCATGGTTTCCTGCAAGGACTGTGTTTGGGGATTTTTGTGCGTGTGTGTTTAGCAGGTATGCTGTTTTTTTGTGTTTTGTGTTGTTGGACCTGCTTAGTTGACTTGTGCTGATGATTGCTTGTCTAGCAAGGCTGTTTCCACTATCAGGAAACAGTCCACTTAATTACATTAGGGATCATGTCTATGTGGCGGTTTAACCATCTATGTGCAATCTCCCCATGTAGCTCTTTTGGCCACACCACTTTACAGTCTAGCAGTGCTGCAGACTTCTGCTTTCAGTGTTGTAGCTCGCAGACAATTGTCTCACGATCTACATGCTGGAACCCAGGAAAGATGGATTGCTGTTTTAAGGATAGAATCAGGAAACATGTTTGAGATGTTAGACAGGGGAATGTTTTAAATTCCCTAGCTAAGCATACCATGGATAAGGGTGCTGACCATTGTTTTAAGTTTAAGGTAATTGAGACAATTACATTGGGAGCGGTTGAGAGATGTTAGGAACATTACAGAGATTAGGGAATTATATTGGATACTGAATTTATAAGCAGACAGGACAGAGGCTTGAATGGTAAGATTTCTTTAAGACCCAGTTTGAAACAGAGGAGACCCTTCTGCACATTTTGTTATTGGGAAACTGGCTGGTGTTCTCATTTGGTCTTATTTTTCATTATTATTTTTATCTTTATTAAGATCTGCATGGATTTTTTTTAATATTAAGGATTTCCTCTATACCTGAAGTAAACTTATTAGTGCAAGTATTTTGGATATCATTGATTTGTGCTTTTTTGCTTAAAAACATCTTACTTCTATTAGCTAATGTACGTAGATTTTTTGAAGTCATCATATAACTATGCAATTTTATTTTTTCTAAAGCTATCTCCACTTAATGTGTTAAAACTATTTTGTCATTAATTTTTTAATCATTTCAGTATTATCTAATTTCTTTGCTTGTTGTCGCTCTTTGTATTTCATCTTGTATTTGAACCTTTATTATGTTCTTTCATTTTATTACTAGCCCATCTTCCCATCTATTTATTGTTTTAGCTGATATCAGTATTTTGTCTTTCATCTGTTCATTTGTATCTTCTACACTAGAAATGCAGTTAAATCCCCTACTAAAATTTAACTTCTATTCCAATGACTTTGTAGTAAGTGTAAGCGATCTTTAGCCACTCTTGCACCTGTTCCAGGGATCCAGCACAAATTAGCTAATGTATAGAGTTTGACTCTATATTTAATTATTAAAGAATTCCATGGCCTTAGGCATTATAGTGGGTTTTCTCCAAAGTATAGAAGTTCCTCTCCTCTTTTTACTAAAAGAAGCATATGATAACACTTTATAATCTAAGTTATTTAAATATTGTATATCTTTATCTATCAAGTGAGTGTCTTGCAAGAATATAATGTCTCCTTTATTTAACTTTAGTTATCTCATTAATGATTTCCTTTTGCTGTCATTATTTAGTCCATTTACATTAATAGATAGTAGATTAAACTATCCATACTATAAGCTGATTTATTTTAAAAGATATGACACATGTATCCACCATATTAATTTAATTATATATAAGACTAATATATATTCCTCTGACACTATCTTGATAGTCCAGATTTTTTGACCTCTTCCTTTCTACAAACTAAACTTCTAAAATCCACCACTTATACTTTTATGCATGTTATCCAAAACATAAAAAGAAAAATCTGTGTAAGATTTTGTGCAATGTGCTTAAATAATGCATTATTATGGTTTCTATTTTGAATGTGTAAATTATGTTCAGCATTACTATCCCTATGCCTTATTTTTGTTTTTCCAATGTAAAATCCATTCCATACCTGGCATAAAGCACTATATATGTATAATTCCCATAGAATTACAATTTGATTGAAAACTTGATTTAATTCTAATATTGTTAATTAATATGCTTGTCAAGGATATGCTTACACTGTGGGCAGAAGCCACTCTTAAATGTATAATTTCTCTTTTGTGCTATGAAAATCGATTCAAACTTAGCCATATCAAAATTTTTTTTTTCATTTGTCTTCCTATTTACTACCACTAGGGCTTCACCAATAATATCAATAATACTATCAAAACATGAAAAAAATCAATTTTTTCTAAGTATTTGCATGATTTTCTCATTTTCAACATTAAATATTGTCATAAAAGATTTAGAGAAGTCACATGTCTGTTGTGCAATACTCGAAAAACCAGTAGAAGATCTATTTTTTAACAATGGCTGATACAAACCATTCTTTCTTTTCTGGGTCACTTCAATGAAAATTGCATTAATCACATTAATAGGGTATCCTCTAGTGGTAAACATAGATCATAGCTTCTGCCCTTCCGCAAAAAATAATTCGCCCCCTGACACCAACTGGGCCAACTTAACATACTGCCCCTTAACTATAGCATTTTGCTGGTGTTCGCAGTGGCAACTAGAATAATGAAGCAAACTAATGGAATAAGTTTGCTTCCTAAAAATGTTACTCACCCATCTCTGATTTTCAGTATCCCTAACAATAAGCACATCCAAATAACTTATATTGCTAGTACTATAAGAAAATGTAAACTTAAGAAATGGGGTAGTCATATTCAAGTAAAATACAAATTCCTCTATCTCCTTCTCTGAGCTATTCCAAATTACAAAAATATTGGGGGGAATTTAATAAAGCCTACACAGACTTTTTTCCATGTAAGCATAGTGGCACACTTCTTACATGAAAGTAAGCAGGTTTGTGATCCAGTAAACAGAGTTGGGCGGAAGTATCCATGGCATGCAAATCACCTGATAAGCAAGAGAATTGCATGCAAATAAGTGAGGAAGACTGATCCAGAAAACAGATAGGCAGTCCTGCAGACCCTGTGTTGGTGTCCATAGTGTACATGGAAAAATTCAGTGTACAGGATGTAAAAAAAACAACAGGAGCCATAAAAGGAAAAGTAGATAGGCAGAAATAGCATAGCAGACACAGATATGTGCAAAACTATCCACCATGTGTCTAAACCGTATGGAAAATCATTTAAAATAATTTTATTTTTTTAATAATGTGGGTATGTTTGTGCAATGTGCTGCAGTGTGCAAACATGCTTGTATGGGAAAAAATTGTGTAAAAATCAGTTATTAGTATGTGACAGTAATGTCTTATAGAACGCTGTGTGGAGTATCTACAATGGTTGAATGGTTCTTTTGTTAAGGAGGCAGTGCCTGGAACTGTGTTGTTACCAGGTTGTGTGCACGTATCCCTATGCAAATGAGCTGGGGTTACTGAATAGCACAAATGGGTATCTGTGTCCGCAGATCCCATCCATGTAGGCACAAAACTATGTTGGTGTCCACAGAATAGGTGGCTGACATCAAAGGGGGTGTGTCTGAGGAATTATAAGCTCATTGGAGCTCAGTGGCACCTGTTTGCATGGTGTGCTGCTGTGCTCAGTGGTGGTGGGGGGTGTACACTGACTGGTAAGCTTTGTTTACCTTTTTGGGCATGTGTTTCATTGTGTTTGTATGGCTTACCACTGTGCTGAGCATGACTTTTCATGGGGTGTGTACACTGAGTGCTGAGCACTGTTTACCTTCATGGCATGTGTTTACATTGCAAGCTGCAGTGCTCAACGAGGAAGGCTGTTTAAAACAAAAAAACTGGCTGAGAAAGGCAATGATATCTTAATTACTGATAACTCCTGTTTCACTTAAACTAGGTCCATTAACAGTCCTTAATGATGTACTTGGCAAGTGGAATGCATCACAAGTAGCCAATCACAAAGGTTGCACCTACAGCAGAGCACTATAAAGGTTGCATACACCCTACAATCTGATTTCACCCCCATACTCTGCACCAGATGGGAGTTTTAACTGAAGGAATGCTAAGGGGTGCTGCAAGTCAGTTACATCTGTATGTGCTAGATGCTGAGGTCAAAGCTGCTGCTGCTGCTGACCAGAGGCCTAGACTGAGAAGAAGAGTGTTCAGGCCCAGGGTAACCTTCCAGGAGCTACATGAGTGGGGGATTGTAGAGTGCTACAGGATGGACAGGGACATACTACAAGAACTCACTGAACTCTGCCACCCTCAACTCAGACCCGTAGCCAACAGAATGGGACCCATCCCAGCGGAAACAAAGGTATGTGTAGCTCTGAGGATACTAACTACAGGTACTTTCCAAACTGGGGACATGATGGGGTCTTACAGGCATCAGCATCCAGGGTACTCCACTGGTTCCTGGATGCCATCTTACTACATGCCAATGAGCACATTTATTTTCCCCTCACCACTGAGGTGAGGGCCAGCAGAATGCAAAACTTCTACTATGTAGCACACTACCGTGAGGTACTGGGTGCCATAGATTGCACTCATATACACATCAAAGCACCACCCAGTCAGGAGAGTAGAATCTACATCAACCACAAGGGGTATCACTCCATCAACTGCCAGGTCATGTGTAATACCCAGGGCATTGTCATGACTGTGCGTGCTGGCAGCACTGGTAGTTATCATGACCCCCATATCTGGCATGCATCACAACAGTACCAGATGTTTGCTGAGGGGGGACATCCCACATGGGCATTTACTGGAGGATGCTGGCTATGCAGTGGAACTGTGGATGATGACACCCATCAGAAATGCACACCCTCCCATCAAAGAATGACATAATGAGGCACACACACAAACTAGGAACATCATAGAGCATTTGTTTTGGCTGCTGAAGTCATGGTTTCTGTCCCTCGATATATCTGGTGGAGCTCTGCAGTACTCTTCAGCCACATGTGCACACATGTTCACAGTATATGCTATGCTACACAATATGGTATCTGGCAGGATACACAGCCCCCCCCCCTCCAGTACCTAGGTCACCACAGCCGCACCCACAAGGGGACTCCAAGGAGGAAACTCCTGAGATTGTCTCTGTAGGCAGATGTAGGTGTGCCCAGTATGCCCTGGCCTTGGCCAAGGGACAATGCATAGCACATGCACTGACAACCTAGGGCCCTAGGGACTGACACCTTACTCCAACTCACATACATATTACTAAAAATGATGCTAGCCAGCCCACACAACCTGTACCTAACCATGTATTGGCTGTGTACTGCATGCATTAGACAGAGTCAGCTCTGAACTACAGGTCTGCCCACTGCTGCATTCACAAGGTAAGTCACACACCTATTCACCACTTGTAGGGGTACTAGCATATGGTAGCATATGTATGGACCTTCTGCATGTATGCAAGAGAATATAGTGGGCTACTGGGCTACTTGGGAAGATCTAACAGCCACTTGGGACAACAGTTACTCTGTCCAGTAGTAGTACTCCATAATATACACTAGGTCACATGGCTGAAAAGTCCACTACCTTATTCAGGGGAGATGGCAAACAGTGGGGTGACATGACAGTCACACAACTGACTATGCCAGCAGAGCATGGGTTGGTCATCCCCTAACACCAACACATCAGTGTACCCATACAACTGCTGAAACAGTAAATCTGCAATGATAAACCAGAGGACCAGCCAATTCCAGGGCTGTGACATAGAACTTGGCCACACATTCTATGTCTCACATAACACAGGGGTGACAATGTATGCCTGTATGCTGTTGATTGTGTGATGAATGACACATCCCTGTCTAGCAGCCTGTGTGGTTCAGTAGGCTAGGGACATTAGCATGGGTGATGGTTTGAATCTGGCAATATCCACATCTTTTGCATGTGAGGTAGTTGTATGGTGCTGTCCCCACAGACTCTCATACCCCTCAGTCTGTTACCGCATGAAAGCTGGACAAAGCCAGAGAGAATGGGGGGGGGGCTAAACTAGAGACATATATTCTGATGTTCTGATTCACCTAGAAGGTGGCTAGTATGAAAGTGGGTTGCATCAGTGCAGCATATCTGAAGGATATAAAGTGCAGCACTCAAATGTTTGTCTGTAGTTAGTACTATTCAGTGACTGCCTTATACAACATTTTACTGGAATACCTCTCAACTGTAGAGATTTTTGGCTCATATATTTGGTCCATTTTTTATAAAATTGTGGTTTTCTGGCAAATTAGTGGTAAATCATTAAATACTGAAGTTAGAAAATAATGACAGAGTGCGGCCGCAGTGGTGCAGTGGTTAGCGTTGCTGCCTCACAGCAAGAGTTGCTCCGGTTCGATTCTCGGATGGGTTGCCTTCTGTGCGGAGTCTGCCTGTCCTCCCTGTGGTCGCATGGATTTCTTCCAGGTGGTCCGGTTTCCTACCACATCCCGAAAACATGCTGTAGGT
Organism: Protopterus annectens; assembly: GCF_019279795.1. Classification (NCBI taxonomy): domain Eukaryota; kingdom Metazoa; phylum Chordata; order Ceratodontiformes; family Protopteridae; genus Protopterus; species Protopterus annectens. Next base: position 1,764,061,626 of record NC_056741.1, on the reverse strand, counting down.
GGATTGGACACTGTAAATTGGCCCTAGGTGTGAGTGCTTGCATATGTGTGCCTTCTGTGGAAGGTTGGGTGCTGGGCTGGCAACTTGACATTGTAAAACTCCACTGCCAATCATGAGTGGACAGGTGATCCGCTGTTGCAACCCCTAACTGGGAAAAGCCGAAAGAACAAAATAATGACAGACATTTGAGTTTCAGACTTCATACCCCTCAGAAAATTCATGCTAAAGCAAAACCTGTTATTCTATCACCTTTCTAAGTTTGTAAGTGCAATATTAAAACATTGTCCCTATTTTTGGGCCTTTGTCCCACTTTTATTAATGGCTTTGTCCAAATTTCTTTCTGAAAGACATTGAGAAGTATGGTGAGAGGTATGCAGACTGTCACCCTGTATGAGAAGTTGCATCATGTGGCCCATTCACATATTAATTACAGCACACAGCCAAGGAATGCCATGAACAATGTCAGGGAAGTGCTATAATGCGGAAACAGGTGCAGCTGCCAATGTCTGTAGCACACAAAATCCTGGCCTGGAGTGCAGATAGCACTGGCCTGGAGACTCCTTATAAGTACTGACAGTTCCACTGGGCATGTTCCTACACTTAGATAACTTGAGTGCAATTCTGTTGCCTCTTAGCTAACTTGAGTACAATTCTGTTGCCTCTTTCTCAAAAAGACCTGCTATGCAGAAATACATCTGTAGATATAGACAGCTACCTCTACATATCTGTCTGACCCTATACCCCTCCCACATGCATAGTGCATCTATCAGTATGTACTCCATATACATAATATACCGATATATATATATATAATTATAACTATATATATTACAATAATACATAGAATTTTGACATACATCTACAGACATCGTATACATAATGTGCACACACAGCAGAATTTATGGAGACATCCTGTTATACATATAAATATATATATATATATATATATATATATATATATATATATATATATATATATATATATATATATATATATATATATATATATATATATATATATATGTGGGTCTACTTTACATGGTCGACTTTTCAGAAAATCGACTTTCATATGGCCGGGACCATATGACCGACTTTCAGAATGCCGACCATGTAAAAAATATAAAAATATAAAAAAAATAAAAACACAACAAACACTTACCTTAAACTGTTAGCAAAGGGGCTCTGCCCCTGCACCCCCCCATGGGGGGCTCCTACCCCACACCCCCCGTAACTTTAATATACCAACTGCAAGATTGCACTACAGTGCGGAAATGGGAAATTTTCCCATTCCGCACTGTGCGGAGATAGCGGTTCCCCATGGTCAGCTTTTCAAAAGTTGATCATATGGTCTCGGCCATGTGAAAGTTGACTTTATGAAAAGTCGATCATGTGAAGGGGACCCATATGCATATATATATATATATATATATATATATATATATATATATATATATATACATACATAGATATATATATATATATATATATATATATATATATATATATATATATATATATATATATATATATATATATATATATATATATATATATATATATATATATATATATATATATATATATATATATATATAAAATATATATATATATATATAAAATATATATATATATATGTGTGTGTGGGGATGTATGGATTTCCTCACATACCTCAGAATGCTGAGGTTATCTGCACTCACACATCAAAACAGTTGCCCAAAGGAATCAAACCAAGGTCACAACAGTACATAATCCACTCACTCACAGACTCCTGTGCCTGTGGAATGTCATCTTGTAGACAGACACAGGTGAGCAGGTGTTGTACTGTACAATAGTTCAGCACATGCCTTGGATAGGTCATCTTGTTCCTGGCCACATGTTTTCCTGTCTAACTGCAACCAGCCACATATGGCCATACTGCTAACTGTATACACATAGCAGGGATAGCGACAGGTACTCCACTCCTAGGACACTAGATACAATAACAGTACCATGCAATATCACTCTGCAGGCCATGCATGCTGTCTAAGACAAGACTACTTTGCATACTGCACAAGTACTGTGCCTGCAATCACATTTACACAGATGTACTCTGTGGCACATGGAATAAGTACTATAAACTATAGTATATGATAGTAGATCAGTAGGGGTTGTAATCTCACATCAGTCAACTCTGTGTTTGTGAAAATATATCCTTATGCAGCACTATGGACAAGCCTGTATGGGCTATCTCTGTGCAATGGTTGTGCATTTTAATGCCCTGTGACTAGCTGTTGGCCTCCACATTGCCTGCTGATGTCATCCACTTTAAGACCGTTGGCAGACATTTTAATATCAGCTAAAAATCTGTGGCACATGCAATAAGCACTACAAGCTATAGTTTGTAATAGTAGATAGGCAGGGTTTCTAATCTCACATCAGCCAATTGTGTGTGTGTGTGTGTGTGTGTGTGTGTGTGTGTGTGTGTGTGTGTGTGTGTGTGTGTGTGTGTGTGTGTGTGTGTGTGTCTGTGTGTGTGTGTGAATATATCCTCATGCAGCACTACAGGCAAACCCATATCTCTGTGCAATGGTTATGCATTTTATGGCCCTGTGATTATCTCCTGGCCTTTACATTTCCTGCTGATGTCATCCACCTTAAGAGTGCTGGCTGACATTTTAATATTAGCTAAACTCTGTGGCACATGCAATAAGCACTACAATCTATAGTGTGTAATAGTAGATAGGCAGGAGTTCTAATCTCACATCAGCCAAGTGTGTGTGTGTGTGTGTGTGTGTGTGTGTGTGTGTGTGTGTGTGTGTGTGTGTGTGTGTGTGAATATATCCCCATGCAGCACTGCTGACAAACCTATATGGGCTATCTCTATGCAATGGTTATGCATTTCATGGCCCTCTGACTAGCTGCTGGCCCTAAATTGTCCTCCAATACATAATCATAACTGTCTGCTACATGTCTGACTCAGACATAGGATATTTGTAGACCTGTCAACCCCATCATCACACACACCTTCTAGATCTGTAAATTCAAATAACCCAGGTGGCATGTAGTAAGGGTAGCAGACCTTATCTCAAATGAATGAATAAAATACTGACTGCCCCCATTGTCCCTGATAGACTGTTCTACACATATGCTTCTAGGGAGCCATGCATTTATACTGCAGTACCTTGCTGATGTCATATTTCTGCTGTGCTGCTATGCCATCCTGTGCTGCTGTATTGTCATCATGTGTCCATGGTGTTTCCCCTCAGAATCCTGGAACAGAAACATACACAGGTCCATGACACAACTATCATTCTGTAACACTACTGCCAGTCCAATATCATGCAATAAAGATACATGAAGTGTGATGTGTAGTCATGACACATGCCAGCATTCAGTACATGTTGTGGCCCACAACAACTGGCATGGCAAAACAAAAGTGCACTACACAAGTACATGTTAAGTGATACAGACACCCTGTGCATCAGACACATAGTAGCATGTCCCTTCATCCATGGTATGGATGGCAGGGATGTGGCACTGGTATCATCACATGCACAGTGTGTAGTGTGGGGGAGCCAGAGACCAAGGCTGTGCTAACCAGTTGGCAACATGTGTGTGAGTCAGGAGGGGTGCAGGTTTGAGGAACCATGGAAAGGTGTCATGTGTGTCTGTAGGTGACCTGCATGTGATAGTGGTGTTTGAGTGTGTGTGTGTACTCAGTCAAGACCTGTGCTAGCCCTACACATGTCTATGTTGGACAGCTGTTGAATGTATATGGTAGAATGGACAGTTCACTGGCTCTGGCCATGAACACAGGAACTGGCTCTGCCACAAGTAGCACTGACACCACTATGCCCAAGGTCAGATGTGGTGCTAGTACCTGACAGTGACTACAAAATGCTGGGACTGTGTCCCCCACGGGACCACCCAGGACCACGTGCCCATGGTCTGCCACATTGTGGTGTGGACAGCACACTTCCCTCTGTAGCACTGACGGTACTGGAACTAAAGGACCATGACTGTGCACTGCTACATGGACTTTCAGCAGATGTTGTTGCTGACCTACATCCACATGTCCGACTCCCAACTCCAACCAGATGTTCCAGCACAGACAATGTGCAGTCCAAGGCAAACACTGACTCAGCCCACCGTCTGTCCACTGCATCAGTGAACCAATCCAAGGTGTCCCCTATGGAGTGGAGGCAGTCACAGATGTCAGACAGTGCTGCATCTATAACCCTAAGCATCTGTCTGGTGTTGCATTCAGAACATGCCTTTACCTCCATGATGGCCTGAAACATGCACCCAGTGTCCCATGATGTGACACCTGCAACAGGTGGTGGATGGACAGCAGTCCTCCTACAAGCACCCCATCAGTCTGCCTGTGTGGGACCTCACCAGCTCTGTGGCTATGGCCAGTGTCTGCACTCACTAATGCCATAGTTGCCACACTGTCCTGTTCAATGTCACCACCCTCTGACTGTCTAATATCTGTGGCCTCTTGGGACTGGGTATGTGTGGGCATACTGACTGTGTGCAGTGACAATTGGGTCAGAAGAGGGATGTCAACCTTTGGGACCGATTCAGATCCCAGCAACCCCACCTCTGCCTCACTATGGCCACCATCATCATCAGAGTTCGATGAGACACTGACATCAGGTTTCAAGGGGAACTGACTCTAACCTCCCTGGACACCTGTGAAAACCAAGATAAAAGCAGTACATTATTACCTGCACTTTTAAAAATGGTAATCCACAGAGTCATACAAATGAGGATCCACAACTGCATTACCAGTCACACATTTTTTCATCTCTGCTGCCATGTACAACAGACAACCTCACATCAACATACACAGACAGGTCAAGCCTTTATGACATGCGCATCAGCCACAGCCAGGAAAGTTGCCAGTACAATTTGCCTGTAATGTATGAAATTTGACACTATACATGATAGACTTACAAATAAAACCCAAAGCACCTATCTTGTAAATGATATGCCAGTACTAGTGCCACTGCCTCATGTATGTAGCATTGCCCTGTTGTGTTTGAACAGGCATCTTGGAGCAATTGCCTCAGGTATATCAGGCTGTGTAGCTGCTCATAAGTGCAGACATGTCAATGGTCATTCAAATACAGACCTGTGACTAACAAGTCTATGAAACTTAGTTACAAATATTCTAGTCTGGCTAAATGGGTCTATATTAAATTATTGAACAACAAGAATGTCGAACGGCCGGATTATCGGAAGTGCCATTCACATTACTTGATTTTGTGGGGGACTGTGCCCCCCCTACTAATTATATATGCCAACTCCGAGATCGCACTACAGTGAGGAAAGGGCAAAATTCCAGATCCTCACTGCACCCCCAATCCCACAAACCAGTACTCAATGAACAGCACTTTCAATAATCTGGCCTTTCAACATTCCTGCTGTTCGATAATTTAGTATAGACCTGGTTAAATACAACATTTATACATAGGGCAATATGTCAGCCCTTGACTTCCATAGGGTACATATGAGCCATAAAAAACTGTATCAGACTTACCAGGTACAGGACCATGGACTTGGGCCACTCCTGACAGATGTATGAAAAGGTGAGGGAGAGGTATTGACAGCACCAAGAAATGTTGCAGCACTACAAGGTAATATGTACATATATCTGCATGTACAGTGGCTACTGTGATGCTGACTGTATTGATGACATTCTGTATGTGTGCACAACTGTGTGTAAACCCTAACTCCCCCCACATGCAGATAGACCTGACACCCATGTACAGGAATGTACAGCCTGCTACAATGATTGAAACAGTATTACACTGGTGAACACAGTACACTTACCGGGATGCTCCTCTGCTGTGGACACTGTGGTACCCACCTCCATGTTGTATGTTGTGATGGATGCCTGGCAGCTGTTGTGTGTTCCTAGGTTCACCAGAAATTCCACTGTGTCTATGAGTGGATGTTCTGCCACAAGCTTTCCACTGGTGATGCCACGATCCCTGACACCATCAGCTGTCCTTCATCATGTAGCATTCATCATGTCTGTGGCCCAGTGTCAGACCTGCTCATAGGTCCCATCAGCCAATCTGATTTACATCCTGCACAAAGTCTGCCCACAATGCTACCTACTGCTCCCAATTATGCCTCCCCCTGGACAACAAGCTGTGATGGTGTTGCCTCAGTCCATCCACTATCATGTCATTCTCCAACTCTGAGAAGGGGGCATGTCTTCAGCAGTACATGGTTTCTGAAAGACAACAAAAGGGGAACACAGTACAGGACCAGATATGTGGACATCCACTTTGTACAGATCCAGCACACCTATAATGACCTACACCACCCACTGCTCCCTCACATGTCATACTCCACAGTCTGGCAACACCACCAAGATAATAGCAATACTGGGCTATGTCCCTTTGTGCCGTAACAGATTCTGCTGTATGTTCCAATACCCCTGTCAAAGGAAAAACACTTCAAAGACCAATTCACGTTAGGTTCAAGCAAGGCATCCTTTATTACTTGCAGCAAGGAGACAAAGCATGTATGTACAGGATCTGTCTGGATAATTAATGATTAGTAGGTTATACTTATACAGTTCTCTTCCTGTCACTTAGAAAATGTTACATCCTATTACTGATGTAGTTAGACACAGCTTTCTGTATGTTCTACAGAAAATATTGTTAGACTTATTGCTGACCAAGTTGAAAATATCTGTCATTCTGCAAAACATTTTGAGAAAAACAACCTTGCCTTGGGTTTATGTCAGTCCATTTCAGCATCTCAATTCTTCTATTGTACTGTTCTAATATATGTGTTACATTTTACCTAGATTCAAGGTACATTTCTAGCTTTAGTACAAGTAATGCTGACTACGGTTTAAACTTTCAAGCATCTATTGTTTTCTTTATCAATAGCTTCTAGCAGCTGCATGCTTTCTCATGGCATAAGCAGAAATCAATATCCCTTTGTTAATTTTCATGACATTAGCAAAAATGAATTACTTCTTTTGTTATTTGCTGACATTAGCAGAAACAGAATGCTTCTTGTTAAGTTCTTGTTAAGTTTCTAATGGCTGTGCAGATTCATGCAGTGTGAACAGAATAAATGTATTAACCCTTTTAAATCTCGAATGCACTAAATGCACTAAGCATGCATATTACTATTACATATTTTTCTAACATTTCCCCCTTTTAATACTTTTATTCTACTTTCAAGATAAGCATAAACAGTTGTTCTTCCCCTAACCTCTTCCTACTCAGGATTTGCAGTTAAGAGAGTCATTCAGTTTAAACTTATGAAAGCTTTTTCAGATTTTTAACAATTCTTCAAGTTCAGCACCTTGGTATAAGGTTTCTGAAACTGACATGTCTATAAAGTCTTTAATCAGTCTTTTCATGCAGGGGATGCAGCAGCACACACATACCACCAGTAGGATCATTCCTACACAGATGGCAATCAGGATGTTCATCAGGATACTGCCCCACCCCCCAAAAAAACTCTGGAAAAAGTCCGTCAATGGATTTGGTCCTGGTTTGGTCATGGCTGACACCTGCTGAATTACCTCAAGATGGTTGTCTATCTCGTGTTTATGGTCAGGAATATACAAACAGCACTCCTCCTGGATTAAAGTGCATGTACCTTCTCTCGCCGCTAGGGTGAAGTCGAGAGCCATGCGGTTTTAAAGCACTACAGTTCTCATGGCAGTCAGTTCATCAGTCACCAATTCTAGGGCAGAAAAGGTTGCATTGCTCATTATTTCGAGACGTTTGGACAATTTTCTTAGTTCCCAGATTGATTTCGTTGCTCCATATGCTGGCAGTACACCTGCCCATGAGATGATGGTATCACCCAAGTCCATATGTGACAGTCCATTTTTCCCTAAGCTCACAGCATGATGGTTTTTCCAGCCCGCATTGATTTGCCCCACTGGATTGACAGGCTTTGTGATTTCTCGTCGAACATTCTGAATTTTCCCATGAGTTAAAACTGCTGTGTGTCGTATGGCTGGAACCAGGTACCCCAAATAACAACTGCCGGACCAATTCTCAGGTAACCACTTGTATGCTTTCCTACCACATACAAAATAACAGTCTTGTACTTTGGTAGTAACTTTACTATGTCCTGGCTCTGGATGAAACATTTTTTTGTCTATCATAGACAGTTGTTTATAAAGGTTAGCATTATGTTTTACTTCATCAGTTGTCCTACGCATCAGTTCAACAAATGAATCATAGATTGTGTTGCAATAGGACCCTGTGTTATCAGTCTTATTGTAGCATCTATAAGGAACAATCACATTGCAATTGCTCCAACCCACCTGAACTGTATAATTTTTGTAAAAACACACAGTCCCCTTCTGTCGAACAGACAAGTGTAATGCTACTTTATCTTGTGATGTGACATCTGATGTATCATAGACTAAGTTTTCCCAGGTCTTGTTGGCTCCTAGGGGGACTGAAGTTAACAATACCACCCCCCCATATGCTGTTGGCAAAGCTGTGCAAATCCAGCAATTCGAAACATTGAAGGTCTCAGCATACACATATTTGATTGCCTGGTAGGTGTTGAAGTTTGGGTGCCACTCTGCGTACAGCTCTGCACGCTTGTTCAGTCCAGTTCATGTGGCTGAGAAAAGGAATGGCCACAACAAAAAGATTATTGTCACTAGTACAGTCAACAGGATGGTTATGCAATACTTACGAGGAAACGGTTGTTCTGCATTCCTGTTTTCTCTGACTCTTCCAAATAGGTACATTTGGATCTTACTGGATTCTGTCATCTTTATTTCAGACACGTGTTCTTACTCTCTTCCCTAATAGGACCTTCAGCACTGATGGTTTCTTCACTGGGGTTGAGACGGATCAGTCCTATTGATCTGACCCCCCTTTGTAGCCAGACTTTGTGCTGAGGGCCCCGATGGAGAGGTAAGAATTTTGTCCAGTTCAAAGTTCTTAACTAGTTTATAGTGTGTCAGGTGGATCCATGAAGCTCGCTCTGCTATCTTGACTGCAGTGGGTGTCGAAAGAAGCACCTGGTAGGGACCTTCCCACCTTGGCGATGACCAATTCTTCTTCTTGACAACTTTTATCCACACCCAGTCCCTGGGTGTCACTGCCACTTCTGATGTCTCAGTTTGCTTTCTATCTGAAACAGAATTTGACTGCAACAGATGTTTAGAATTCATGACTTTCTTCATATATTCAGCTAGTGTAAAATCAACTTCCTGGTCTGATGACATGAGAAGTTTCCACTTGGGGTGTATAGTAAGCCCTTCCAAATAGCTTTTCAAAAGGAGTCAATCCTTTTGCTGTAGGGGCAGTTCTCATACTCAACAGTGCCATGGGTAAACAGAATATCCAAATTTTCCCTGTCTTAGCTATCAATTTTCTCAATTTGTTTTTTAATATACCATTATGCCTTTCAATTAGCCCTGCAGATTGTGGATGGTATGCACAATGATTTTTTAAAGAAATACCAAAATGCTTTCTTAACTGCCATATGGCTTGGTTTACAAAGTGTGTACCATTGTCACTGTAGATCCTTTCCAGAATGTCAAATCTAGGGATGATTTCTTTGACAAGTACTTTTGTCACCATGGCTGCATCTGGATTTTTGGTTGGAAAGGCTTCCACCCATCTGGAAAACATATCTACAATGACAAGACAATACTTCTTATTTTCACATTTGTTCAATTCTATGAAATCCATGCAGATAGTGTGAAATGGATATGGTGGTATAGGGAAACTCCCTTGCTTGGGCTTTAACGCCCCTTGTGCATGATGTTTGTTACGAATCTGACACGTCAAACAAACTATTTTAGAGTAGTTTGTAAATCCGTACATTGTGAACACCTGGCTCACCAGCTGTACCATCCCCCCTGTTGAGACATGGCACTGCCCATGGCTCAACGAAGCTGCATATCTAAACAAATTAGATGGTAGTATCGGTTATCCTTCTCTAGAGATGTACAGCCCCTTTTCGAGAATCGCTCCTCGTTTTACCCATCGTTGTTTTCCAGCTTGCGTAGTGAGTGTCTGCATTGTTTTTAACATTTCTAAGTCTAAAATCTCAGAGGGTTCTAATTCCTCATTTAAAAGAAATACTTCTGTGGCTGCTTGTTTTGCAGCTGTATCAGCTCTCGCATTACCTTTTGAAATCCTATCTTGTTGCTTGGTGTGAGCTATGCATTTACAAATGGCTACTTTCTGAGGTAACTGAATAGATTCTAAAAGATCTAAAATAAACTGTGCATGATTGATAAGTTTGCCAGTAGATGTTATCATTCCCTGGTTTTTCTACTGTTGCGCAAAAACATGTACAGTAGAAAAAGCATACTGGCTGTCAGTAAAAATGTTTACACATTTACCCTTTGCTAAGGTACATACCCATGTCAAAGCAATCAATTCTGCTGCCTGTGCAAATAAGTTGTGTGGTAAAGGTTTTGCTTCTATAATTTCAGTATCAGAAACTACTGCATATCCTACTAGGTTCTGTCCTGCAGGACCCCTTTTGCACGAGCCATCCACGTAATATGTCACCTCGGCATCATCCAAGGGGACATCCGTGAGATCTTTTCTAGGTAGTGTCTTTTGCTCAATTACCTGCAGGCAGTGGTGCAGTGTGCCATCTGCAGGGGTCGGGAGCAGAGTAGAAGGATTCAAAGTCATGCATCGCTCAATTGTCATATGAGGTTGGCTCAACAATATAGTCATACAGGAAAGATGCCTAGCAGGGGAAAGATATGCCACCTTTTCTTGTAGTAAAATAAACGTGACTGCATGAGGCACTCTCAAAGTGAGAGGGTGGAATAAGACTACTGAGGCCAAAGCTTGTACTGTCATTGCAGCTGCAACTACTGCTTGTACACAGTGGGGTAAGGATCATGCCACTGGGTTTAGTTGTGATGAATAGTAAGCAATGGGGCATTGCTTATCACCATGCTGCTGTGTTAGTACTGATGTCATCTAACTCTGCTTACAATCTACAGTTTGGAAAAAACGTTTATGGTAGTTTGGTAATCCCAGCACTAATGAGGATGCTATTAACTGCTTCAGTTTGCAGAAAGCAGATTCTGTTTCTGGTGTCCATTGTAATAAATGCTGCACTGCCATATGCTTCTTATATATAAGGTCAGTCAGGGGTGCAGATTCCAAAGCATGGTTTGGAATCCAGCTCCGGCAAAAATTCGTTGTACCCAGGAAGGGCATAATTTCCTTCTTGGTAGTGGGTTTTGGTGCTTGCAAAATTGCTACCTTTCTGTCCTCATCTAGTGTTCTGCCTTCCTTGGATATTACATATCCTAGGTATTTGACTTGTTTTTTCCAAAGCTGCAGTTTACTTTTATTTACCTTATGTGCTTCAGAGGCTAAGAATTGTAGAAGTGCTATGGTATCTTCTCTACAATCCTGCTGGGTGGGGGCTGCTAGCAAGATGTCGTCAACATAAAGTAAAATCTGACTGCCTCTTGGTGGGGTGAATCCCGCCAAGTTGCTTGCCATTTCTTGTGAGAATGTTGTTGGACTTTCACAATATCCCTGTGGTAGTCGTGTATATGTATACCTTTTCCCCTGAAATGTGAATGCAAACCAATACTGGCTGTCAGGATGTATCGGTATCGAAAAGAATGCATTGCTAATGTCTACCACAGAAAAATACTTCGGTTGAGGTTTTAAATCATTCAACAGGGTGTGTGAGTCTGGCACCGTAGGTGCCCTTGGTATTACTGCATCATTTACAGCTTGTAAATCTTGGACCATACGCCATTCTCCATTTGCCTTTTTGACTGGAAATAAGGGTGTATTACATGGTGAATTGGGAGATTCTACTAGTATCCCTCCTTTAAGTAAGGCTGCTATAATAGGCTTATCCCTGCCTCTGCATATTTTCTTAAGGGATACTGTCTCTTTTGTGGTCTAAATGCTGACTTTGGCGTGATAGTAACTGGTCCTGCTGTATGAATAAGTCCTATATCTGACTTTCCTGTTGACCAGAGAGTATCTGGTATATTTTGTAAGGCATTTTCTTCCTCCTTTATCAGGAGTGTCAATCAGCTGTCCTCACCAGACTGTAAGTGCACAGCTGGGTTGGTCTGAGTTATCCAATTCAGCTTCTGTATTTGTATTCCCTGTTGTGATAGTTCTAGTTCTGTCTGTTTTTCCCATCTCGTGACTTTTTCTCCTAGGTCTGCCCATTCTATATTTCTGGTTTTGGTTAAGCTAACATGTGGTAATCGATTAGATTTATAAAGTGCAAAGAACTCCTGGGGCAATGAACAGCTGGCAACACTGTTCCCTTCTGTGTCCCAGTAAAGGTTACAAAATATCAATCTGTTTGCATGATTCTTAAACAATTCTTGCTCATATTCCTTGTCAGGTCCTGGTGTATTACAATAATACAGGGTACAGTTCAACAGTTGTTGCTTATCAATGTCAAGGGAGGAGAACTTGCTGACGGCTACATTTATTAACTCTTCGGTTACAGTCCCTGGACCAGTCGTAACCAAGCCCTAGCTGTACCAATAAAACATTTCACCCTCCGATTGCACTGCAAAGGTATCAATTTGTTACTGTGCTTCCATACCCTGCATGGCTGGGACTACTGCTATACCAAATAGCTGCATGAGGTCTCTGCCCAAGAGGTTTTCTGGGCATTTTGCAGAAACAACAATTTTGCTTTTTTATGTCAATCCTGAAACTGAATCAGTTATTGCAATGTCACGGGAGAGTGGCTCCCGATACAGCTGTCCATTAGCTGCTTTGACCAGTATGTAATCAGGTGTCTCTGTGTTTTCTGGCAGTTTGGAGGGACGTATCAGGGTTCATGATGCCCCTGAGTCACACAAGAATTTGACTTCCTTCCCTTCTACCAAGAGTGTAACTTTTGGTTTTGTGTCTGCTAAATAGAGCTCTAAGCTCAATAAAGCTAGGTCTAATATTTCATCTTCTTCATTTTCACTAACTTCCTGCACTTCCTCTACTCCCTCTATCACATTCTCATTTGTCTTTTCTTCACTAGCCCCTTCTAGTGATTCCTGATTACCATATAGTCAGTCCTCACCATCCTTGTCTTCCGTTGTTGCCTTCTTATTTTTCCTGCAATCCTTTGCCAAGTGTCCCTTTTTACCGCATTTAAAACATTCTCCCCTTTTCTTTCGCCCTTCAAAGTCCTCTGATCGTTGATCAGATTGTTTGTTTCCCTGTGCATTTTTCTTGTCCTTTTTCCCGGACTATACTACATAAACTTCTGCTCCATCTTCTACAAAAAATATTTCAGCTTTCTTTTTCTTTTTGCTATTAAAATGCCTTTTGGCATGCCTAGCATATTCAAGTAATGACTGTAACCTGCTTGTACGATGATCTACCATATGTTTTGTAATAAAACTGCTTATAGGTGCAATACTGCCCTTTAAAAATGCATTCTTTAACTGCTGTTCGTATAGGGAATCTTGTGTTTGATCTTCAGGAACCTGCATTCCACAGTGGTTATTAAAACACTCTAATAGTCTGGCATAATACCGGTCAATGGTTTCCCCTTCTTGTTAGATGCATTGATTAATGCAAATCCAGTCTGCCCTAGGTTTCCATTTTTCAGAGATGCGGTCTGTCAGATCTTTTACTCTGGTGTCTAATTCTGTGCTGCTATGTGGGAGGGGTCTTTGTGTAGCATCACGGGGATTCTAGTTTCCACTAATCATATGCCAATCTGGCTCTACTATTTGTCTAACTACCTTTTCTACCTCTTCTCCATTTAAGTTATAATTCAGCCTCATTCCTTGTAAATCTTCAGAGAATTTTCTAAAATTAACTTTTGGATGGGGAATTCCCTCAGTGGCTTTCCGGATGTCTTCCGGAGTCCAAGGTCTATACACTAAAATAGTTGGGTCCTAATTGTCTTGACCTGCCTGAGGGTTGGGTACTTCTATAAGTGAACATATTTCTTCTCCTTCACTTATAGATCGTGAATTTTTAACCATTTGCCATAACTCAATGTCTTCATTTGAGTTACCTGCCTTTGTTCGAGACCTGGTCTCGATGGGATCTCTAATATATGGTTTTATTTTCATAATGCCTCTATCTTCAGTGACCACAGGATATCATGGGGGTGGACTAACCTGTTCACTTGCTTCATATTCTGGTAATGGAGGCGGAGGAGCTGATGCTATTACTAAGTTATTATCCTCCTTATCTAAAAACATTGCTTTTGAATTCTTGTTCTTTTGTTCCTTACGGTTTACTTCCTCAATCCACCTGTGTGCCTGAGGGATTCCTAATTTACGTTGCCTTTTTACCCGACCTATGGAATCGGTTTTGAGCTGTTTGATAAGTTTGATAAGTGAGGATTTTTCTAATTTCCCGTCGAATTTGTACTTATTAACCCATTTTGAATAATATTTAATATTGTCGGCGCACTCCGACTGCATGTATTTTGCGTCTTCTGTTAACGACGGAGTTTGGGGTCTTGTTGTGCAATTATTCTCCATTTTGTTCTACCCTTTTATCGTTACATAACTTTTCTTATTTTTTAATGTGGTACCACGGATTTTGTTATAGTCTCTTCAGAATGACTGCCTACTTATTCTGTTTCTCCTGATCTATGACAAGACAGTAATCTTTTTTGTCCCTGACTTGTAAGAAAAATACAGTCTAACAAAAACAATACACATCTAGTCCCTGATCTAAAACAGAAAAAAAGTAGATTCACCTTACCTGAGCCCACGTGACTGATCACCAATTCGCGCAGACCCATCCTTCAGTCACAGATCAGAAAGTGACTGGCCTCTTTTGAACCACAATTCAGCCGGAGGACTTTTCAGATAAGAAGAACCGATTTGGTTTCTTCCCTGTACGGTTTCAACCACCTGGCCCATCTGATCCGAGGTGAAGAGAGGGTTCCGGTCCAAAGGACCAATCTGTCAAAGGAAAAAACATCAGAGACCAATTCACATTAGGTTCAAGCAAAGCACCCTTTATTACTTCCAGCAAGGAGACAAAGCATGTATGTACAGGATTTGTCTGGATAATTAATGATTAGTAGGTTATACTTATACAGTTCTCTTCCTGTCACTTAGAAAATGTTACATTCTATTGCCGATGTAGTTAGACACAGCTTTCTGTATGTTCTACAGAAAATATTGTGAGACTTATTGCTGACCAAGTTAAAAATATCTGTCATTCTGCAAAACATTTTGAGAAAACAACCTGGCCTTGGGTTTATGTCAGTCCATTTCAGCATTTCAATTCTTCTATTGTACTGTTCTAATATATGTGTTACATTTTACCTAGATTCAAGGTACATTTCTAGCTTTAGTACAAGTAATGCTGACTATGATTTAAACTTTCAAGCATCTATTGTTTTCTTTATCAATAGCTTCTAGCAGCTGCATGTTTTCTCATGGCATAAGCAGAAATCAATATCCCTTTGTTAATTTTCATGACATTAGCAGAAATGAATTACTTCTTTTGTTATTTGCTGGCATTAGCAGAAACAGAATGCTTCTTGTTAAGTTTCTAATGGTTGTGCAGATTCATGCAGTGTGAACAGAATAAATGTATTAACCCTTTTAAATCTTGAATGCACCAAATGCACTAAGCATGCATATTACTATTACATATTTTTCTAACAACCCCATACTGCAGTCTACTGTGGTGTGTCCCCTATGGGCAAACACCCACTAATATGTCATATGGCCATTGCCAGATAATTAACAGTGTGCTATTACAACAACTGTATGGGGACAGTCCAGCAACACCAGTGTGCCACAATGACAGAAAACAATGCCAACCCGCTGTAACATATGTTCCCTGTAGGCATCATACCTCTCAACTATACAGATATTTGCAGAATATCAGGATGTTTGCCTCATAGTTTTGGTCATTTACACACAAACCTGTAGATCTCTGAACAATATGTAAACACTGTCACTGGGTTTAGCCCTTTGTCCCCCCAAACAGTATGGGTTTGTCCTGGTTTCATGCTGTAAGAGGTTGACAGGTATGTTAGGCATAGCCATCAACCAAACAGGGACATATATCAACAGAAACAGGGACTTAGTCAGAGTACATCAGGGACATTCAGGGAAACTTTTAAAATGTTACAATTATGTATGCGAGACAGTGACTGAATGAGAAAGGTAAATCACAGTACATCTTTTGATGTTACAGGGGTGTACACCCTTACTCATTGTCACTATGTATTCTGTGTAAGCCACTAGCTTTCCTACAATCCACTAGCTGTGTCTGCTACAGGCTGCGCATATAGGGTGGGTGTGGACACTTTTGAGGACAGCAAGCTGTATGTGTAGCTGTGGCAGCTGTGGCAGCCCTGCCTTTACAGCAGATCCAGGTTATGGATACCCTGTACAGTCCAACTGAGGCATGTGATTAAGGTATGTCTGTTATGCAACAGTGCCAAAAACAGAGTAGTAGGTAACATATAGTTAGGCTATACAGATATGTGTAGTGTGTCCCTACCTGCAGGCCTCTGACTTGCAAAAGTGGGTAGCAGTTCATTAACTAGCAGTAACCTGGCAGATTAGGATTCCATGACTCAGTCATTACTTGCTGTCTTCACAATAATGTAATTGAACTGCTAGGCAAAATTGGATTTGAACCCAGGACTGTGTGTAACAAAATGTACTACATACAAGACATTTAACAGACTGCACCACTGAGTCACTGCAAAAGTGTGTGCATTTACAAGATATATGTACACATATACAGGCTGTGGGAAACATTTCTACATCCATCAGTATGTGCATGGTTTAAATGGCTGTATTTCTGCACTAGGGTCTCAATTGTACATGTGCTTTGCTTTTGTTGCCTTAGCAGGTGTTATTTCACAAGTTGCTGATAAAAGGGCACATACACCTGCTATCACAGGCCTCACCTGCATCCATTATTATGTATTTGGCTGTCTATTGGTGTATTATTGCACCAGAGTCCAAGTTACACCCATTTATCCCAATAGCTTTTATTTGCGTTACATGCCTAATGATTGTAAATGGCAATCAGTATGTTTTGCTGGATCTCTGTTTTGTGGTGCATTAATGCTGTGGGTATATGTGAAAGGGGCCTGGGTTTGAAACTTGGCAGATATATTAATTTTGTACATGTGTCAGACAAGATAAAAAACACATTTAATTATTAAAGCTTATTTAAGTAAAACTCTACTGCCAATCATTAGCAGACTGGAGTTCCGCTGTGGCGACCCCTAACCGGGAAAAGCCGAAACATACAAACAATTTAAGCATAGCTAAGTGAAGGGGAGTGGTGTACTGCACCCCACCACTTCACTTAATTCTGTGCAAACCCAGTCTAAAAAAATAAAGAAAAGAAAAATGGGGTAATAGGAAAGTGGTGAAATGGGGAAAGCAGGGGGGAAAACATAGTGAAAGGCAGTTAGGGAAGGGTGTAGGAAAAACTCATAGCTATCCACATCTTGTACAGCAACAGTTGTGCATTTTGACTGAGTTTGTAAATTAATATGGACTCTCAAACCCCAGAGAGAGGGGTGAGGACAACATAGTGTTATCAAGCCAATTAGACCAGATTAGTAGTGTCCTGTGGACATGTGTGTGACATGGAGAGCTATGTATGGGATGATATTTTTTGGTGGGGACAGATGCCCTTTTTTCTTTTAAGGTGAGAGTGGAATGTAGGGGATGGGATATAGGTACATGTGGGGAGGTAAGTTAGGTAGGAGAGGATGCATTTCCAGAAAGACAAGACAGACAAGATAGCAGACAGGGGTGGTGTGTGACACATGAGGGGGTAAATATCTTGGATGGGGAGGGTGTTGTGGAACCAAGTCATACATGCCTCCAGACCACAGCAGCATGATTCACATCCCCACCCATGAGAAGGTCGACACAGCTCCTTCACTGCCCTGAAGGTGGCTGTGCTGGAGGCTGGGCACCAGTGCAAGCCTGCTCCATCAGGTTGGCCAGCATGCTCTCAATCTGGCCCAGGCAGCATTCATAGTTCCAATGAACAATCCTGTGCACCATGACAGGCAGTTGATCCTTGGTGATGCAGCCCCTCCACAACCAATCCTGGGTGAGGCCAGGCACCATCCCTTGGGGCGGTTCCACCCGATGCTGAAGGTGGTGTAGGGGCAGTGGAGGGTGCACCACCAGCCTGGGTGCCAGGTGTGCTAGGACCTGGTGCCACGGCCAGTTGAGGCAAGGTAGGTGGATCATCAGGAAATGGCATACCCCAACGTGCTGTGGTAATGGAGATATAGCAATAAGTGTAGGTTACTTATTGAAAAAAAACATTGTTAGTAATAACAGCATGGCAGAATATTGGAAATAACACAATTGCATATCAATACAAATTATGTGAAGCACAATAATAAATACCAGAACAGTCAGTATAATAGCATGCCAGTAACAGTTATAGCTTAAGGCCAACAAAATAAGTCATTTCACAAGATATGTTAATATGCATCCATTATAATACATAACAATAATAACACATGCCCCAATACATAGTTAATGTAATAATATATGTTAATAGTAAACCATAACCAATGAATAACAGTAATAAATAAATGAAGATAAGGGATGGAGAGAGAGAAAATCAATCCATTAGCAGCAGTGAAGCTTACTCCCTTGACAACAGTACTATTATATACTCTATGGGTCTGTATTTTCTTTATGTTTACAGTGAGTACAAGTCTCCTGTAGCTGATGTAGCACATACATATCTCTTAAGCTATATGCATGGGACACTATTGCCCAAACAGTAACAACTGCTGGTGCATGAGTACACAGAACACTTGCACATCAGGTGAACCTATATAACTACCAAGGTGTTATTTGGGCTGAAATTGTGATACTTTGCAATCTAGGTACTCATTGCCATGGTATTCCTGTAGCAGGCAGATTATCCACTATTAATTACATTATGTGATACTGTGACACTTGAGAGACATGTATGTGTACAGTACAGACACTAGAATGCCATTACTCCTTGGTTGGCAGGCATGGGAATAGAACTCAATATCAGTGACTGCAACTGTATCAACTTTAAACATACACTCCAGGCATACACCCATACCAAAATTACACATATTATTTCTGACTGCACATTGCTGAGTTTACACATTCCTGCTAATGACTTTAACAGTCTGGGAAATCTAAACACACAATTATCTACTCATAATATGGGCTACCTCACCCATTTACCTGCAATTCCTGTGGGGAGAGAATTTGTGAACATTACGTTACTGCTACTGTAATATATAGTGGTACCCTGCACTGGATTCTAACCCTAGTCTGTGTGTGGCAAGAGTCACTGTTGTTTACTGCCTGACTGATACTATGCCCTTGCAGTACTACTACAGTGTTATACTAGACTGCAGTGACAGTAGAACACACATGCATGAAATACAAGAATAATGCAGATAGTAGGTATGGTATATCAGTCTAACAAGCTGGGGTACATACTTTATGTTAGTGGGGTGAAATATCTGTGAAGTCAAAAAACAGTACCAGATCATGGAGTGGGTTACCTCACCCATATGCCTTGTCTACATGATATTTGTGGATGACAGAGCATTATGAGAACAATATTGGCCTAGAGATAGCCTTGAATGGTACTATATGTATTAGACAATACAACTGGCAGCCATTATATTTGCATTCTACAGGTATTATACTTGACTGCCATAAAAAATGCATAATATGCATATCAAACTTAAATACATATTATTCCTTCCATGTATTCAAACCCCGAGCCTACTGCATATGAAGCCATAAATCTATACATTTAACCCGTAGGATATCAAGAAATCAGGTGTACTTTCACATATACTACTGAGCTACCTATAAGCAGTGCTGGGCACTGTGCCACACCACACAAAAATGCTTAGACATGCTTAAACACACCTTTAATTAAATAATTAATTACATCTGGTTTCTATTTTTAGATGTCTGGCAGGTGTCTGCTATCTTATATGCTTATATATGAGCGCAGCTTGGCATTACTGCTCTCCACAACACACAAACATGCTTTTAAAAAAATTAAATTAAAACAAAGGAAAAACAAATAGAAATAAAACAAAGCACATTCCAGGGAGTCTCACACACCTCTGCAGTCGCAGTTAGCACTACATCTCTCCCTACACTGATTGAATAACCATGTTCCTTGGCTCTCCCTCGGCAACGAGATATCATTAATATGTCTGGCACACTGCTGAGGGGGAACCATGAACAGGAACAGTGATACAATCCATGTAGGCTCTGCATGGTGCCTACATGGATTTTATTAAATCCTGGGGTATGAGTTTTTGTCTTTGGCCACACTAATTTGCTACTTTACCTGCTACTTGTTTTTAGCCTCAGTGCTCTAAGGAAAGGTAGACTGATACTAGCATGAGTAGAAAGTTATTATCATATTTTGAACAAACGGCAGAGTACAACGTACACCATATGGGATATTTCAATTGTAACGTCTGTTAGCAAGTGTGCTGCACACAAACTTCCTTGCTTCATAGTGTTTCCATAGACCCTTCAAATGTCTGTGTTTTGGCACCTGACATTTGCCTTCCTTTGAGGTGTAATCAGCTATTGATCACATGTATTGGCTGTCTATACAGATTCACTGGTGTCAAAATCTAGCATCATGTCTAAAAATACTGAACATTATAATTTCTAAATAATTGTTGATCTATGGATTGAAGCATTCATCCATTATTCTATCAGCATTAATATGCTTGATCCCTTAAGTCTTTTATAATCAGCCCAAAATGCCATACCTTCCCAGAAGTAAGTGCAAGACATTTGATGCAGTCAAGGATTTATGGGTTAACAAGCATAGACACCCCTTAAAACTACTGCTGTTACATACACATAAAGTGATAAGATATATTAATTTGCATTGAAATGTATTTTCTGAAGTCTTTTAACTATGGAACCTACATATATGTTATCAAATAGTATCTATAGTACTCAGTGATGTCATACAAACGCATACAATTGTATGAAGAACAGTACAAGATGCCTCAAATTCATTGAGAGGTATCAGACTGGAGGACAGTCTAACTATGCACCTCTATTATGGATATAATGAATACTTTACTGCTATATCATAACAAATGTCAGACTTTTCTTGTGGCACCTGTGTTTGATATAATGCACTCTAGACTGTATACTTAGATAGATATTCGAATAGAACATTGTCTGACTAGCATGTGTGTGTGTGTGTGTGTGTGTGTGTGTGTGTGTGTGTGTGTGTGTGTGTGTGTGTGTGTGTGTGTGTGTGCGTCTGTAGTGCTCAGTGGGACTGGCTTCACACACAAACACAAAGTCAGACTTCTCCTGTGATGTTTCGGTTGGTGGTGTGTAGATTGTGTTACTAGAGTGGTAGGTGGTTCAACTCCAACAGTGTGGAACTAGTATGAGTGCATTTATCTCTAATGTTAGCTAGATATGGCATCAATAACATATTTGTTGTGTATACTTCTTTGCAGGAGTGATATTTACACTGGGGAAAAGCTCCCCATGAACTCCTTGCACTTTTAACACAAGCAATATTTCTGCTACATGCTGATGATGTCATCCTTTCTAATGTGTTCTATCTCACAATTACATTATGACTTTTTTGTGCTTGTTGTTGGGTGTTCATTAGATTGTATAACAAGATCAGTAGGTGGTTTGAATCCAAAAGTGACTGACTACGCTGAGTGTGTATGTTTCTGTAGTGCTAGGTAGGATGGCTTCATCAGCCGCTCTTATGTTTAGCTTTACAGTGAGAGTGAGGTCTCCCACCGCATTCAGTCTCTTTTGGCACAAATGTCTGTATACTGCCACAATACTGAAGTATTGTTCCTTCTTCTGTCTCTAGTTCAGGTAATTCTTGTTTAGATCAAAGTTACTGGGATTGATTACTTCCCATGTTTCTATTCTTTTGTCCCTTTTGCTATACCCATACAAAATGTTTTTTTCTGTTTTCCTTCATTAACTATTTGTCTTATCAGAAGCTGTCTTCAGTACTAAAGGTTGTTGCAGTTAGAAGAGGAGGAAAGAATTTTCTGGTACTTTACTGAATGTCTCAGCATGGATACTTTAAGAAATTAATAAAACCTATCCAAATATGGAACAAAAGGATAAAGGGAAATTTATGAATAAAAGGAAATTAAATGTTTACCCATATATATCTTTCGGCTGTTCCCATTAGGGGTCACCACAGCAGATCATCTGTTTCTATTTCTTCCTATCCTCTGCATCTTGCTCTGTCACACCAACCACCTGCATGTCCTCTCTCACCACATCCATAAATCTTATCTTAGGCCTTTCTCTTTTCCTCTTACCTGGCAGCTTTATCCTTAGCATCATTTTCCCAATATACCCAGCATCCCTCCACAGCACATGTCCTAAACCAACACAATCTCTCCTCTCTGGCTTTGTCTCTAAAGTGTCCAACCTGGGCTGACCCTCTAATATTCGTATTTCTAATCCTGTCTACCCTCGTCACACCCAGTGCAAATCTTAACATCTTTAACTATTTCACATCCAGCTCTGAATCCTGCCTTTTTGTCAATGTCACTGTCTCCAACCCATATAACATAGCTGGTCTCACTACCCTCTTGTAGACCTTTCCTTTCACTCTTACTGGTACTTGTCTGTCACAAATCACTTCTGACACTCTTCTCCATGAGCTCCACCCTGCCTGTACTCTCTTCTTCACCTCTCTTCCACACTTACAATTACTTAGAACTGTTGATCCCAAGTATTTAAACTCATCCACCTTTGCCAACTCTACTCCCTGCATCCTCACCATTCCTCTACCCTCCCTTTCATTCACACACATAGATATTTTGTCTTAGTCCAGCTGACCTTCATTCCTCTCCTCTCTAGAGCATATCTCCACCTCTCCAGGGTCTCCTCAACCTGTTCCCTACTCGCACTACATATCACAATGTCATCTGCAAACATCATAGTCCACTGGGACTACTGTCTGATCTCGTCTGTCAACCTGTCCATCACCACTGCAAATCAGAAAGGGCTCAGAGCTGATCCTTGATGTAATCCAATCTCCCATTGCAGATCTCACCGCTGTCACACTACCCTTGTACATATCCTGTACCACTCTTACATACTTCTCTGCCACTCCCGACTTCCTCATACAATACCACAACTCCTCTCTACGCACCGTGTCATATGCTTTCTCTAAGTCCACAAAGACACAATGCAATTCCTTCTGACCTTCTCTGTACTTCTCCATCAACACTCTCAGAGCAAACATCGCATCTGTAGTCCTCTTTCCTGGCATGAAACCATACCGCTGATCACTAATCATCACCTCCATTCTTAACCTAGCTTTGACTACTCTTTCCCAGAATTTCATGCTGTGACTGGTCACCTTTATCCCTCTGTAGTTACTACAACTCTGCACATCACCCTTATTCTTAAAAATCGGTACCAAAACACTTTTTCTCCACTCCTCAGGCATCGTCTCACTTTCCAAGATTTCATTAAATAATCAGGTTAAAAACTCCACTGCCATGTCTTCTAAACACAACCAAGCTTCCACAGGTATGTCATCTGGACCAACAGCCTTTACATTCTTCATCCTCTTCATTGCTATCCTTACTTCCTCCTTGCTAATCCATTGCACTTCCTGATTCACTATCCTTACATCATCCAACCTTCTCTCCCTCTCATTCTCTTCATTCATCAACCCCTCAAAGTACTCTTTCCATCTCCTCAACATACTCTCCTCGCTTGTGAGTACATTTCCCTAATTATCCTTTACCACCCTTACCTGCTGCACATCTTTCCTAGTTCGGTCCCTCTGTGTAGCCAATAGGTACAGGTCCTTTTTTTCCTTCCTTAGTGTCCATTCTTTCATACAACTCTCCATACGCCTTATCCTTAGCCTTTGCCACCTCTCTCTTTGCCATGCACCTCATCTCCTTATACTCCTGTCTACTTTCTTCATCTCTCTGACAATCCCACTTCTTCTTCACCAACCTCTTTCTCTGTATACTCTCCTGTACTTCCTCATTCCACCACCAGGTCTCCTTGTCCTCCTTCCTCTGTCCAGATGTCACACCAAGCACCTTTCTAGCCGTCTCCCTTACTAGCTCTGCTGTAGTTACCCAGCTATTCGGTAACTCTTCACTGCCACCCAGTGCCTGTCTTAACTCTTCTCTGAACTCCACCTCACAATCACCCTTTTTCAATTTCCACCATTTGATCCCTAGTGCTGCCCTCCAACTCCTCCTTCTCTTCTTGATCACCAACATCATTCTACAAATCACCATCCTATGCTGCCTTACTACACTTTCCCCCATCACCACTTTACAGTCTCCAATCTCCTTCAAACTGGCCCTCCTGCATAAGATATAATCCACCTGTGTGCATCTCCCTCCACTCTTGTATGTCACCCTATGCTCCTCCCTCTTGTCAAAATATATATTCACCACAGCCATGTCCATCCTTTTTGCAAAATCCACTACCATCTGACCTTCTGCATTCCTTTCCTTACCACCATACCTACCCATCACTTCCTCATTCCCTCTGTTCCCTTCACCAACATTTCCATTGAAATCTGCTCCAATCACCAGTCTCTCACCCTTAGGTACAGTCATCACCACTTCATCCAACCCACTCCAAAATTTTTCTTTCTCATCCATTGCACACCCAACTTGTGGAGCATATGCATTAACAACATTCATCATTACACCATCAATTTCCGGCTTCATAAACATCACTCTATCTGACACTCTTTTCACCTCCAAAACACTCTTGGCATACTGTCCCTTCAGGATAACCCATACCCCATTTCTCCTCCCATCCACACGAAGATGGAACAATTTGAACCCGCCTCCAATACACCTGGCCTTATTCCCTTCCACCTGGTCTCTTGCACACACAATATATCAACCTTTCTTCTGTCCATCATATCAGCTAGCTCTCTCCCTATACCAGTCATACTGCCAACATTCAAAGTTCCTACCCTCACTACCACACTCCTAACATTTCTCCTCTCTTCCTGCATTCAGGTACACCTTCCCCCTCCGCTTCTCCTTCTCCTCCTTCGGCCAACAGTAGCCCAATTTCCGCCAGCACCCTGTTGGCTAACAATACTGGAGGTGGTTGTTGTTAACCCGGGCCTCGACCGATCTGGTATGTAAATCTGTATTTTTTTCCACATATCTCATTTGGCAAATGTTTTACACCAGATGCCCTTCCTGACGCAACCCTCCTATATAGATAACAAGCTTAATAAAATAATAAAGAAATGAATAAATGAATATATAAACAAATAAATATATAAAGAAACAAATATGCTGGTGATTTAACATAAATAATTGAGTGTTCTGTTATTGGTTTGTGTTTGTGATTTCATTACATCAATGATGTCACATATGAGTGACCATGGTAATAGGAACATGGAATCATAATAAAAATTCTAAACCTTTAAAAGCAAGTACATGTATTCAGTCCTGAACATAGAACCTAAATCCTTTGACTCTAGTAATTATGTTTATCTTTTGTATTTTACTGTTGTTACTAATAACAATGGAAAACCTTTTTAGCTGCTGTAAAAAGGAAGAGGGAGCTGAATATGATGGAAGGTAAATTATAAGATTCTTTGAATTTGCATAACTATCCATGGCTGAGGACCTCTTTGTAATTAATAAGCAGAAATAATGGAATTAGTTTGTTTAGTGACATTTATGTTATTTATTTATACTTTGGGGTTCAGGTTAGTCCAGCTAGACCAATGGCCTCTTTTTCTGGGAAGTCCTGAGGTGGTATTTATATTTGGCCAGTAGACTGGGGAACTTCCCCTACTCTTTTTGATAAGTGCCTTTGGGATCTTTTATATCCACCTCTACTACCACAAACTCAGGCAAATAGAGCCTTGGTTTAACATGTCATTCAAAGGAGGGATGTTAATTATTTAAAAAGAAATAGGAATATAATATCTGCTGAGAATTTATTTATTTTAAAAATGAGAAACTAAAAAGTATGTTATTATGTGATTCCAGATTTTCTAACAGTCACACATTGCTTATGTTTATAAATCTGCATATATCTGCAAATGTCTTTTTTTTTCTTTTATTAACAGTCATCATTTACAGTGTAAAAGATTCTCTCTATTAAAATGTTTTTCTTTATTTTATTTTTATGGTATCTGCCCTGATAGTCTTAAACCAGATTCAAATACTCACCCCTGGGGATTCAATAAACTCTGGGTAGGCTTTGTGCTAAGCCTACACAGAGTTTGCATTTTTATTCTGTGAGAAGCAGCGCTAATTGCATATGCATGCTGTGAACCACATTTAAAGGTAAACAAGCAAGGTTTCATGGCTAGAAGCAGTGTTGCTGCCCAGGAAACCATGTAGAGCAATATAGACAACAGTAGACATGTAAACCTGTTTAACTACAAGCAAACTAGGTTTGCAGGATTGTGCAGAAAGCCACAATGACTACCAGGGTTATTAATACAGCAATGCATATAGTTCCACCACATTACATGAAAGTTAATATAGTGCAGAGTACTGTGGAAACCTGTTGCGTAAATGGTCAGTAAGGGTACCTAGACTGCATTATAAATAAATAGTAAGGGGAAATGCGTGTATTGAAAAGGGACACACAGACAAATTGTAGGAATGAAGACAGGGGAAGAGGACATGTAGGAATGAACACAGGGAAAGAGGACAGCAGATGAGGACATGTCAGTGAAGACAGTGGTAGCATAAACACTAATAAAATATTGATATGATACAGTATGGACTGCACGGGTATTGTATATTATGTGACTGTCACACAAGGTGACATATCAATGGAAAAGATTCTTTGTGCTATAAGCGTCCTGATATGAACACTGTAGAGGACATACATAATGGATGGAATATACAATATGGGTTAAGTACATATTGTGAAGCTGTGCAAAATATGTTTCCTGAATATGAATGTAATGTCAGCATATGTCTCATCCAAGTGGGATATATGTGGGATACAGGCTCATGGACAACAGTAGACAGAAGGAACACAATCATAGATTCATAGGTGTTTACTAGGCTAACCACCACAAGGACCTTTTTAAGTCTAGCCATGCATCCTAAATTTCTGACAAGTTCTGATACCTTTGATAAGTGTAGGCAGGTCTTGGGAGATGAAACATTTACAAGCAGGGGTCTTGGAGAAGAACCATTTATAGGTTGCCTCTGTCCATTAGAAACACAGGTGCCAATCCAGGGATGAATTTCCTGTTCTTCATCCAATTGTCCAAGTTGCACTTGAATCGGGTTATGGAGGAACTCTGCCTCACATGGATGGGTTGCCTGTTCCAGAGACAGGGTAGTCTCTAGGGTACATACTTGCCTCTCCAGCAGTTACTATTTATATCACAGAGAAGGTTTAAGCCTTTAGAATGGGTAATTCTGGTGATGTCTATTTTGTGGATATCCAGTAGGTCCATCAGAGTGGTTTCTGACAATGCCCTGTATGCCAGGCATAGATCTCCCCTCAGCACACGGTAGGAGACAGAATACAGGGATAGGGCCTTGAGGAGGTCTACATAGGACATTTTACTTATGCCTTGCATTCTTTTATTGAGGAATGTCTGTGGATGTTCCAGTTGTAGGATATGCCTGATTAGGTACATACCAAAGGGGGCACTGTACTCAATGATTGGTCTGATGAATGCCAAATACAGTGGAGCAATGACTTCCTTGGACCTAAATGCCATACCTTTGTTTATAAGTTATGAAACATAGAATGATGTCCTCACTACTGTAGACATGAGATGGTCAAAGACTAGATTACTGTCTATGTGTGTCTCTAAGTCTCTGACTACTGGGTCAGCAATAAATGGTTTGTTGTAAGTATGACAGCTCCATGGGTGGATAACTTCTTGATGGATATTATTATGCATTTCTTGGCATTTAGTTTTTGGCCATGGCTCTGACACCAGTTGTTTGCCTGTGCCAGCCCTTCATGGAGAACATTTGTGTCAGTGTGGGATTTAATGACAGCTCATAATTAATTAGAAAATTAGATAGAGACAAAGTTGAGCATGATGAACACTGCAGTTATCCCAGACTATGATGTTACAACAGCCATCAGAATGGACGGGTTGAGTACAATGAAGAAAATGGGTCGAAAAATAATTTTACCGGTAGGTATCAACAATTAAGGGGTGATTGGGATGAACCTAATGGTTCTTTTAATTTGGATTACCCTTTAGAATACCCCCCTCTGGAGGTCAGAGAGGTTGAAAAAGAAGCAACCCATCCAATACAGATACGACCAATGGAGGGGGAGGATACCAGGAGGGTGACGAGGGGTGTCAGGTTGCAACACTGACTAATGAAGGCACCAATGGTATTGTTAATGATGGCTTTATATTTAGTTTTAATGGTTACAACATTTTTAATTATAGTCGTATGGATTTAACTGAAACTCATTTTAAATTATTTTGAAAAGGTTTCAAATTTATTCCTAGAAGGAAGTGTGCCATCAGCAGAGTTATTATGGATGTCAAATTATTTTTAAGAAAAAATAATCTTTGTTTGAAGAGTACAACAATGTTAAGGCAAATAACAATAATGGACTTAAAAGGAAAAGTACATTTAATCCCCCATTACACCCTCAGTTGAAGAATTTTGAGCTTTTAATAGAAAGTGATCTTAGAGAAGAAATTCAAAGGAATAAGGTTAATTTGAACCTAACGAAGAATAAAAGGGAATTATTGGATGAAATTAGAAGAAATACATTTCTGATGGTTATGAAGCCTGACAAAGTGGAAGGTATGGTGTTTATGGATAGCATTATGTATGAATCTAAAATGATGGATATTTTACAAGATTCTAACAAATTTATTATAGTAACAAAAATTAGATCAATATTACATACAGGAGAATTTATTTGATTTTAAGTGACCTACTACTAGAAGGCTTAATTGATTTATATATATAAGTTTTTATAAAATGATAAACCTCAGGTCCCTTCCATTTTTGGTATCCCCAAGGTACAGAAAAACCCATCAGACCCACCACTGAGGACT
This sequence comes from Protopterus annectens, assembly GCF_019279795.1. NCBI lineage: Eukaryota > Metazoa > Chordata > Ceratodontiformes > Protopteridae > Protopterus > Protopterus annectens. Next base: position 1,764,032,623 of record NC_056741.1, on the reverse strand, counting down.
ATTCTTTTGGCTGAAGAGACTACTACTGCCCCTTTGGCTAAATATTTGGACTTTAAGCTTAAAAAGCTACCAAAGGTTGGTTCTGAGATCCTGAAAGATGCCTGAAACTTTTTAAGAAGTATTAAGGGGGACATATATAATGAGACAGGTATTTTTACTGCAATTGATGTGGTTGACCCATTCAGTTGTACTCCTCATGACCAGAATTTGCAATTTTTTGAGGAAGCTTTAATATCCCATGGAAGACTCACACATAAATTTCAAACCTGCTTGGAATTAATGGAACTAGTGTTAGAAAATAACCTTATATATTGTGAAGGAGAATTTTTTCATCAAGTGAGTGGCATAGCAATGGGTGCAAGTTGTGCCACAGCATATGATAACATAGTTTTATCTATTTAGGAAGAAAAGGTAATTTTAAATTCTAAATACAAAGGTTGTTGGAATTTGTATAAACATTTTCTTAATATTTGTTTGTTGTGGGTGGACACAGAAGAGAAGTTAATAGAGTTATTTACACATATTTCCAATTCTGCTATTTTTTTAATTTACTTACCATATTGGATTCTCAGCTAGAGTGTCTTCTACGTGGAGACATGCGTGAATGGGCGTACCTTCATTGAAGGTTGTGCATCGGGGCTAGTAACTCGGCATGTAAAAATCAACTACCAATCATTAGCGGACCGGAGTTCCACTGTGGCGACCCCTAATCGGGAGAAGCCGAAAGACACAACATTGGTTGTGATAAAGTTAACTATTTAGATGTTATGGTTTGGAGGGAAAATTGGAATTTTATATCCAAGATTTTTAGAAAGGAGAGTTTTTCGAACTCCTACCTTTATTTCACAAGTGCCCACCCTTTATATCAGAAAAAAAAGTATAGTTAAGGTGCAGTTCATCAGGGCCAGTCGAATGACCTCTGATGGTTAAGATTTCTTGGTAGAATGTGATTTATTAAATTGTATGTTTGGGGAGAGAGGCTACCCTAAGGGTATAATAATGGTCATTCAGGGGGAAGTATTGCAATGTAGGAAAGATAGGTTTGCCACAGTTTTAGGGTTAGAACTTTATATTAATAGGGATAATAATATCATGGGAAGTGGATCGAATGAAGATGAAAAAGGTTTAGAGAGTGCTTTTATTACTAATTTTAATGGTGATGCTTAAGTGATTAGGAATGCTATTTAGAAAGAATTGATGAAGTCTGCAAGGTTATCAGACCTGAAAGTTATTTTTGACAAACCTATTAAATGCATTTTTAGAAAAGGTCTTAGTATAAAAGATTTGGTCAAACATAATAAAAATAGTATTTTATGGAACAACAAGACAAAAATGGGTACTTAAAAATGTGGGTCATGTCCGCAGTACCCATTTATTGTTAACTCTGATGCTATATTTGTTGAAAGTAGGAACAGATATATACAGGCTAAATCTTACTGTACTTGTGATACTAGTGGTATAGTATATATTGCGTTATATAGGACATGTAATGCCTTCTTCTTCTTCTTTCGGCTTTTTCCCGGTTAGGGGTCGCCACAGCGGATCACCTTGTCCGCACATTAATTGGCAGTGGAGTTTTACAGTGTCGAGTTGCCAGCCCGGCGCCCAACCTTCCACAGAAGGCACACTCACACGCACACCTAGGGCCAATTTAGAGTGTCCAATCCACCTGCAGCATGTCTTTGGGATGTGGGAGGAAACCGGAGCACCCGGAGGAAACCCACGCGACCACAGGGAGGACATGCAGACTCCGCACAGAAGGCACCCCAGCCGAGGATCGAACCGGAGAACCTCTTGCTGTGAGGCAGCAATGCTAACCACTGCACCACCGTGGCCGCCCAGACACATGTAATGCCTTCTATGTAGACAAAATAGAAAGGAAGCTCAAGAAATGAATATACGAGTACAATTATGATACTAAGATGAAAATCACAAGGACACTTTGTTTAAACACACCCTTTTATGTCAGCAAGCTAAGTTTTTGTTTTCTGTGTTAGAGGAGGTACCTGTTGATGTCAGAGGGGATGCATGGGAAACAGAAACTGAGTAGGAAGAGGGGATTTGAACGCAGCTGTTTCCCTAGCACCGGTTTTGAAAATTAGAGCAGCGAGGCTGTAACATATAATTCACAATTTATTTACAATATCACCTAATTTTATGTAGGTAACAATGAGTTTTTATCATTTTTTCCCATGTACTATTTATTGGTTTTAGTGTAATGTTTAATGAATGACTTTGCTGTAATTATTTGTTTAGCCACTAGATGGTGGCAGAGTAATATATTTTATTATGCTATTTTTTATATATACTTTTTATATATATTTATAGATTTTTTACACATATTTTTTCACATATTAATAAAGTGTTTGATTTATAAGTTATACATTTTCAAAAAGATTTTACAAATAATTGATGTGTTAGTTTTTTTTATATTACACTGGTGAATATTTATTATTATTATGGTTTTAGGGTAGTATGGCTTTAAATTATAGGGTCTTATTGAGTCTGTTAATTGGTTCATAGGTTCATAGGTGTGTACTATGCTAATGGCCCTGAAGCCTTTACAAGTCTAGCCCATAGAAGTGTCCTGGCATCGTGCCACCCGATGCTAGTTCCCACTACCTCTATCAGATGTGGTGCCAGTTCACTTTGTAGGTCATGTTAAACACATCCAGGGATATTGTTGGGTCCAATGGAAACTGTATTCTTGGCCTTGGACAATGCAGCTTTAACCTGGGCTGCAGTAATGCTGGGTGCCTGGCATTCCTCCGGTATTGTGATTGGTCCTTTGGGGGGTGGAGAGAGGGGTAAAGTTAGCACTGTATCTGTTGGCCAGTATGTTGGCAATATCTGTTGGCTGAGTATAGGAGGTACCATTGTGCAGTAACTCAGAGCAAACATGGGTATTGCTGTGGATATTCTTGATGTAACTATAAAGGTTTTGTGGCTGTTTGTAGTGTATGCTGCAATTCTGCCTTCATGGCTGGCTTTAGAGATTTTGATGAGGGATCTCAACTTTTTGTTGAGGCTAAAAAGGGAGTTTTTCCAGTCTTGGGACTTCACCTTTTTCTGCAACATTTTTTTCCTTCTGTTGTAGTGTTTATTAATAGCAGGGAACCACCAGATTGGCTTTCTGTTTTTGGAGGAGAGAGTCTTGGTTCTGTTGGGTATGGCTAGTTCCATGCATTAATGTACGTGTTCGTACAGTGCATTGCTGTATGATTCGGCAATCATGCATCTATTTTCTATTGACATGGGTGCTGTGAAGTTAGCCACCTCTGTTTTTAGGAGCCAAAAGTCAGCTTTGGAGAAGTTTTTCATGGTGGTTACCTTTGCAGGGGGGGGTGAAATGTGGATTTCCATGGTGATTAGTTTGTGGTCGGATCTAACCAGGGAGGAATTGACTACAGGTGTAGAGCAACGGTTGCAAATTCTAGTAATAACCAGGTCAAGGATGTTGCTTCCTCTAGTGGGGGTAAGAATGAGCTGGTCCAGAGCATTCGAACTGATGAGTTCCAGGAAGTGTTGGGCCACTGTATTGGTGCATGAGTAGTTTTCCCAGTTGATGGCAGGATAGTTGAATCAGGAGCAACCCTGGATTCATTTCTTCAGATATACATACATTTTTATTTTATAGTTTATACTTTTCACTTTTGAAATGTGTGTATATATATTGTTTTCAGGTGTATACACCTTTAATAGTCTTGGGTATATAAGGAATAACCAGGATGTGCTTTCTAGATGACTTTTATTTCTATTACACTGAGGAAGGCTTGATATATAGCCAAAACCGGTTTGGATTATGTAGATTCAGATATTGCCACAATAAACTAAGATTTAGGCACTTTTCTCCTTTGTGCTGGTTCGTTTTTGGTTTACTAGGATAATTGAAGTCACCTAGTATGACAGTGTTGGGTTGGACCCTAATAGTTTCCAGGGTGCTTAGGAACATGGAGTGAGAGGCTTGGTACATGGTTGCAGACCTATAGCAGGCTATGACTTGAATCTCCATCTTACCCAATGTTAGTTGTACCTGAAGTATCTCAGGTGAGTTATGCTGAGCTACTAGTCTGGAGGTGTGCATATCCTTTATGACTATGGAGACACCACCACCTTTGGAGCTTAGGTCCATGTTCTGAGGCTGAAAGGTGTGGAATGAGTTATAGCCTGGTAGAACAGGGGTGCTTTCTGCTGCTTTAAACCAGGTCTCCTTTACAGCACAAATGTCGATGTTCTCAATTTTGAGCAGTGCTCAAGCAAGTGCATCTTGAGATTTAGACTTCCAGCATTGAGCAGCATGACCCACAGATTGCATTTATTTATAGCTGTTATGGTGGTAATTTGGTCTTTGGAACATCGCCTAAAAAGGCACTATAGGGGTGACAAGAGCCTTAGCCAGTATCTGGAAACCCACCAGTGACAGATGCAGGTCATCTCTGGCAAAGCATCTTGGTCTGTCAGTCATGTCATCCCAAGCAGATACTGGACCCCTTAGAATGACACCAGAAACTTGGCCAGTTGTTGAAGTCAATCATTTTCTGCTTGTACTGCGGTATCATTCTGGGCGACGGTAGGTTGCTGCTCAGGGCTAGGGTCATACCTGCCTGGGCCACGTAATCCAAGAGCTCCTCCATGTCTCTTTTCATGTAGTCTAGGGAAGTGTGCCTCAGGGCATTTACACCCACATGGACACAGTAACAGAGTCATACTTGTACTTGTTGTGGAGTGATCTGAGTGTGTGCGTGTTATGTGTCGGATTCTGGCACCTGATAGACAGCTGACTGTTGCCTTCTCCTTATTCACCTTAGTGAGTGGGACATCAGTGTGCCTCACTATTGAGTCACCTGTGATTAGTGTATTGAGCAAGCTGTTTTGCCTCAGGGGCTGAGGTTGAGGGGCACACTGTGTAGGTGAGGGATCTACTTCACATTGCCGAAATTTCATAATGCCGACTCCCATATGGCCGACACCATATGATCAACATTTGAAATGTCGACAATGGAAGTAGACTGTAAAAAAGAAAGAAAAAACTTTCTTTACACTGCTAGCAGGGGGGCTACGCCCCTCTGCACCCCCCACACCCCCTGAAACTTTAATACGCCAACTCCAAGATCGCACTACAGTGCAGGAATGGAAATCTTTACATTCCGCACTGCACTGAGATGTCGGTTTCGCATTGTCGGCATTTCAAATGTCGAGCATATGGTGTCAGCCATATGATTGTCAGCATTTTGAAATGTCGGCAAGTTCAGATAGACCAATAGGTGAGCTATGTGTCTTGTGGTTTGTGCTGTGTTGTGGTAGTCAAGTGCATTTCTGCCTTGGAGGTCTCTGCTGTTTGGGTAGATTTCTATAGAGAGCCTCCATGAAGGTGGGTGTGTGGTTTGTGCTTTTATGTGAAAGCTCTGATGGTGGGTGTTCTGGAGGACTATATTTTGCATGTGGTGTGGAGCAGGTTTTGACCTACTCCTCTTGACCACCTATTCCAGTCTTGGCTTGAGAATGCATGGCTTCCAATTTGTTTATATAAGTGCATCTCTCACAAGTATGAGTGTTGGGAGGTAAGAGGAGAGGGTTGTCTGTGTACATGAGGCAGTTTTTGCACTGCCTCAAAATGCCCAAGTTTACCAGGTTAATAGGAGAAAGCACAGGGAGCTGACCTTTAGACTCCATATTCTCCAACTCAATTGGCAAAATATGGAACAACTTACCACAAGACCTTACATCCCTAACTTCACTCTCCCTATTTAAAACTAAACTAAAATTCTTTCTAAATAACCATTGGCTCTGTTCTTGTCATAACCCTGGTTAGCTCTCTTTTTTTCCCCATCTTTATCTGATTTCCTTAACAACCTTTCTCTCTCTCCTCTTCTATATACTCTTACAGAGTATTTAATTTTTTCTTCATCTTTTCTTTTTTACCATCCTACATTTAGACTCTACTCAAAAGTTTATACAACTTGTTATAAGATTTATTGCATATTTTTTTTTGTTTTCCTATTATTGTATATTGATGTATATCTGACACTGTTTAGTAGTATGTAGTGGAGCTTTTCTCCCCGGGCCTCCACTGAAAATGGACATATATCCAGCTGGACTAGCCCGGTAAACAAATGTAAAATAAATAAAATAAAATAAAACATGCCAGGAGGGATGGTCATTATTTCTAAGTACTGGAGCTGTTTCCTTATATATTCCTTTTGCAGGAAAAATGTCACTCAAGGTGTCTGAGTCTGTACAGAGCACTGCCAAACACTTGAGGGGAAACTAATATGTAGACCCTGAAAATTTAAGGATGAAGTATCAAGCAGTACTAACTGAAAAATAAAGAATTAGCTTATCAAGAGTGATGAAAAGAGGGCAGTTGCATGAATGGCTACTGCCTGGCTAATACTAGTGCTGGTCTCAGAACAGCTTTACTCTGCTGGGATACAATCCTCCTTTGCTTCTTCTCTCACCAGAAGCAACATGTTAACACCAATCCCAAGAAGAGAAACAGACCACAGCCTGTTTGGTGATCCACAGTCTTGTCCCAGAGGTTGTGAGTATATAAAGGACTGGTTTTACACTGCAGTGTTGCATCAGATGAAGTCTTAATTAGTTGACAAAAATGCAGTGAACAAGTTAAAGCGTTTATGTCTTATATGTGTTTGTGGACCTTCTGTGCAATAAAATGTGTTTTTCACCAGGGTTTGTGTGGACATCCTTTAGAAGTGCCCGTTAGTTCATTTTGCAGCTCCTACTGGGAGTTTGTGATGTACTCAGTCCAGAGAGATAAAACTGGTCAAACAGTTATTTATTATTTATTTATTTATTTATTTATTTTATTTTATTTTACATTTGTTGACCGGGCTAGTCTTACTGGACATATATCCGTTTTCAGTAGAGGCCCGGGGAGAAAAGCTCCAAACACACAAAGTAAACAATTATTACAAAAGAACAATAATAAGCATAATATAAAAGTACCAGTGTAGACTTATTTAACAATTTAAGAAAACCTAAAACTGACAAAATGTATGTAAATAGAAAAAAAAAAGTCAGATAAAAGTAAAATACATGGTATAGAATATTCTGAAGTTAGATTAAATAAGAGATAGATAAGCAGAACACAAGGTGGGAACACATATGTGAGAAAAAAAAATGTTAAGGTAGAGTCAATATCAAAGATATAACAGTCAATAATTAAACCTATTATTTAGAGGACCAGTAAGGGGAGAGGGTGGAACTTGGGAGATAATGAAGTAATTTCAGTCAGGGTTAGCACAAGGACATAACCACTGGGATTTTAGATGTTCTTTGATATGTCTTTTGAAAAGGGATGTAGAGTCTAGGATAGTTATTTCATGAGGGAGTTGATTCCAAAATTTCCCGACAGAGTTAGTGAATAATGAGTCCCCAGCTTTATTATATGATTTAGTCAAGGCCACAAGGAGTTTATTAGCAGAGCATAGTGTGGATAGGTTTTTATATGGTGAAATTATTTTTTTAAGGCTGGGGTAGCATCAGGGTAGTGAATTGACTTATGAATGATAAGTAGTTGTTGATAGAGTATGTGGTTATTTAGCTGTAACCAGTCTAGTTGCTTCAGGTTGTCACAGTGATGAGTTCTGAAGGGGTTAGCAGTAATGAATCTAGTTATACTATTGTAACAGGTAGATAGTTTGGTAAGGTTGGATTTAGATAGGTTTGTATATATAGCAGAGGCATAGAAAAGGGTGGAGATCAGGTGGGTCTGGGCCATGGTTTTTCTGGCTGCAGGGGTAAGAAAGGTTTTAATTCAGTAGAGAGTACCTATTTTTTTGTTAACTGATTTAATGGTGTTGTTAATATGGTCATCAAAATTAAGATGGTTATCAATAGTTACACCTAATAGGCGAGTGGTCATATCTGGGTTAATACAGGTCGCATTATTCGAGGAGATAGTGAAGAAAGGAGTTGGAGATTTGTGTGTAGGAGTAAAGAGAAGAAGTTTTGTTTTTTTGGCATTAAGAAGGAGGGAGTGTTCCATAAACCATATTTCTATGTTATGGAAGACTGTTTGGGTGAGGGACTGGAGGGAGGAAACATTATTAGCAGCACAGATTAAAGTTGAATCATCAGCATATTGAATACAGATGGCTTGGGGTATGTTCAAGTGCAGGTCATTGATAAATAAAGAAAAAAGAAGGGGACCTAAGATTGAGCCTTGTGGAACCCCAATGTTTACTGAGAGTAAGGAAGAAAGGTTGTTGTCCCATAGCACTGCGTGTTGCCTGTTTTGGAGATAACTCCTAAACCATTGAAGAGCTTGTAAACCAAGAGAATAGTGATGTAGCTTGTCAAGGAGTATATTATGGTTAACCATATCAAAGGCTTTTGACAGGTCTAGGAATAGTGCTGATGAGAAAAGATTATTGTTCCTATGATTATTTATAGCGTCAGAGAAGGAAAGGAGGGCAGTTGTAGTGCTATGAGAAGGTCTAAAGCCATGTTGACAATTTGCTAGAAGTTTGTTTTGCAGAAGGTAGTTAAGAAGTTGTTTGTGTATACATCCTTCCATAATCTTAGCTAATGGGGAGAGTAAGGCAATAGGGCGAAAGTTTGAGAGTTCAGTAGAGGAGCCCCCTTTGTGTAGAGGAATTATATGAGATATTTTCCATATGGATGGAATTTTTCCTTCAGAGATAGTTCTGTTAATAAGTATGGATATGGGATAGTCTATGGCTTCAGCAGCAATTTGTAGGTATTCTGATGGAAGTTGGTCTGTGGATGGGGTGCAAGGTTTAAGTTTTTTGAGAAGCTTATAAATAAGAGATGTAGCAACAGGTTGAATGTGAAAGGTATCAGTTGAGGCTTTGGAGGTATTAGGGCATTTAGTAGTAGATGTGGGTAATGAATTCGCTAGGGCTTGAATGTCTTCTGTAAAATACTTGTTAAAGGAATCTGGGATCTGGGAGGAAATGTCAAGGTCAAAGCCTGACGGGGTAGGAGTAGTAGAATGTCCTGGTTTAAGAAGTTTGTTAATACCTGACCAGAATTTTTGAGGGGTGTGTTGACTTGTTTGTTGAAGGTGGAGATAATATTCCTTTTTGTCTTTAAGAGTATCTTTTTTAGTAGCATTTCTTAATTGTTTAAAGAGTAGGTGATCAGATCTACATTTAGTAGCTCTCCATTTAGCCCAGATTTTATTCCTTAGGTGCATTTTTTGCTTAGTTTGTTTAGTTAGCCAAGGTGCCGATTTAGATTGTTTAAGAAGTACTCTCCGTCAGGCACAAATGTAGCTCAGCAAGATAGCTTCTCTGTTATCTTTTTGTCTCAGGGTTTGACTTTGGAAGGGTCTTTTATCTGTTGGTATAAAAATATTACATTTGAGTTGAATCCCTGCTTATCTTGCTGAGCTACATTTGTGCCTGGCGGAGAGTACTTCTTAAACAATCTGAATTACAGAGCTACATAAGTATATTTTTTGCACTTTATCTAATTGTTCAGTGTTTCTTATCAGCACCGCACTGGTTGTATTTATTTGCTTATCAGTACTGCACTATTTTTATTTATTTGTATAACAGTTCTGCACTAGTTTACTGCACTGTTTTTATTTATTTGTTTGATTGAATTATTTACTTTTCTGTGTCTCCATTTATATAATTGCTGATCCGTGGTTGAATTTTTGTTTTCTTCCACCCTCCCACCCAGTTGCTGTTGTTGTGCTCTTATAGTTTGTTGCTGTTGCCCACCCATACTGGAAATTTGGGGTCTATATCAGTTCATCGAAACGTCTGAAGTTTGAACACCATATGTTCGAACTTCAAACCACGAACTGCAAAAAACATTGAAGTCTTAAAACAGCGATTTTTTTCCAAGGGGAAAACATGGGAAAAAAATTGCTGTTCCATGAAACACACACGCAACACAAACACACCAAAACAACATCAATCCACACACATACACTCAAAATCCTATATCTAACCCTACACTAAACTGTACATACACTACTACCTATCCACTTACCTTAATCCAAACCCTAACCCTCAGGTCCGTCACTATCGCACACTCACCTGACCCGTGCCCTAACCTTAACTCACCTATCCCGACCTAAGCCTAAAGTCTTTCACTATTGTACACCCACCTCACCTGCGCCCTAACTCTAACTCACCTAACCCGTGCTCTAACCCTAGCATCCACACAATCTCACACTTACCTGAACCCGACCCGTAACTTCCCACCACAGTCCTGATACTTGCAAAACCACAGAACTGGCCCATCAAATTCTTTCCCTGGGAAAAAATTTGGTGGGCCACGGCCTCGGGATTACCAGTGTTCGAACTTTACAGTTCAAACATCTGGTATTCGATATTCAGCCATTTCGACGCACTGATATAAACCCAGAAATTTGATAAGCGACACTCCTTCCAGACCCATCTCATTAGCTCATTCTACCTAATACAGAGATCATTTGGGAATGTCAAACCTCTTAGTTCCTTAACCTTGAATTTTCTTCTGTTCCTCCTCTCTCCCTTTCCATTTTACTAACAAAAAAAGTCACTTTATTCAGCTTTTTTTACTGTATTTGTGGTTCCTCCTCCTGCTTCATTACTTCATCTTGCTTTTTCTGCTACTTACTGCGGCTTGTTCTCTAAAGTGTTCAGTTGCATGTTTTCTGTTGCATTTGTTACTACTTAAGTGTTATTCTAAGCCTCTTAGTTTTGGTTTAAGCACTTGGGCTTTAGGCTAACCCCTTAGCTCTCCCTGGCCTTCTCTCTCAGATTCTGAAAAATATGGATGGACAATTTCCTACAGTTTTTCCTGTTAGTCTGTTTGATATGGGCATCCTGAGACAGTGTAGTAACTGCCTTATGTACACAGACAACCACCTACTACTACGACCTAGGAACATAATTTGTGAGAGACACAATTACATTAGGAACCTAGAGTCCAAGCTCTCTCCCTCACAAGCCATATATCTGGGACTGAGAAGGTTGTCAACACAATCACTACACGTTAAACACCACCCACACCTACACAACACACACCCACATATGTGGAGGTCCTCAACAAAAACATACTCAAACAAAGGAGACCTCTGAGGTAAAAACCCACAGGATCTCCACAGCCCTCCATACCACATGCTATGCATATTTCACACAACTGTGTCTCACAACCACTAAGGCTTAACCATAAACCCAACATATTAGTCATAGGTAACGCCATTGTGAGACACACAGATGTGCCTCTCACCAGGCTGGATAAGGAGAAAGTCATGGTTAGTTGTCTGTCAGGGGCCAGAATCCATCATATCACACACGCACTCAAGTCTCTCAACAGCAGGTACTGTTATGACTCTGTCATAGTCCATGTTGGTGTGAATTACTTTTGACGTAGCTCCCTGGACTATATGACGGGAGACATGATTGAACTCACTGAATATGTGTCCCAGGCAGGTATGTCCCTAGCCTTAAGCAGCATTTTATCATCACTCAGAATGATGCCTCAATACAAACAGAAAATGATTGACTTTAGCAATTGTCTTATTTTCTGTTGTTATTCCAGGGGGATCCAGTACCTGACAGCCTGGGAAGATATGATCGACAGACCATGATGCGTTGACAGAGATGGCCTGCATCTGTCTCACCTGGGATTCAGGATTCTGGCAAAGGCTCTTGACTCCCCTATAGTGCCTTATTTTAGGAAAAGTGATGAGGTTAAAACTACCAACATAAAAATTTCAACAGAACACAAATTAAAGGTTGGGCTGCTAAACGCTAGGAGTCTAAACATGAAACTGCACTCATTGCATGCATTCATAACCCTGGAAAATGCTGACATTTGTGCAGTCACAGAAGCCTGGTTCAAAGCTGCAGAGAGCACCCCAGCCTTACCTGGTTGCTCATCCTATCATACATTCAGACCCCAAACTGTGGGTAGTAAAGTCAAAGGAGGTACAGTTTCAATATATATTAAAGACATACATACATAACTTCAGGTTGGTCAAACAGTATGACACACAGGAGACCCTTCAGGTGCAGTTAACTGTTGACAAGACCCTTATACAAATCATAGCTAGCCACTGGCCCCCAAATCTGACCCAAGATGCTCAAACTGCCTATCTAGACCTCTTCAAATCTATCAAGATTCAACCCTTTACCCTGATCCTGGGTGACTTTAACTACCCAGACATAGACTAGAAAAACTACTCTTGCCAGAACACAAATGCCCAGAGATTCCTCAATTTTGTCAATGCAAATGCTTTGGAACAGCTAGTCAATACTACCACAAGAGGTGATAATATCCTGGACTTGGTATTAACCAGCATGAGTAACCACTGCAGCATACCTGCAGTATCATCCTCCCTTGTGAGATCTGACCATAAAGCGGTCACATTCAATGTCACCATCTCCCCTGACCAGCCTCTAGCCAGGGTCAATCAAAAAAACTTCTCCAAAGCTGATTACAGCCGCATGAGAGATGGTATAAACAGCTTCACAGCCCCTTCCCCTCTCTCTAGGAACTGGCACCAGTATCCAAATCTATACCAAATTACTATATGAACATTTATATAGATGTATGGAATCAGGAATACCTGACAGGACTAAATCATCCTCCACAAGGAAGAGTAAACCTGTCTGGTGGACATCTGCAATAAATAAACTCTATAACAAAAAAAAATTGCTGTCCAGGACCAAGAAGAAGCAGGTGCCCAAGTGGAAGCAATGTCTCTTTAGCCTAAACAAACTAATAAGAGCACTAGTGCAATCCTCTAAAGCAAACTTTGAGTCCAAATTGGACACATCTACTAGAGACAATCATAAGGTCTTTTTCACATATGTCTGTAATCTCAAAAGTAGCACAAAGATCGGTTCAGAACTGGTGGTCAAGGACACCACATATACAAATGCCATAGATATAGCAAACTTGTTGGCTGACAGATTCAGTGAAAATTTCACCCCTCTGTCCCCTCATCAGTAAATCAGGACATCTGCCCCGTCCCATTATATCTAGGGATCAGGTCATCACTGCTCTTAAAATGGCAAAAAATACAGCCTCCATGGGACCTGATAACATACCAAGCTGCATCCTACATGAACTCAGGCAGGAACGTGCAGCACCATTAGGTGCCCTATTCAACCAAAGCCTGAGTACCAGTTTTGTCCCAGCTGAGAGGAGGATAGCCACTGCCATCCCTTTACACAAAGGTGGAGCATCCACTGATCTGGAAAATTATAGACCCATCAGCCTAACTAGCCTAATCTGCAATGCCATGGAATGGATTATCATGGAACTCATTAAAAAGGACATTGGCAACCTCCAAACACTCACTCCCACACAGTTTGGCTTCATCAATGGGAGGTCTTGTCTGATAAATTTGATCGACTTTTTTGAGACAGTCACCAAAGCCATGGATGAGAGGAAGACAGTGCACACCACCTACCTTGACCTGGCCAAAGACTTTGACACTACTCCCCACTCAGGCGTAATAGATAAACTCTCTCAACTAGGCAGCAATTAGTATGTTACCAGATGGGTAGCCAACTGGCTCACTGATAGAACCCACCTAGCCAAAATATGGTAAGCCACCTCAAGCAGTAGACCCATATTGAGTGGCGTACCCCAGGGTTCGGTCTTGGGGCCTCTGTTATTTGGGATATACTTTTCTGAGGTATAGACCAAAACCAGTGGGCTATGGCTGACCAAGTTTGCAGATGACTGCAAGTTGGGAGCTGTTATTTATTCTGCTAGTGACGTGGACATCCTCCAAGAGGGTCACACCCAAACAAATGACTGGTGCCAGAAACATGGCCTCAAGCTGAATACAAAAATATGCATCATCATCATCTCCTTTGGGGAGAGAGATTTCCCCACAAATTATCTCATTAATAACATTATAAGCATGCAGTCGTGAGGTATGTGGTCAGCCAGATTGATAGCAGGCTCACCTTTGACCACCATGTTGCTTCCATTGTATGGAAAGCTTTCTACATGGCCCACCTCATAAGTAAGAGTACCTCATCCAGGGATAAGGAAGTCATGACATCCCTGTATTCTTCCCTTATAAGGCCCATTATTGAGTACAATGCCCCATTTAGCATGTACCTCGCAAAGCCTATGCAGCAGCTGAAGATACCACAGAGGATCCTCACCAGGAGAATCCAGGGCTTCAAAAATCTACCATACACAGATAGGCTAAAAGCCCTATCCCTCTTCTCTGTTTCATACAGATTCCTCAGAGGTGACGTCTGTCTGGCATACAAGGCGATCTTGAACACACCTTGATGGGACTGCTGCATATCAGCAAGTCAAGCTCCACTCGAGTAATCCAAATATGCGGCCTCAGCCTGATCTGTGACATCAATAGGAATTGCTGGCGGAACAGATTTCTGTCCCAGAGACTCCTGATTTATGGAATGGACTCATTCTCCATGTCAAGCAGAATACCTCTTTACCCTTTTTTAAGTGCAATCTGGATAAATGCATGGGAAATAGAAAATACAGCCCTTGGATTCCACCCGTGTCCCTGTTGGACAGGGGCATTGGGTGTTGATTTGTCTATGCATGGGCTAAACTCTTGGCTATGCTTATAAGAGCCTCATGGTCAATACCCTAGTAACTTCCTATGAGCCTATGATCCTATGACCCTAATTTGCAATTATCTGCAAATTTAGTCAGCCAGAGACCATTGCCATTGGCCTTGACTTCAGAGAAGTAAATTCCAAAAATATGTGGTCCAAGGACTGATCCCTGAGGGACTCCACTTGTGATTGGCCTCTTTAGAGAGATTGACTTCTCAATTCTAACTTCCTGGGTCATGCCTGTGAGTCACTTGGTTATCCACTGGGGGACATATGGGTTTGTACCTAACTTCTTGAGTTTGTCAACAATGCCTGTGGGGGTATTGTATCAAATGCCTTGGCCAGGTCAAGGTAGACAATGTGAACCATTTTATCCTCATCCATTGCTTTAGTGACCTTGTCAGAGAAGTCCACCAGGTTGAATAGGTATGGCTTGCCCTTGACAAAGCCAAACTGGTTTGGGTACAGTGTCTGGATGTTTACTATATCACTATTGATCATTTCCATGATCATTCTTTCCATGGCATTACATATAAGACTAGTGAGACTTATGGTTCTGTAGTTTCCAGGTAGATTACCCACCTTTGTCCAGAAGGATGACTGTTGCTCTTCCCATTCATGAGGTGCAAAGCCTGTTTGGAGGCTACAGTTAAACAGCAATTTCAGAAGGCCTGATTGGTCATGTTTCATGCTATTTAGAAGGCATTCTGGGATATTGTCTTGGCCCATGATGAAGTATTTTTGGCCTTAGACAGGGGATTAAAGACCTGTTCCCTAGTGATAGTAGGGAGAGTTATATTTGATGGTATTCCCTGAGGGAAGGTTGAGAAGGTTAAGAGAGAGGTAAAGTTGGAGCTGAATTTATTGGCCAATAGGTTTACTATATCTTCTGGCTCAGTATAGGTGGCTCCATTTACAATGAGCTCTGCACACAATTGTGTATTGCCTTTGAGGATGTGGACATTGCTAAAGAATGCCTTGTGGTTGTCTTTGGCCTGGGAGGCCAAATTTGACTCAAAGTTGGATTTGGTAGACTTTATTTGTCTTCTGAGTTGTTTGGGCAATATCAAAATAATACCACCTGTAATCCCATGTCTTTGACATAATATCTGTGATTGTGATTGATCATAGATGCTTCTGCAAGAACTCACTTGTACAACTATTATGATGTGTTAACAATTTCTGAGGGGAATCAAACATACCTTCCTCAAAATGATCCAACAGGCAGGAAAAAAATATAAATGCTCCAAAATCTTTGCGTTTTCATAAAAAACTTCATCATATGCAAACCCATTCATGTGATTAATGACTACATTTATACTCGCATCAGTTTAAGATATCCAATAGCCAAACAGCACTAATCAAATATTAAAATTCAGCTATACAGTTATTTCACACTCTAATCATCCCACTAAATAAACCAACCTATTTAATAGCTGAATAGCCATAAAACCATAAAATGAATGTTATTTCAGTATTACTAAAAACAGATTAAACAATCTAAAATTAGATTTATTAAAAATCACTAAAAAATAAATAAAAGGATTACATTTCATTACATCTTCCATATGGATCAATAACAATAGCACCATCTTGTGGGTAAAGTCAGTAAGTGCATACATCAGCTTAGAAACACAGAAAACCCATGGAAGGAAATAATGTTGTGTTGTGTCTTTCAGCTTTTCCCGGTTAGGGGTCGCCACAGCGGAACTCCGGTCCGCTAATGATTGGCAGTAGATTTTTACGTGCCGAGTTGCCGGCCCTGACACACAACCTTCAACGAAGGTGCGCCCAATCACGCATGTAATTATAAAATAGTAATCATAAAATAATGTTGTAAAATACTGTGATATTTTGGAATAATATCATACAACATTAATAACCCTGGAGTTGCAAAACTCTACAGTCCTGCTGACCTCATTTTAAGTACTGGGGCTAAAGAAACATTTTCGTTCAAGCCTGGGGGTTTGTTTGACTCTAGCATGAGCTGCCAGCACAACTCCCTATACACAATGCAAGCTTCCCATAACCCCCTCCTGACATCCACAGGGACCTCTTCCAAGACAAAAAAAAAATTCCCCTTGGACATTCTAAATTGCGTCGGTATAAGGCATTCCTATTGTTCTTATTTTTCATATAATTAACATGTTCATATGTTCTCTGTTTTAACTTCCTTTTGGTCTTTCTGACACAGAACACTGTATAGTGGACACAATTTGCCAAATGTACCAACCCTTTGGAGTCATATGTAGTGTATGATTTAAAATGAATCAATCTGTTCCTAGCTTCCAGATCTACTTTACCATCATTCTTAATATAAGGACATTGGGAACATCTACCATACTTAACTGTTCCCACTTTGCCCGGTTTGAAACAATGCGAGTTTTATGTTCCACCCAATTCCTTCAAATTCTGTCCCTTCCTAAAAATACATTTAAATGGGACACTAATCAATCTGCTAAGATCTGTTAGATTAGAGAACCTGCTCCATTCCTTTTCCAGAATATTTTTAACAACATAGGCATCCCCGTTGAATTCAGTTACAAAGGCTAGTTCAAAATTGCTAGGCACGCTAGTGTTGTCTAAATTCTCAGCTCCTGTGGTAAACTCTTTACCTATAATTGGAGTAAACTTGTTAGTATGTCCCTGTTTCACCTCATTATATATCTCATCTATCAAGTGGATTGGATAGTCCCTATCCTTAAACATGTTTATTAATAAATGACAATGCACTTCAAAACTAACGTCATCAGAGGTCATCCTACTGAGCCTGACAAACTGACCTCTTACAATACTCTTTTTCTGTGTTAATGATTGGATACTGTGAAAATGAAGGAAGGAATTTGAGTATGTGTCCTTCCTACATACCTCATATTTATAACAAACATAGTTCTTGCTAATAGCCACATCCAAATATTACAATTTCACACAACTAACCTTAACACTAAATAAAAAAACAGTGGTATTGACAATATAATTCATAAATTCATAAAACCTGGGCTCAGTGTCCACCCCAAGAAACTATGTCATCAAGGAAATGTTTATAAAACACCCACAAGTCCTTAAATGGTGAATTCAGAATAAGTTAACATTCCCAAACCATCAGCACAATATTGGCATATATGGGAGCACACCTAGTTCCCATAGACATGTCCCATGGACATTCTAAACCAAAGGTTCACAAGAATATACTGGATCCAACTTTAAGGTCCATTGTTCTAGCTGAAGGCTCTATTACAGCACCTTTGGCTAGGTATTTGGGCAAAAAGTTGAAAGCAATCCCAAGGTATGATAGAAAGATTCCTGGGATTTCTTCAGGTGTGTAAAAAATGACTTGTATTAGACCATGTGTTATTTGCAACAATTGACATTGTGGATCTTTTTGGTTGCATACCCCACAATGTGGGGATGAGATGGTTCAAAGATGCAATTAGTGAGTTTTCAGACCTGAGTTTTAATGAATTTCATATGTGCCTAACTTTGATGGAAATTGTTTTAAGGAGCAATTTTGTATTCTTTCAAAGAGAATTTATCCAACAAACTAGTGGTGTAGCTATGGGAGCTAGGTGTGCTTCCATATATGCCAATATTTTGCTGATGGTTTGGGAACATAAATGTATTCTGAATTCACCATTTAAGGACTCATGGGTGCTTTATAAATATTTCCTTGATGATAGTTATTTTTTGGGTGGACACTGAATCCAGATTATATGAGTTTATGGATTATATTGTCAAAAACCACCATTTTTTTGAAATTTACCAGTAAGGTTAGTAGTGTGAAATTGGAATATTTGGATGTGGCTATTAGCAAGAGCAATGGTTGTTATAAATCTGAATCATTTAGGAAGGGCACGTACTCAAATTCCTTCCTTCATTTTCACAGTGCCCACCCATTAACACAGAAAAAGAGTATTGTAAAGGGTCAGTTTTGGAATGAGTAGTGTCACATTTAAATGTATTTTTAGGAAGGGACAGGATTTGAAGGAATTTATGAAACATAATACTCAGATTGTTTCAAACCGGGGCAAAGTGGGAACATTTAAATGTGGTAGATGTTCCTAATGTCCGTATATTAAGAATGATAGTAAAGTAGATCTGGAAGCTAGCAACAGATTGATTCATGGTAAAGCAGACACTACATGTGACTCCAAATGGTTGGCATATTTGGCAAATTGTGTCCGCTGTACAGCGTTCTATGTTGGAAAAGACTGAAAGAAAGTTAAAACAGAGAATATGTGAACATATTCATGATATGAAAAATAAGAACAATAGGAATGCTTTACACTGGCACAGTTTAGAATGTCCAAGGGCAAATTTTTTTCTTTTTGTCATGGTAGATGTCCCTGTGGTTGTCAGGGAGCTTTATGGGAGACTCATTTTGAGTATAGGGAGTTGTACTGGCAGCTTGTCCTAGAGTCAACCCCCCCCCCCCCCAGGCTTGAACAAAAATGTTTCTTTAGCCTCAGTACTTAAAATGAGGTCAGCAAGAATGTAGAGCTTTGCAACTCCAGGGTTATTAATGTTGTATGATATTATTTCAAAATATCACAGTATTTTACAACATTATTTTATGATTACTACTTTACATATAATTTTTATATTTATATTTAGAATTATTTTCTTCTGATGGATTTTCTGTTTTTTTCCAACCTGGTGTATGCAATTACTGACGTCACCCACAAGATGGTGCTATTGTTATTGAACCATATGGAAGATGTAATCAACTGTATTCCATGTATTTATTTTTTAGTGATTTTTAAAAATTTGATTTTAGATTGCTTAATCTGCTTTTAAAAATACTGAAATAATATTCATTTTATGGTTTTTATGGCTATTCAGATATTAAATAAGGTGGTTTACTTAGTGGGACGATTAGAGGGTGAAATAACTGTATAGCTGAATTTTAATATTTGGTTAGTTCTGTAAGATTAGATGATATCTTAAACTTGATGTGACTATAAACTTAGTCATTAATCACAAGAACGGATTTGCATCTGATGAAGTTTTTTTACCAAAACGCAAAGATTTGGGAGCATTTATGTGTTTTTCCTTCCTGTGTGCGTATTGTGGGTATAATAAAGCCTTTTGCTTTGGATCGGTTTGGCTTGGTGCTTCTGTTTACTCGTGACATTTTACCAAGTTTTTTTCCCTTTTTCTCTTGATTACTGTTTTTTTGTTGTGGAGATATGTTCCAACCCAGATTTGGGATATATGGCAGCCGGAGAACACAAAACTAATGTTCTGAAGCTCCATACAGGTCAGCTAACTCAGTTGATACAGCTTCTGACTCCCATCTGTCAATCTTTGGTTGTTTCCACCTCAACGATGCCACTTCCAATTAACCAGGAGGCAGGTCTGGCTCTAGTGAACAGGGGCCTAGCTAGCAACATAAGGAAGGTGAAAGCTAGTGTTTCAACAGCATTTAAAGGGAATGAGACTTCACAAATGGATTTCAACACCACTGTTGCCGTTTTGAGTACACAAACGGACATTTTGGATGATGTAGAGCAACAAGGATTTAATAAATGGAATACAACCCTACAGGTGACTTTTCTACCCTTAATAATGATATTAATGATTAGAACATTGTTTCTTGGCTTAATGAATTGTTTAAATCACTTATGTTAAAGCACAGTCATTGCATCTTGATAATATAGATTTAAAGGAATGTCTTACTATTGGTGTGGTGCTTAAAGGAGTGAGGGTGTGGAAATTCCCCAATAATGTTCAGGTGGGCCCTGAAGTTTAAAGAGATTTTTAATAGGAAGAGTAGGAAGTTGTAGAGTGATAAAGTAAAATATAGTGAAGGAAGTTGTTATCCCAAACCAATGAGTGGTAATAACAGTAAATCAAGGGTTCAGGATGGAGGGTATTTTACAGACAGTAGGTATTTTAACAATTGCCCCAAGCACAATGATAATGTGGAAGGGCAGCTTAGAGACGGAACCTATCCCCTGGACCCTTTGGAGCAACCACTCTGCCAGAGATCAGAGGGACTGAAGAGCCAGATTTGACCTTAGACCTACAATGGCTTCAGTGGGGTAGAAACAGAGGATGGGGGAGGGGCACTGTGAGGCTTTAAGAGAACAAGATTTGTTGAACGATGGCCAACTTGATGATAATTTCATGAAGGATGGGCTAAATTTTTCTTGGGAATGCTATACTATTTTAATTATGGTGACATGACGTTGAATCGAACATACTTTTCTTTTTTTGATGGGTTTTTAATGGGTTTACTTTTATCCCCAATTGTAAATCTGACATTTCTAAGGTGATTATTGACCTGAAGTTATTTTTGAGGGAAATGAATTTAAAAATGATGTATGGTCAGAAAGATGAACAGGTAAGAACCAAATTAAAAAGGAAGAGTATTTTTAACCCTTGTTAACACCCCCAGCTTAAGAATTTTTAATTGCTTGTTGAGAGTGAACTCAGAAAAGGGGTTCTAAAGAACAGGCTTCCCCTAATCTCACTAAGGAAGTATAGGATTTATTGAGACAGATAAGGGGCAAAAATACCCGAGGGTTATGAAACCCGATAAAGGTGTGGGGACCGTACTCATGAATTTGATTATTTACGAAGCCAAAATATTGGGAAATTCTGAATGACCCCAATAAATACATTAGAGTATCCAAAATGAAATTAACATAGCTCAACAATGAATACATTTAACACTGGATGATTTCTTATTGGAAGGTTTAATAGATCTAACTACACACAGTTTTTTAAATAATGACAGACCAGGGGTGCCATCCATATTTGGAATACAAAAGGTGCACAAGAACATACTGGATCTACCTTTAAGAACCATTGTTTCAGCTGAAGGCTCTATTACACCACCTTTGGCTAGGTATTTGGACATAAAGTTGAAAGCAATCCCAAGGGACGATAGTAATGTTTTGAAAGATTCCTGGGATTTATTGAGATGTGTAAAAAATTACTTGTATTATGCCCATGTGTTATTTGCAACAACTGACATTGCTGATCTTTTTGGTTGCATATCCCATGATGTGAGGATGAGATAGTTCGAAGAAGCGATTAGTGAATTTTCAGGCCTGAGTTTTAATGAATTTCTTGTGTGCTTAACTTTGATAGAAATTGTTTTAAGGAACAAGTTTGTATTCTTCAAAAGAGAATTTTTCCAACAAACTAGTGGTGTAGCTATTAGAGGGAGGTGTGCTCCCATATACGCCAATATTGTGCTGATGGTTTGGGAGTGTAAACTTATTCTGAATTCACCATTTAAGGACTCATGGGTGCTTTATAAACATTTATTTGATGACATAGTTATTTTTGGGTGGACACTGAACCCAGATTTTATAAATTTATGGATATTATTGCCAATACCACCATTTTTTATATATATCAGTAAGGTTAATCGTGTGAAATTAAAATATGTGGATGTGGCTATTAGCAAGATCAATGGTTGTCATAAATCTGAGGTGTTTAGGAAATAGATATACTCAAATTTCTTCCTTCATTTTCACAGTGCCCACCTATTAACATAGAAAAAGAGTATTGTAAAGGGTCAGTTTGTCAGGATCAGTGGGAAAACCTCTGATGAAGTTGATTTTGAAGTGCATTGTCATTTAATAATCAAAATGTTTAAGGATAGGGGCTATCCAATCCACCTGATAGATGAGCTATATAATGAGGTGAAACATGGATGTACTAACAAGTTTACACCAATTATAGGTAAGGAGTTTACCACAGGGGCTGAGAATTTAGACAACACTAGTTTGCCCAGCAATTTTGAACTAGCCTTTGTAAATTAATTCAACAGGGATGCCTATGTTGTTAAAATATTCTGGAAAAAGAATGGAGTGGATTCTCTAGCCTAACAGATGTTAGTGCCTTGATTAGTGTCCCATTTAAATGTATTTTTAGGAAGGGCCAGAATTTGATGGAACTGATGGAACATAAAACTCACATTGTTTCAAACCTGGGCAAAGTGGGAACATTTAATTATGGTAGATGTTCCCAATGTCCTTATATTAAGAATGATGGTAAAGTAGCTCTGGAAGCTAGGAACAGATTGGTTCATGGCAAATCATGCACTACATGTGAGTCCAAAATGTTGGCATAGTTGGCAAATTGTGTCTGCTGTACAGCATTCTAGGTTGGAAAGGCTGAATGGAAGTTAAAACAGAGAATATGCAAACATGTTAATGATATGAAAAATAAGAACAATAGGAATGCCTTATACCGGCACAGTTTAGAATGTCCAAGGGCATTTTTTTTCTTTTTGTTATGGTAGAGGTCCCTGAGGTTGTCAGAGGGTTTTATGGGAGACTCATTTTGAGTATAGGGAGTTGTACTGGCAGCTCTTGCTAGAGTCAAACAAATCCCCAGGGTAGAAAGAAAATGTTTCTTTAGCCCCAGTCACTAAAATGAGGTCAGCAAGATTGTAGATTTCTGCAACTCCAGGCTTATTAATGTTGTATGATATTATTTAAAAATGTTATAGTATTTTACAACATTATTTTATGATTACTATTTTATAATTACTACTTCACATATAATTTTTATATTTATATTTAGCGTTATTTCCTTCCCATGGATTTTCTGCATTTCTAAGTTGATGTATGCAATTACTGATTTTAGCCACAAGATGGTGCTATTGGTATTGAACCAAATGAACTGTATTCCTTTTATTTATTTTTTTAGTGATTTTTAATAAATCTAATTTGAGATTGTTTAATCTGTTTTTAATAATCCTGAAATAATATTCATTTTATGTTTTTTTGGCTAGTCAGCCATTAAATAATGTGGTTTACTTAGTGGGATGATTAGAGTGTGAAATAACTGCATAGTTGGATTTTAATACTTGATTAGTTCTGTTTGGCTATTGGATATCTTAAATTGATGTGACTATAAATGTAGTCATTAATCACATGAATGGGTTTACATCTGATGAAGTTTTTTATGAAAATGCAAAGATTTGGGAGCATTTATATGTTTTTCCTGTTTGTGTGCTTTTCAAGTGCATAATAAAGCCTCCTACTCGATTTTCGGCTGGGGTGCCTTCTGTGCGGAGTTTGCATGTCCTCCCTGTGGTCACGTGGGTTTCCTCCGGGTGCTCCGGTTTCCTCCCACATCCCAAAAGACATGCTGTAGGTGGATTGGACACTCTAAATTGGCCCTAGGTGTGAGTGTGTGCATGTGTGTGCCTTCTGTGGAAGGTTGGGTGTCGGGCTGGCAACTCGACACTGTAAAACTCCACTGCCAATCATGAGCAGACAGGTGATCCACTGTGGCAACCCCTAACCGGGAAAAAGCCGAAAGCAGAAGAAGAAGAATAAAGCCTCCTGCTTTGGACTGGTTTGGCTTGGTGCTTCTGTTTACTGGTGACATTTTACCAAGTTTTTTCTACTTTTATCTCCTTTTTGGCTTGATACCTTTCTCCAAATTTAACATCTGTCAGAGGTGTTAGAAGGGACATCATCACACCTGTATTTGCAATTAGAAAAAATCCTGGCTAGTTAACAGGTGTGCATGCCATATATATGGCACAGTTTACACTGTCTGGAATATAGCCCATGCCATCAATGCTGTCAGTCAGCTATGTATTTACTGTGTGCATCACAGGAACACATATCACACATGCATCTTGTATAATACCTTGGTGAAGGTACTGCACTATCAGGCAGTAATGTGTATGCAACAAAAATAATACTTAGTTATGGCCAATAAAATGTGTGGGAGGTCACTGTAGCAAATGTGGTGCACTTGACTAATTCATCCCTGGAAGTAGTGTTGTGAGGTACATGAAAAAGGGTGGAATGTATTCAGTTATTGGTGTGTTGAGGTCTGTGATGGAACTATAATGCTTTTTGATGTAGATATCCAGCACATACTCAGGAGTTGTGTTATATACAAGGGATCAGTCACCACTGTGGGCACATGCTTGTGGACGTTCTGCATACCATCTACCTGAGTACATAGGTCACATAACAGTTGTCTGTTCATGGGGGGGTGCTGTCTATATTATAATTAGGCTGTGTATTTGCTTTGATAATGTTACAAATCCCCCCATGATTTTTGTTCATGTCCTGTGTCTGCGTGACTGTGGCAGCAATCATCTGTGTGTGTTGATACTGTGTGTATTATATTAATATCGCACTTGGATTCTACAATTGTCTACAATCCACAAAGCTGCTTGGATGAAGGATGTGTAAGTCATTCTTGATGCCTGAGAATTAAATGATGAACAGTAAAGGGCCCAGCACAGAACACTGAGGTACAGACCTGATCACTGGACTCTAGATGTAGGTCACTTCACACACTTCTACATATTTATCTGTCATGAATGTAATCCAGTGGTCTACCTACTTGGTAATGTTGATGTTTATGGTCACTTGTGAAAATGTCTCAGTAATAGGTCAGTGTGGATTTCTATCAAATGCTTTAGCAAGTTCAATTTACACAGGATGAGAGTGTTGTCATCATGCATGCCCTTGTTAACCTTCTTGAGAACAATGAACAGATGTAACAGACATGATGTAGCCTGAACAAATGGCACATGTCATTTGCACGCAGTTGGGATATTACCTCTGTCCATGATCACTTGTTGGTCTAAGTCACAGATGAGGAGAGTCAGGATGTGTCTATACATGCATGCAGCAGGTAATATTCCCCCCACAGTCAGAAGGATGCATGCTGAAGTACACCCTTCTATGAGAATCTAGTCTGTCTGGAGGGTGTGTTGAAGTATGGATTTAACCCTGTCTGGTAGTTTTATGTTTTGAGCCACACTATAGGCAACTAGTGATGTTGTCATGGTCTATTGATGTTGTGTTATTAGACAAAGAGAGGGCACAGATGTGCTGCCTCCTTAGAACAGTAACTGAGTAATGTTTGCATGTTTACTGTGGTTGATAACCAGTGGCTACAAGGTGTTGATGTGTGAGAGAAACTGTCAGCTAGTGGATTGTATATTTCCACTGGTTGAGTAGGTTTGTTGGCATCCATACGCAGATCTGTGATTAGTTTGTATTCTACTTAAAAGTTCAAATTTATTGGAATAAATGATTTGTGAAAAGACATACAAATACAACCTTGGTCGCACAACTGTACCATTGTCATGTACTTCCCTCAATTTCACAGCATATGCCTATCTGTGTTTCATGGGCAAGTAGTGCCTGAGCAGCCTGATGGCATATCAGGAGACATTGCAGATCATTTGTTTGTGGATCATGCATAACATTTCCTGATACAAATTATAATAGTCACACAACAGTGCTGCTGACCACGTCAATAACCCTTGGGTATAGCAACACAAGTGCACACACAATGAATTCCTCAGTGTTGCAATTATATCAAAACATGATACATTGGTTGTGTATATCCCAGCATAACAACATGTGTATGAGGCAAGACTTATGTGACCATGTAATCAATATGAGTTTATACTGATGTGTGTCAAAGAGCATGTAATGATGGTATGTAGATATATGCACACCTATGCCATACTGAAAGTGTTACTGTGATGGTGAAATGTGAACTGTGTAGACAGTTGATCTGTTCCACTACAACAAAACATGTCCTAATACACCAACAATATACATACATGTGTATCATACACCACTCCACAAAGGGGGAGCCACCACAGACCCCGGAAACTATGACCCCATTAGCCTGACGAGCCTGGTCTGCAAGGCTATGGAACGTATCATCATGGAACTTATAAACAATGACACTGACAATCTCCAAACTCAGGACCCCGACCTGTTCTGGTTTGTAAAAGGCAGATTATGTCTCCTAAACCTGATAGACTTCTTTGAAGCAGTCACCAAAGGCATAGATGAGGGTAAGGTGGTTCACACAGCCTATCTAGATCTCGCCAAGGCTTTTGACACCACCCCCCACTCTGGAATTATAGATAAACTCACTAAACTAGGTATAAATCCCTATGTCACAAGATGGGTTGCCAATTGGCTCACTGACAGAACCCACACTGTGAAAGTAGTAGACTCCAAATCCAACTTCAGGCCAGTGACAAGTGGAGTACCACAGGGTTCAGTCCTGGGTCCTCTACTGTTTGATATCTACTTCTCTGAAGTACAGGCTAACACAGAAGGTCTTTGGCTAATGAAGTTCACAGATGACTGCAAACTAGGAGCCAAAATCAAAATTCCAAAAGATGTGGACATCCTACAAAAGGGCCTCGCTGAGACAGATGCCTGGTATCAAAGCCATGGCCTCAAGCTCAATGCCCAAAAGTGCATTGTCATCCCTTTTGGTAAAAACTCTATACCCATGAACTACCACATAGGCGATAGTCTACTTAACACCAAAAGTGTGATAAGAGACCTTGGAACACAGGTGGACAGTAGTCTGTCCTTTGATAATCACACTACCACAGTAGCCAGTAAATCCTTCTACGAGGTACACCTCATCACAAACGATTTCTCATCCAGGAAAAAAGACGTCATTGTTCCCCTCTACTCATCACTCATTAGACCCATTATAGAGTACAACAACCATTTTGGTATGTACCTCATACACCACTTGTCACTTGTCTGGAGCTGGATTTGGAATCGGCTACTTTTACAGTATGTGTTCTGTCAGTAAGCTAGTTTGCAACCCATCGAGTGATGTAAGGATTAATGCCCAGCTTAGTAAGTTTATCTATGATTCCAGAGTGGGGGATAGTGTCAAAAGCCTTGGCAAGGTCCAAGTAGGCTATGTGAACCACCTTACTCTCATCCACAGCTGTGGAGACTGATTTGAAGAAGTTGATCAGGTTCAGAAGGCAAGATCAGCCCTTCACAAACCCAAACTGGGTGGGGTCCAATGTTTGAAGGTTGCCAATGTCTTTGTTTATACGTTCCATGATAATATGTTCAATGGCCTTGCAAATCAGGCTCATCAGACTGATGGGATGGTAGTTCCTGGGATTCAAAGTGGATCCCTCTTGCGGGTGGATGACTGTAGCTGTGCGCTACTCTGTAGGCATGAAGCCTGAGGTGAGGCTATGATTAAATATGACACATAGGTGAGGTGCCAGTTCATTTTGTCGTTCATGCAGTACACAGCCTGGGATGTCATCTGGTCCCATGGATACTGTATTCTTGGCTTTGGAGAGTGTGGTTTTTACCTGAGTGGCTGTGATTACCAGAATTTGTCATTCTTTCAATATTGAGATGGGCCCTTTGGTGGGTGAGAGGGGAGATGAGGTTGGCACTGAATCTATCTGCCAGGATATTGGCAATATCCTTGGGATCAGTATTTCTAGTGCCATTCTGCTGTAGCTCAGAGCAGATCTGAGTATTGCCATTTAGATTCCTGATATAGCTATAAAATGCCTTGTGGTTGTCTTTTGAATCTTTGGCAATTTTGTTTTCGTAACTATCTTTGGAAGATTTTATGAGGGATCTCAGCTTTCTACTGAGGCTGGTGAGAGAGCTTTTTGAATCCTGGGTTTTTTCTCTTTTCTGCAACTGTTTCTTCCTTCTGTTGTACCGCTTGCTTATGGCAGGGGACCACCAGGCTGGCTTCCTTTTTTGAGAGGACAGTGCCTTGGTTCTATTTGGGATGGCTCAGTCCATGCATGAGTAAATGTGCTCGTACATCCCCTTAGTGTAGGATTCAGCAATTGAACTTCCAGTTCCCATCTGCATGGGTGTCATGAAGTTTGTTACTTCTGACTTGAGAAGCTTGAAATTGGCTTTGGAGAATTTTTTTTTCCTTAAAATGGGGTGGGGTTGGGATGTGGATGTCAAGGGTGATTAGCTTATGGTCTGATCTGCCCAATGAGGGGGTAACCACTGGTGTGGAGCATCGATCTTCCATGTTGGTAATGACCTGGCACTGGAGAGAGCCTTGGCTAGACTACTAGACTTGACTAGACTACTCCATGCCTCAGATTTGTACTGGGAGCCAGTATAGCCCCCTACAGCAGACAAGTCTGACCAGGGAAAACAGTAATAGTTAACAGTGATTTCCTGCCAATGTGTATGTTATCACATTTATTGCGAGTGTGCAAACATGAACAATGATGCCAACCACATTTATATGATGTTAAGAAGTAATCAACAGTGCCAAATAGAGAGAAAAACATTTTTTGAAATCAGAAGGTTAACCTGACAGTTGGCATTAGTTGATGGGGTGGTTGCTGCTATAAGTCTTAGTGTATTCAACTTTGCAGATGTATTGGGGGAATACATTTTATGAAATGACACTTTTATGTGTGGCTTTGCACACTGATAAAATAAATTTGTAGAATGTATGATTCAAACCTATGCATTAGAAATAAAAGTTACTCCTCAATATAGGCAGTTTTTCATTCTTGCCACAGAAGAATTGCTTGTTGGATATGCTCATGAATTATATATAAACACATGTGACAGAGTGAGAGGTTAAACATGTACTGTATATGTTGTATATAATTATGTTTCATTTTTTGTTTTTAAAAGTGAGTGGACAAACATAAATAAAATTGTGATAATGTGTAATTGTAGAACCATAATTCTACTGATACCTACAGTTACACAGTTACACATTTAATATATATATATATATATATATATATATATATATATATATATATATATATATATATATATATATATATGGGTCTACTACGGTTGACTGAAAACTCACTTGATTAAAAATTAAATTACTAGGACCACTTCACTGAAAGCTCACTTCACTGAAAACTCATTTCTTTGAAACTCATTTTAATGAAACTTGTAAGTGGCCTTTGCCCCACTGTAGTGCGACCCTGGAGTTAGTATATAAAGTAAGGGGGGGTGTGGGGGACTACGCCCCCCACATATTATAAACATTTTAAACTATACACAGAGATACTTACAAGTGCAATAAATGTTTCCAAAAAATAATATAAAACCAAGATATGTGGGATGCTTCGCCCCCCCCACCCCCCTTACTTTATATACTAACTCCAGGATTGCACTACAGTGGGAAAAGGCCATTTATAACTTTCAACGAAATGAGTTTCAGTCAAGTGAGTTTTCAGTGAAGTGAGCTTTCATTGAAGTGGTCCTAGTAATTTAATTTTCAATCAAGTGAGTTTTCAATCAACCGTAGTAGACCCATATAGATATATATATATATATATATATATATATATATATATATATATATATATATATATAGAGAGAGAGAGAGAGAGAGAGAGAGGAACCATGGCTACTAACCTTGATTGCCTAAACATGAATGGAATGGTCCGTGTGGGTGTGCAAGCCAGAACAAATACAGAAAAAAACAAGGGATAATAAATCTAGAAACTGTAGGCTAATACCTTCACTTTGATGAGCTTGGGATAGGTCGTCCATGTAGAATTCAGGGAGGTTGACACTGGTATCCAAAGCAAATGTAGTCCAAAGACATTTACTTACATCAGAGAAGGAAGGCCAGCTTGTTTTCTTATGGGTGAGTATCCAGGACTTTGATGAGCTTGGGATAGGTTGTCTGTGTAGACTGCAGGGAAGTTGACATTGGTATCAAAAGCAAATGTAGCACAAAGATGTTTGGTGACAGCAGAGAAGGAAGGGCAGTCTGTTTTCTTATGGGTGAGTATCCAGGTGGCAAGCACACAATGCAAGAGACTGGAGAGATGTCTGAGATTGGGAAATGGTTGTTTGTACATGTGTTAATTACATATTTAGTGCAATGACTGATCACACAACTATTTATGAATATTGTTTCCAGCAATGCAGCTGTGTCTTATCTTTGTATTGTGTTCATTCTTCTCTTATCTGAGCGGTGATCTCAGGCATTCGGTCTGTAAGTCATTTTGTATCATTGTTCTTAAAATATATGGGAATATTAAATGACAATAATATACAGTTTTCAACAAAGGCAGGGGAGTTTGAATATTAGTGAACAGAAACTGAGAAATGTGTGCTACACACTTCTGTTTAAAACCCTTGATATAATTGCTTCTACAATTTGTAAGTGTATCTTGCCTGACACACCCACTCTGGGTAGAGGAGTCTGAGTTGTTGTGTATTCCTTCTCTCTCCCACTAACCATTCACAGTTGCAATTCATAAACAACAAACACTGAGCTAGTGCCAACACTATGTTTACATTGGCTACATGAATCCAAAACTTTGGAATTCAGCAATTCTAATAACTTTGCATATTCACTGTGCTCAGAGGCATGAGTCCACACCATAAAAAGGTAACCATGTAGCAAGGGAACTGGAAGGTGGGAGGACTTCAATATTTGTAGAAGACATTGGATTTACATTTCTTTACATTTATCTGCACAGAAGGCTTCAGATGTTGCTAAAGTATGCTTGTATTTTTCAGGTAAATGGTACATGTTCACATGTTATAAACAAAACTGTTATTTATATGCATTAGGGGATTAAACTGTTATCTGTATGCACTTCTTCTACTTCACTCTTGGCTTAAGAATTTTTGCCATGCATTGACATTCACAGATGCACACAGCCTTATTAAGTGTCATTACAAGTGTTATTGTTAAAACTGATTACCTTATAGTCTTTTCAGTCTTATTCCATGGCAATGTAAAGTACTATATCGTCAATGACACAGGGGTGCAATGTATATAAGACAGCACATGGACACCACCAGGGGAGTGCTGGGCATCGTGAGAGGTGCCTAGCAATTGTATACATGGGATCAAAGGATCATAGGCAGTTATAAAGCTAATGGCCCTAGGGCTCTTACAATCCTAGCCAAGTTCTACCCTTATTTCTATGATCAGCATCTATTTCCCCTGTCCAAGAGGGACACAGGTGGAACCCCTGGGTGAATTTATGGTTACCCATCCAATCATCCAGATTGCGTTTGAAGAGGGTCAATGAGGTGATCTGTTTGACATGAAGTGGGAGTCTGTTACAAAGGTGTGGCAACCTCTGGGAGACAAATCTGTCCCTCCAGCAGGTTCTATTAATGTCACATACCAGGTTAAGGTCTTTAGCGTGCATAACCTGTGTACCATTTCACCTGTGGATATGCAGCATTTCCAATAAAGCAAAGTCAGAGATTGCCTTATATGCAAGGCAAAGATCATCTCTGAGTACTCTGTGTGAAACAGAATAAAGTGACAGTGATTTCAGATGATCTACATAGGACAGATGCTGAAGGCTGTGAATTTTCCTTGTGAGGAACCTTTGTGGTCTCTCCAATTGCTGCAGGTGCTTGGAAAGGTACATACCAAAAGGGGTGTTGTACTCAATTATTGGCCTAATGAGGGAAGATTACAGGGAGGTTATAACATTTTGCTTCTGGAGGGAATGCTCTTGCATATGAGATGAGTAATATAGAATGCTCTTTTTACCACTGTGGAGACATGGTGATCAAAGGTAAGGTTGCAGTCAACCTGTGTCTCTTACCAATGAGTGTGTATGTAGGGTGTTGCTATTGATGTAGTAGGTAGAAAAAACATCGCTCTTACCAAAAGAAATGATAATACATTTTTTTGCATTGAGTTTAAGGCCATGACTTTGGCACCAATCATTTGATTGCGTAAGATTCTTTTGTAGGATATTGACATCATTTGAAGATTCTATGACCACACCCAATATGCAGTCATTAGCAAACTTTGTCAGCCACAGACCTTTAGTTTTTGCTTGTACCTCGGAGAAATAGATTCCAAGCATTAGAGGTCCCAGGACTGATCCCTGTGGAACACCACTAGTTACAGGTCTGCTTTTGGAGGTAGCTTCCTCTATTTTGTCGATATGGGTTATATCAGTTTGCCAATGAGTGACCCATCTAACGATATAAGGGTTGATACCTAGATGGGTGAGTTTATCATTGATGCCTGAGTGGGGGATGGTGTCAAAAGTCTTGGCTAAGTCTAGGTAGGCTGTATGCACAGATTTCCCCTTGTCAAGGGCTTTGGTGACTGTCTCGAAGAAGTCCACCAGGTTTAACAGGCATTATCTCTCTTTGACAAATCCAAACTGAGTAGTTTCAAGTGTTTGGAGATTGCCTATGTCTTTGTTGATAAGGTCCATGATGATTTGCTCCATGGCTTTACAGATAAGGCTAGTCAGGCTAATAAGTCTGTAGTTCCCAGGGTCAGGTGAAGCCCCACCTTTGTTCAAGGGCTATTTTCCATTCACCTGGAATGAAACTGGTGCTTAGACTATGATTGAAAAGAGTACCCAATGGTGTTGCTAATTCTTGTTGGAGACCATGTAGGATGGAGCCTGGGATGTTATCAGGTTCATAGATGCTGTGTTTTTGGTCTTAGAGAGGGCATATATGACCTG
Organism: Protopterus annectens; assembly: GCF_019279795.1. Taxonomy (NCBI): domain Eukaryota; kingdom Metazoa; phylum Chordata; order Ceratodontiformes; family Protopteridae; genus Protopterus; species Protopterus annectens. The sequence goes on along the minus strand of NC_056741.1, from coordinate 1,763,999,863 downwards.
CTCTTCAGAGATACAAGGTAGGGAACAGGTCATGTCATGGGGTATGTGTGGTGGGGACAGGGGAGTGAAGTTTTCACAGAACCTGTTGGAAACAGGTTAGCTATGTCCACAGACTCAGTATATGCGGTAGCATTTACTGCCAGTTTAGCACAAATCTGGGCATTTCCTTTTAGGTTAAGAATGTAACTAAAAATGCCTTATGGTTGTCCTTAGTTGAGGAAGATAACTTGGATGCATAGTTTGCTTTGGAAGACTTCACATGAAGTCTTATTTGTTTGTTTAAGCTGAGGAGGGAGTGTTTCCAGTTTAAGACTCTCTCCCTCTTAGTCTTGGACAGCAATTTCTTCCTCTTATTGTAAAGTATTTTTATGGCCATTGTCCACCAGGCAGGTTTGCTCTTCTTTAAGGAGCTTGTTTTGGTTCTATCAGGTATGGCAGAGTCAATGCAGTTATACAGGTGTTTGTATAAAGGACTGGCATAGAACTTGGCATAGTTGCCAGTTCCATCTGAGGGGGGAGTTGCACTCAAGCTATTTATACCATCTCGTAAGACGTTATAATCTGCTTTGGAGAAGTTTTTTAGTTTAGTTGTTGCTGGGAGGTCAGGTGTGATAGTTACTTTGAATGAGACTGATTTGTGTTCAGATCTCATCATAGAAAACCTCACAGTGGGGGTGCGAAAGTGGTCCCCCATATTGGTAAACACCAGATCCAGGATGTTGGCACCCCTTGTGAGGGTGTCAACCATCTGGTCCAGGGCACTGGAGTTAACAAAGTCAAGAAACCTTTGGGGAAGTGAGTTTGAACTGGAGGAATGTACCCAGTCAATGGATGGGTAGTTAAAGTCACACAAAGCCATGGTGTTTGATGTATCTTGATAGACTCAAGTAGATCCAAATAGGCAGAGTGTGTGCCCTGATTCATGGGGTAGGGGATCCTGTAGCTGGCAATGACTTGAACAGGTGTCTTACAAACAGTTAATTGCACCTAAAGTATCTCCAGAGAATCATACTGTTTAACCAATCTGGAGGTGTATTTATTTTTAATAAATATTGTTGATACACCGCCTCCTTTAGTTTTCACTCTTTCAGTTTGTGGTCTGAATGTGTGGAAGGAGGTGTAGCCCGATATGGCTGGGATGCTCTCCATAGCCTTGAACCAGATCTCTGTGACTGCAAAAATGTCTACATGTTCAAAGGTGAGGACTGCTTCCAGTGAGTACAGTTTCATGTTAAGACTCCTAGCATTTTACAGTATAACCTTGAGGTTGCTTTTTACATGGAGTTTTTACATTGGGAATTTTGTCCTTGAAACACTGCCTAAAAAGGTATTGTGGGGGAGGCAAGAGCCTTAGCCAGTAGCCAGTAGTATACAATTTACTTTTGAGTTGTATGTATACACATTTTTTGAAAATCGTGTGGAAAGCATGCAGAACAGGTGAATTATATCTTATTCCTTAGATTCTACAAACTGTCATTTTACTTTTGCTTTGGGGGTGGGAGACCCAAGTATTATTTATGTGTTTCCAGATCACCAGCTGGGTTTCAAGAGTTTTCCTCTTGCAATTTTGTAGTCATCCTTGTATTTCCATGTGTGTACAGGAAAAAATGTTTGCAATGAGTTGCATGTTGTTGCATAACATTCAGGAATTGATATAGGATTCTGGATGCTGATGTCTGTGACATCCCCAACATATGCCCTGTTGGGCTCTGGAAGGTTCCTACAGCTAAAACTCTTAAGTGCAACATATACCTTAGTCTCCACAGGTATTAGTTCCCTTCCATTTGCCCTTACTCTCAGCCGTGGATGACAGAAGTTTCAATATTTCTGTATTGTGTCTCTATCCATCCTGTAGCACTCTACAGTTTCCACATCATGCAGACCATGGTAAGTTAACAGGGGTCTAAATACCCCTGTACTTCTTGGCTGGGGTCTATTTGCAGCAGCAGCAAAGATCTGTGCCTCTTTCACATACATATGTATATTAGCAACAGCAAATGTTTCCATGTAGAGTACCTTGGCTGTATTCAAATATGTTTTGGAATTCTCAGGGAAAACCTACACTGAGTCTATATGATTGTGTTATGCCTTGTAGTGATTAGCATACAATTTATCTGCTTATACTGTAATTAGCATGGCACAATGTTTACTGTGCTGATGTGGTTCTGCACAGTGTGTAGAGCTGCTTACTAAATAGAAAACGGCGCACTACTGTGTTTGCATTACACTGCAATGTGAACACCTTTTTAGCGGACCATGTAAGCTTTATTGGATTTGCACTGTGTGTATTATAATTGTTAACAATATTTATATTATATCTGGAGTGCCATAAAGTTAATTTATTATGTATTGCTCTTGGTATTTTCCTTAAGAGATGGTTAACTTAATTTTGCACTTCTTTAATTGTTCCCTGATATGTAGAAAATGTTCTAGGTGATTAATGTAAGATACATACATGCTTCTCAGAAGTGAAAACCAATATTCGTTTTTTCTCAGAAATTGATCACATATAAAATTATTGGTTTAAAAAAAAATCACAAGCATACCTTCCAACTTTCTGGATTTTTGCCTCACATGTTTTGTCATTTTTCATAAAATTTGTGGTTTTCTGAAAAATCAGTTTGGATTGAAATTATTAAATGATGAAATTAATTTGCCTCAGACTTCATATCCTTCAGATGATTCATACTAATGTAAGACCTGCTATTCTATGAACTTTCTAACTTTATAATAGCAATATTTAAAATTTGTCCTCCCTTACTTTTTGGCTTTGTACAGATTTTTTTGGGCTAATAGGTTGAAAGGTATGTTGCCAGGAAGCATTATTAAATACTCCTAGATTGGTACATTTTAATACAGAATCCAGGAAACAGTTCACTACTTAATGTTCAAATAAAACAACCAAAATAATCACCAAGAACGTAGTTTTAATGAAGCTTTCGGGCACACATCCCTTCATCAGCACATACAATCACATTTAAATGTTTCTTATATAGAGGGTAATTTAAAAAGCACATGATCAGAACCAGCCTATAATAATACACATAAAAAAGAATTACATCATTATTTAAATAAAATGTATATTCTACATAAAAAATCTCTAAAAAATACATAGCCTAATAAAATTCTAATAAACAACTTACATATATATACATTTAATAGATGTTATTTTATTTTATTTCTAGTTGTTTTCTAACTAAAACAGGTTTTATGCTTACTGCACTATTGAGACCAGGAATTAAATCCGCCTGTAACCTGATTATCCAATCTAGTTCTTTTAACTCAATTGCATTGTTTATGTCACCCCCTCTTAAGCTTTGTTTAACTATATCCACCACTCTAAATTTAAAATTATGGGTTCCAAATTCCATAATATGTTTATAAAGGGCATTTGTTTGTATTTTTCTATTAATTTCTGACCTATGTTCTATGATACGGTCCTTTAACCGCCTAGTAGTTTTTCCTATATAAAATGCATAACAGTGCGTACAGGTAGCAAGATACACCAATCTATTTGTATTGCAAGTTGCTGTTACATGGAATTTATATTCCTTGTTTGTAGTTGGATGTTTAAACACATAATCTGATTCAAGTATATCCTTACAGCAACTACAATTGTGGCATTTATAAGTACCCACTTTATCATTCCTTAGGCTACAAGTTTCTCTAAAATCTTTATAGCATAGTATATTCTTTATAGATTGGTGATTTCTGTATGCAAATCTAGGCTTAGGGCCTATTAATTTTTCTACCTCTGGCATTGCCATCAATATTGGCCAGTTTTTACAATAATATTAATAATTTGATATGTATACCCATTGTATGTCATAACATATCTACTTTTTTGTTGTTCTTCATGCCCTATCTTCTGTATTGTGTTTAAATATTCAATTTGAGTGGAAGATGTATTGAATATTGGTTTAAATATATTTTGTCTACCTATATTTACTTCTTCCATAACATTATTTACAATAGTCACATTATAGCCATTTATTATGAATTCATCCTTCATTTTAGCTATTTCAACTTCATATTCTATATTATTAGTTGTTAATTTGCTCACCCTAGCCATCTGTGACTTCACAATTCCCTTAAATATATGTGGAGGGTGCATACTCACTTTTTTCAAATATCTTACTGTGTGTACTTCTTTCTTATGGATTCTTGTTTCCAACTTTTCATTATTCTTATACAATTTTACATCTAAAAACACAATGCTTTGTCTAGAGTAATCCATTTTAAATTTTAAAAAATTAGTCGTATTGTTCAAATAAGATAAATATAGCAGCAGGTTCTCTTCAGTTCCTTCCCATACAAAAAAACAGTCATCCACAAACCTAGCATAGCTTTTAACATATATATTATGTGCATTGTTATCACTTAGTACATATTTTTTCTCCCAATAGTATAACACAAGATTTGCAAATGTATTAGCCACTGAAGTCCCCCTTGCTACTCCTGTTAGTTGTTTATAAGGAGTACCATCAAATATAAACAGATTCTTAGTCAACACCAGATCTAAAAGTAAACATAATTTTTCTACTTCACATGGTTGCTTAGTGGAATCCATTAGTAATAATCTCCTTATGGCTTCAATACCATAGTCTATCGGAATGACTGTGAACAGTGATTCCACATCTAATGTCACCAATATATATTCACTTCTTGATAGACCATACCATGTGTTAAGTTTACTTAAAAAATCATTAGTATCTTTTATAATACTATTACAGCTAGGTAGTAGTTTAGCTAATTCTTTCTGTAAATACTTTGAGATGGGTTCGGTCACCCATCCTCTACCTGAAACAATGGGTCTCAGCGGGGATCATGCAGTGATTTATGGATTTTCGGAATTCCGTATATCTGTGGGATTTTAGGGCATGGTACAGTGAAATAGTTAAATAAATCCAGTGTAATTTCGTTATTTAACTGCATATCATATATAGCCATATTTACTTGCATTATTTGATTCTTTACTTCTGCAAAAGTTATCTGTTTAAATGTATTAATATCAGAAAGGAAGTTTTAAATTTTGTATTATAAAACTTCTATCCATGAGTACTGTTGCCCCACCCTTATCTGCTTGCTTTATAATTAAATCCTTATCATTTTTTAACTCTAACAATGCTTGATATTCCGCATATGTCAAATTGTATTTCATTGTTTTATTGCATTTTTTTGCATATAATGACCTTAATTCAATTTCAACTATGTTGGTAAATGCCAACAACACTGGTGATAGTTGCGGTATGAAAGTACTAGACTTTTTATAACACATTTCAGTAGAACTCATGTTTGCAAATAACAGCTTTAGCATTATACCTCTGATAAATAATCTAAGATCAATAATAGCGTTCACCATATTGTCCATAGCAAAGGGTATAAATTTCAATCCCTTGCTTAACAGTTTATAGTGTTCCTCAGTCAAAAAGTACTGAGTTAAATTTAAAGTACCTTCTTTAATAACTGGAAGTATTGTAGTTATCTGCGAGGTAATTTGCTGGCCTGTCTTGGGCTGTCGTTCTTTCTTTTCGCCCCTTGCGTTCCTTGCTGCTGTTGTACTGCTACATTCAGGTTCTTCTCCTGCTGTAACTGTCGAATTATTACTTTTTCCGGCTGTTTCAACCGGAATGGTAAAAAAGCCGATATCTCCGCTTGCTTTTTACTTTTCGAATCTGTTTTTTGTTTCATTGGAGTGGATACACTGGATGTATGGGCTGTATCAGGGCTATTAACTGCTATAACAGGTTCCACCATAACTCCGTCAGTTCTTAATTCTCCTTCATCGCAACGTTGCGACGTCACAAGAGTAGCGTCGTGCATACTAGCTTGCTGGCTAGCAGGTGTGGGTGTAGCCAATGCCGGTTGCGGCGAATTAAATTCATCAAGTTGATCCAACAGTCTTGTTTTTGTATTCTTATTTTTATTCTGCTCATAGTTCTTATTGTTACTGACAGGTTTTAAATATTTATATTCTGGTTTGGGCCATGAGAAGATATGCCCATTTTTGAAATCTTGTACATCACGTTGCAGTTTACGTTTTTTCTTTAGCTCAAGTCTACTGTCCATAACATGCACATTCTCAATGAAAGTCTGATAATATTCATTTTTTGTATCTCCTTTAACACACTCCAACACTTGTTTTTCCAAGGCTTCTATTTCTAACAATAAAGAATGTTCAATTTCTACAAAAAACGCATTCATGAGTTTCATGTAGTTTGCGCTTAATTCATAATAAATGGCTATAATGTGACTATTGTAAATAATGTTATGGAAGAAGTAAATATAGGTAGACAAAATATATTTAAACCAATATTCAATACATCTTCCACTCAAATTGAATATTTAAACACAATACAGAAGATAGGGCATGAAGAACAACAAAAAAGTAGATATGTTATGACATACAATGGGTATACATATCAAATTATTAATATTATTGAAAAAAACTGGCCAATATTGATGGCAATGCCAGAGGTAGAAAAATTAATAGGCCCTAAGCCTAGATTTGCATACAGAAATCACCAATCTATAAAGAATATACTATGCTATAAAGATTTTAGAGAAACTTGTAGCCTAAGGAATGATAAAGTGGGTACTTATAAATGCCACAATTGTAGTTGCTGTAAGGATATACTTGAATCAGATTATGTGTTTAAACATCCAACTACAAACAAGGAATATAAATTCCATGTAACAGCAACTTGCAATACAAATAGATTGGTGTATCTTGCTACCTGTACGCACTGTTATGCATTTTATATAGGAAAAACTACTAGGCGGTTAAAGGACCGTATCATAGAACATAGGTCAGAAATTAATAGAAAAATACAAACAAATGCCCTTTATAAACATATTATGGAATTTGGAACCCATAATTTTAAATTTAGAGTGGTGGATATAGTTAAACAAAGCTTAAGAGGGGTGACATAAACAATGCCATTGAGTTAAAAGAACTAGATTGGATAATCAGGTTACAGGCGGATTTAATTCCTGGTCTCAATAGTGCAGTAAGCATAAAACCTGTTTTAGTTAGAAAACAACTAGAAATAAAATAAAATAACATCTATTAAATGTATATATATGTAAGTTGTTTATTAGAATTTTATTAGGCTATGTATTTTTTAGAGATTTTTTATGTAGAATATACATTTTATTTAAATAATGATGTAATTCTTTTTTATGTGTATTATTATAGGCTGGTTCTGATCATGTGCTTTTTAAATTACCCTCTATATAAGAAACATTTAAATGTGATTGTATGTGCTGATGAAGGGATGTGTGCCCGAAAGCTTCATTAAAACTACGTTCTTGGTGATTATTTTGGTTGTTTTATTTGAACATTAAGTAGTGAACTGTTTCCTGGATTCTTGACTTTATACCACTGGTATTGCATTGAACGTACTAGGAGGGAGTCGAACCAGCTTTTTCTTGAAAAAGATATTGAAACAACTGTTTTAAGATGGCTTCATCTATAAAAAGACTGTTACTTAAAGCAAACAATCCATTGTTGCAAACAGCAGGTGTTAACAAACCACAAGATGTCTCTACAGGCAATGATACTAAAGAACTGAACAAACTGCTAGTAACACTGGAGAAAAAAGTGAGTAGCTATAAACAACTACAATGGCAGAGATTTAGTTTTTCAGCATACCTAGAATTAGGTATTGTACCTAGAGGGCTTCGTATACTAAAGATGCCCTCTTATGGTAATACATATGAGGAACTGCTGATAAAATGGCAACAGCTTAATTTAGAATTAAGCGCAAACTACATGAAACTCATGAATGAGTTTTTTGTAGAAATTGAACATTCTTTATTGTTAGAAATAGAAGCCTTGGAAAAACAAGTGTTGGAGTGTGTTAAAGGAGATACAAAAAATGAATATTATCAGACTTTCATTGAGAATGTGCATGTTATGGACAGTAGACTTGAGCTAAAGAAAAAACGTAAACTGCAACGTGATGTACAAGATTTCAAAAATGGGCATATCTTCTCATGGCCCAAACCAGAATATAAATATTTAAAACCTGTCAGTAACAATAAGAACTATGAGCAGAATAAAAATAAGAATACAAAAACAAGACTGTTGGATCAACTTGATGAATTTAATTCGCCGCAACCGGCATTGGCTACACCCACACCTGCTAGCCAGCAAGCTAGTATGCACGACGCTACTCTTGTGACGTCGCAACGTTGCGATGAAGGAGAATTAAGAACTGACGGAGTTATGGGGGAACCTGTTATAGCAGTTAATAGCCCTGATACAGCCCATACATCCAGTGTATCCACTCCAATGAAACAAAAAACAGATTCGAAAAGTAAAAAGCAAGCGGAGATATCGGCTTTTTTACCATTCCGGTTGAAACAGCCGGAAAAAGTAATAATTCGACAGTTACAGCAGGAGAAGAACCTGAATGTAGCAGTACAACAGCAGCAAGGAACGCAAGGGGCGAAAAGAAAGAACGACAGCCCAAGACAAGCCAGCAAATTACCTCGCAGATAACTACAATACTTCCAGTTATTAAAGAAGGTACTTTAAATTTAACTCAGTACTTTTTGACTGAGGAACACTATAAACTGTTAAGCAAGGGATTGAAATTTATACCCTTTGCTATGGACAATATGGTGAACGCTATTATTGATCTTAGATTATTTATCAGAGGTATAATGCTAAAGCTGTTATTTGCAAACATGAGTTCTACTGAAATGTGTTATAAAAAGTCTAGTACTTTCATACCGCAACTATCACCAGTGTTGTTGGCATTTACCAACATAGTTGAAATTGAATTAAGGTCATTATATGCAAAAAAATGCAATAAAACAATGAAATACAATTTGACATATGCGGAATATCAAGCATTGTTAGAGTTAAAAAATGATAAGGATTTAATTATAAAGCAAGCAGATAAGGGTGGGGCAACAGTACTCATGGATAGAAGTTTTTATAATACAAAATTTAAAAACTTCCTTTCTGATATTAATACATTTAAACAGATAACTTTTGCAGAAGTAAAGAATCAAATAATGCAAGTAAATATGGCTATATATGATATGCAGTTAAATAACGAAATTACACTGGATTTATTTAACTATTTCACTGTACCATGCCCTAAAATCCCACAGATATACGGAATTCCGAAAATCCATAAATCACTGCATGATCCCCCGCTGAGACCCATTGTTTCAGGTAGAGGATGGGTGACCGAACCCATCTCAAAGTATTTACAGAAAGAATTAGCTAAACTACTACCTAGCTGTAATAGTATTATAAAAGATACTAATGATTTTTTAAGTAAACTTAACACATGGTATGGTCTATCAAGAAGTGAATATATATTGGTGACATTAGATGTGGAATCACTGTTCACAGTCATTCCGATAGACTATGGTATTGAAGCCATAAGGAGATTATTACTAATGGATTCCACTAAGCAACCATGTGAAGTAGAAAAATTATGTTTACTTTTAGATCTGGTGTTGACTAAGAATCTGTTTATATTTGATGGTACTCCTTATAAACAACTAACAGGAGTAGCAATGGGAACTTCAGTGGCTAATACATTTGCAAATCTTGTGTTATACTATTGGGAGAAAAATATGTACTAAGTGATAACAATGCACATAATATATATGTTAAAAGCTATGCTAGGTTTGTGGATGACTGTTTTTTTGTATGGGAAGGAACTGAAGAGAACCTGCTGCTATATTTATCTTATTTGAACAATACGACTAATTTTTTAAAATTTAAAATGGATTACTCTAGACAAAGCATTGTGTTTTTAGATGTAAAATTGTATAAGAATAATGAAAAGTTGGAAACAAGAATCCATAAGAAAGAAGTACACACAGTAAGATATTTGAAAAGTGAGTATGCACCCTCCACATATATTTAAGGGAATTGTGAAGTCACAGATGGCTAGGGTGAGCAAATTAACAACTAATAATATAGAATATGAAGTTGAAATAGCTAAAATGAAGGATGAATTCATAATAAATGGCTATAATGTGACTATTGTAAATAATGTTATGGAAGAAGTAAATATAGGTAGACAAAATATATTTAAACCAATATTCAATACATCTTCCACTCAAATTGAATATTTAAACACAATACAGAAGATAGGGCATGAAGAACAACAAAAAAGTAGATATGTTATGACATACAATGGGTATACATATCAAATTATTAATATTATTGAAAAAACTGGCCAATATTGATGGCAATGCCAGAGGTAGAAAAATTAATAGGCCCTAAGCCTAGATTTGCATACAGAAATCACCAATCTATAAAGAATATACTATGCTATAAAGATTTTAGAGAAACTTGTAGCCTAAGGAATGATAAAGTGGGTACTTATAAATGCCACAATTGTAGTTGCTGTAAGGATATACTTGAATCAGATTATGTGTTTAAACATCCAACTACAAACAAGGAATATAAATTCCATGTAACAGCAACTTGCAATACAAATAGATTGGTGTATCTTGCTACCTGTACGCACTGTTATGCATTTTATATAGGAAAAACTACTAGGCGGTTAAAGGACCGTATCATAGAACATAGGTCAGAAATTAATAGAAAAATACAAACAAATGCCCTTTATAAACATATTATGGAATTTGGAACCCATAATTTTAAATTTAGAGTGGTGGATATAGTTAAACAAAGCTTAAGAGGGGGTGACATAAACAATGCCATTGAGTTAAAAGAACTAGATTGGATAATCAGGTTACAGGCGGATTTAATTCCTGGTCTCAATAGTGCAGTAAGCATAAAACCTGTTTTAGTTAGAAAACAACTAGAAATAAAATAAAATAACATCTATTAAATGTATATATATGTAAGTTGTTTATTAGAATTTTATTAGGCTATGTATTTTTTAGAGATTTTTTATGTAGAATATACATTTTATTTAAATAATGATGTAATTCTTTTTTATGTGTATTATTATAGGCTGGTTCTGATCATGTGCTTTTTAAATTACCCTCTATATAAGAAACATTTAAATGTGATTGTATGTGCTGATGAAGGGATGTGTGCCCGAAAGCTTCATTAAAACTACGTTCTTGGTGATTATTTTGGTTGTTTTATTTGAACATTTTAATACAGACACATTTAGTCAAAGATGAGAATTTGAAAAATATTTATCTGCAGACACAAAAACTGGAATGTCAACACATTTGGTTGACCTTGTTCATCTATGTACAGCTAATAAATCAGGTATAATTCCTTCTTAATTAAATATCCTAGTAATTGTTACATTTCACACAAATATCTGCTATTTGTATCTACTCTTAAATTGTACAACTATTATTGCACCCAGCCCCTCTACAGAAGCTGTCTCATTTTCTACAAAGAATTGAAACAGTATCATGTCAGCACTGAAATGTCTTCTGTCATTTCTCATTTTTTTCCCACTGCTTTTCTAAAAACATCGTTCCATTCCTCCACAACCCCTTTTCCCATTTTTACACCTGGCATTGAATACTGTTTGTCTGAAACTTCTACAAAATATACTTCCCTTTTGAATTTTCTGATTCCTGATTGCATTAGGTTTCTTAAATATATATAGACTCCTTGTTGGACTTTTTGCCAAAGAGGACAAGAATCCCTTCCTTGATCTATAAGTGGCATCCAGATTGTCCTTTTAATCCTGATCTTTGTAAAGAAGCCATCAAGGTTTCGTGGATATACAGCATTTTTTTATGGTACTGCATTTTAAGACACACTGGTAACTATGGACATGAGATGATGACCTTGATATTAGCTTTATCACTACATCCTACATTGATAGTTTGGCCACCTGACAGAAGTGTATGTTGACAACATCAACAATGCACTGTTCAAACATACCCTAGCACATAAATTGATGAGTTAAATATTATCGACTTGCTTAGTGGATTGCTGGTTTGCGGTATGTTTATACTCATATATAGGCCAAGATTCAAGAATGGCTATAGTTTGCACTAAGAGTGTGTGTAAGATGTCCAGAGACTAAAAGAAAAATCTGTGGTAATCCTCAAAGTCTCAGAAAAATCTAGCATGCAACCTATACTGGGTGAAAAAGAAACCAAGAAGAAATTCTGCAGTGTTGAGGGTGTGATGTCTGCTTTCTGAATTAAGTTATTCACCTAGATTACTTAATAAAAATCAAACTTTTAAAATATGGGCCACAAAATAATCAAACAGAAAATAAGTAGTCCAAAGTTGAGTTAGAAATGGAATATCCTTTATTGAAACATCCTTTATTGTCTTTCAATAAAGGATATTCTATTTCTAACTCAACTGTGGACTACCTACTATTTTCTATTTGATTATTTTTTAGCAAGTGTTTTAAAGTTTAATTTTTATTATGTGAACTAGGTGCATAACATAATTCAGGAAGTGATCATCACACCCTCCACATTGCGAAGTTTCTTCTTGGATTGAGATGTCCAGAGACAAGCGAGCTACTTCACATTCATTAAACAGCTCTGCACATTGCGCCCAGCTTAAAAACAAGGATAAATGGCAGAATATGTTAATGAATGCATAAGATGGTGAAACATATGCTAATGAAACAATTCAACATAATGGAGCAATTCAAGACTGCATAAAACCTGAGTATTCACACAGCGCTTCCTTTAGCTGTCAATTCCAATACCCTGGAATACAGCTGTGAAGGCACTTAGCTTCTGCACCAAAGTAAGTGATGAACCTGTAAAGAAGAGATAAAAATAATACCCCAATATGCAAGTACTGGACATCGCTATGATAAAACACAACTCAACTGTACAGGAATGTTAGACATAATTCATGAGTGATATCTGCAACATAATCTGTAATATATTAGAAAGAATACAACAATTCCTTTAATACTTATAACTTTAAACAAAGTTTTATAAAATGTATCTCTATTCTGTCATTTATATATATATATATATATATATATATATATATATATATATATATATATATGTATATATATGAATGACATACCTGGGGCATCAGCAGTAGACATTCCCATTAGATGTCTTTCACTTCTGCACCCACGTTCAGCACAACACTGTCAAAACTTGATGAGTTAATGGACTCTCCAGAAAAAAAAATACATGCATTTATGCAGGCATTTATCAAAAATGCACATGTAAGACATTACTGTAAATTCCCCAATACCACCCTCACAATAACAGATGAGAATAAGGATATTTAAATGTGTTAGGCCTGTGGTCTACATTCTTCTGGCATTACTGTCCTGACAGATTTTTTTTTTTACCTTCTGGGGCATCTAGTTTGTGCATAGCTGAGTGTTACTCATCAGGTTCCTCATCTTATTGACCTATTCAGTGTTTAAATTTCCTTCACTCCTCCCTAGTAGATCAATAACCATGAACATGAACTTCCTAAGTCTCTCTGTAGCCAGTATGGTTGAGCTGGGTATTCTGAGCATTGTAGCAATTGCCTCACGTACAGTGATGACCCACTTATTCTTAATAAAACTGATGAAGTATGCAAAATGTGTTAATGCACTTTAAGCTGGAGGCAAATCTCTCTCATACAACCAAAACTCATCCATTAGAGGTTGTCACTTATATATACACGGATCTACCTGACAACATCGACAGTGCATAACACCGACAATTTTCATCACCAACACCACAAAATCGAAAGTTCACAAACACGACACCTCATACACTCAACACATCATAACAACAACCAACAAACAAAACAAATCCCCTGTCCAAAAACCACACACACAACACAAGCACACCAAAATCCTAACAAACAAACACTAAACCTTACATACACAACTATCTACAACCCTAACCGAAACCCTAACCCTAAGGTCCATCACTATCACACACTCACCTAACCCGCGCCCTAACCCTAACTCACTTAACCCGCCCCTAACCCAAAAAATATCACTACTGCACCCTTACCTAACCCGCGCCCTAACCCTAACTCACTTAACCCACCCCTATCCCTACAGACCGTCAACATCGCACACTTACCTTACTCGCACCCTAACGTCCGTCACTACCGCATACTTACACATCCTTTCCCCATCTCGGTGTTCTCCGCTTCGGTGTTTTCATCCGTCGGTCTTCTGACTTGTCGATCTTCTGGCGTCGGTGATTTCGTTGTCGGTCTTCTCATCTGTCAACGTTCTCAGGTAGACCCATATACACTATACCTACTACACAGGTTAAAGACCTTACACATAAAACTACTTATGCTGAGGCACTTACAGGTAACCTTTCTAAAAGACTAAGACCTCCTGCACAGTACAATCAAAGAAAGGGTCCTCAGCCATCATATAAGCACTTTGTTAAAACACCACCCACAGCTACACATAATAACACTGTATCCAATGCTTACTGCTAAGCCCTTAAGGCAAACCAGTGCACAGCCAAATTTCCCGGTCATTGGTGATTCTATAAAGAAGCACACTGATGTCCCCCTCACCAGACTGAGTAAGGAGACAGTCACGGTTAGCTGCCTTTCTGGGGCTAGGATACATCAAGTCGCACAAGCAGTCAGACCATTGAACAACAGGTACCAGCATGTCTCTGTCATAGTCCATGTGGGTGTTGACCTGAGACATATCTCCTTTGACAATATGAAGCAAGACACAATAGACCTCACTGATTATGTGTCTCGGGCAAGTATGAGCTTAGCACTGAGCAGCATGCTACCTTCCCCAAGGAAGATCTCACATTACCAGCAGAAAATGATTGATTCTAACAACTGGCTTAGCTTCTGGTGTCAATCCAAGGGCGTACAATATTTGATGGCTTGGGAGGATATGGTTGACAGACCATGCTGCTTTGCCAGGGATAGTATCCACCTATCCCCTCTAGGCTTTTGCATATTGGCAAAGATCTTTTTCATCCCCATAGTACCTTTTTTAGACAATGTCAAACTGATAAACTTGCCAACTTAATTGAACCTTTGAAGAAATATCTGACAATGGCATTGCTCAATGCTAGAAGTCTAAACAAGAAACTCCACTCCCCACAAGCTTTCCTGTCCTTGGACAATATAGAGATATGTTTAGTAATGGAGATATGGTTTAAAGTCAAGAAGACTACCCCAGCATTGCAAGGTTATAATGCCTTTCACATCTTTACACCATTGCACAGGAGGGAACTAAATGAGAAGGAGTCTCAGTCCATATTAAAAACAACCTCACATCCAGACCAGTTAAAGCATATGACTCACTGGAACTCATACATGTGCAACTCACCATAAACAGGGTGTCGTACCATACCCTTACAAACTCTAGGTCCCCCTCCATATCTCATGAAATCATACTATCTGTCTCAATGTACTAGCGTCCTTCACCATTCAACCCAATAAGATATTCATGGAGGATCTCAACTATCCCGTTATAGACCGGGAATCCTATACCACTTCTAATGCACAAGCCTAGCGATTCTTAAACTTTGTTAATACCAACATCCTGGAACAACTGGTCCATTCTCCTACCAGTGGCACAAACTTCTTTGACCTTGTACTCATGAACATGGGCAGGGGGTGACATTCCTTATCCAATGTAATGTCTTTACTCATCAGATCTGACCATAAGGCAGTATTACTTCAAATAATAAATCTGGGGATCCAGTAAACCAAACAGGAATTATTCCAAGGCTAACCTTAAATATAAATATATACATATTTTACACATATTTTATTATATGTATATATATATATATATATATATATATATATATATATATATATATATATATATATTTTATATATAGTTTAGTATATTCAAATGTTGATATATTTTATTTAGAATTTATATTTATGTTCATGTGACAGACCAGAGTCAGTTTTAATTATGTACTTAGCAATCTTTGAGCTGCAATGTATGTTTTATAGTGTTGCTGATTTACACACTGATGTTAGTTTCTTCACTGCTTAGACAAGGCAATGAATGTGTTAAATTGGTTCAGTGATTAGTGTGCCTCATTGGCTGCTAGAATGTTTAAAGATGTGACTTGAGTTTTAAAATTTTGGTCTGAGGAAGCAGATGTAATCCGTGAAAGTGCTTACCTTGTTGTGTTGCTTTTAAAGAGTGCTGTGTTGGAACCAGTTTGCCTTTTTCTTCATTATGTTCCTGTTTGCTACATTAGTTCCTTTATCAGTTCAGAGGTTTGTTCTGACTTTACATATTAAAAATAAGACAACCTCAAAAGGCAAGCCACTCTGATGGAATCACAATATTGATCAGTTGTAGAACAAAAGAAAAAAAATCTTAGCCAAGCATAGCAGGAGCAAAGGCATACATACTAAAAGTCCTCTGACCAATCTAAACAGGCAGCTTAGAGGGTTACTTAATGCTCAAAAGCTAAATCTGAAGAAAAAAATTCCTTCTCAGGTGAAGGGCAACCTTATGCTTTCTACAGCTATGTCCAAAACCTCAGAGGAAGTACACAACAATGAGCAGAGCTTATTGCAATTGGCATCAGCCACACTGAACTGGAGGCCATTGCCAACCTTTTAGCTGACAGGTTCAGCTCAAATTTCCCCTTCCACCCCCACCCCCCCCCGGATAGCCCAAAAGGAAATAGCACATACCAAAATCCCCCCAAAACATTACTAGGGAACAGGTCATCAATGCACTTTCTTATACCAAAACACTTCATTGATGGGATGTAATAACATACTGGGATGTTTAATATATATCATGAAACATGACCTGTATGGTCCACTTGAATCACCTTTCAGCTAGAGTCTTTAGTCAGGTTTTGTGCCTAAGGAATGTAAGATGTCTGCAGTCATTCCTCTGCACAAAGGAAGTCCAACTACTGATCCAGGTAATGGCCCATAAGTCTTACCAGCCTTATATGTAAGGCCATGGACAGAATCATCAGGGTTGCCACCTTTTGTTGTGGCTAAAACTGGAGAAAGGCCACACCTCACACATCACCCATAACCCCGCTCATTTCCACCCTTCTACCGTCCATGTTCCACCCATTTTGTGATGCCTTCATGATGTCAGCTGATGATGAACACCCTCTTTTTCCATTCTTGATGCCTACTTTCTGCCAATTTACTATGCTTTTCTACAAAAAAGCATAGTAAATCTGCCACTTTAAGAAACTCTGATAGTCTGTTTCTTTTTTTGAAACAGAATATCGGAGTTTGTACAAGGTTTACCAGACTACCGGACAATTTGTTTGATTTCCAGGTAGTCTGGAAAAAAAAACAGAGAGGTGGCAACCCTAATCATCATGGACATGATAAATGAGGACATAGGTAACTAGCAAACATTGTACCCATCACAGTTTAGCTTTGTTAAGGGAAGGTCATGCCTATTAAATCTGTGGACTTTTTTGAGAGGGTCACCAAAGCACTGGATGAAGATAAGACTCCGCACAGAGCTTACCTCAGCCTGGACAAGGCTTTTGATACAATACCCCACTCAGGCAGTTTAGTCACACTCATTAATTTAGGTATAAACCCTTTTATCACCCACTGGATAGCCAACTGGCTGCACTGATAGGACCCAGGAGGTCAAAATATATGTGAGGCCAACTCCACCAAGAGGCCAGTCACTAGTGGAGGCCCCAGGACCACTCCTTTTTGACATCTATTTCTCTGAAATTGAAGAAAATACTGAAGGTTTATGGGTGATTAAGTTTGCAGATGATTGCAAGCTTATCATCGACACTAGCATTACTCAGTAAGATCTTTCATCTATCTCTAACTAACAAATGATGCCAAAACCATGGTGTTAAACTCAAAGTTAGGGAATATATAATTGTCGCCTTTGAGATGTCAACCATCCCAGCTAATTACCATGCTGAAAATATGCCCCTAACAGTTGAACATTTGTTCAGGGATCTGGGTATGCACATAGACAGTAGTCTTACCTTCGACCACCACTTGGCCAGAGTGGTGAGAAAATCTATTTATATTGTGCAACTTATAAAGTAAGGGCATGGCATCTAAGTCCAAAGAGGTCATTATTCCACTGTACCTCCCCATCTCCAGCTATCTATCTGACAGATCTCAGGCAGTCAAATGGAAGAATTCCATCTCTTCCTTCTTACCTACCCCAACTGGTGTTCCATAGGGATCCATCCTTGGGCCCATGGTTTTCAACATTTTCATCAATAACTTTCACACTATTCCTGACACAAAAATGATTCAATATGCAGACAATTCTACCTTAATCTGCTCTGCTACTAACCTCCCTGAACTGCTGGCAAAAACACAAACTACATTCTCCATAACAGAAAACTGGATGTGCCAAAACCACCTCTCTCTCAATGCAAATAAATCTAAAATCCTACTATCCCCCCCCCCTCTAAGACCTTTTCCTTCAACAAAAATGAATTCAAAGCCCTTAGCCAAACTAACTCACCCATAGAAGTGGTGCCTTCTGCAAAACTCCTAGGCATAACTGTGGATGAACACCTCAAGTTCGACACACATATACAACAAAATGTTAAAAAAAAAAACACCAAAAGCTAGGTATGTTGTATAGGAACAATCACTTTCTCTCTCACTCCACTAGACATACTCTGGCCACTACATATCTTCTCCCTTCCTTATTATACGGTTCTCCTCTCCTAACCAATCTGTCCACATCTACTACTTCCAAACTATAAAACTGCTGCATTAAAATCTCTAAATTTGCCACCAATTCTAAAAATTCCACCCATCACTACCTCACCCTTAAATCATTAAATTGGCTCAAACTTTCAAACTACCTTGACTACCTGCAACTATCCACAGCACATAGACTTGTATTTCATCCTACAAAATGCCCTGCTCAAGCTAATATCCTTCCCCCTTATAATCCTAATAGAACACTCAGATCAGAGCACCAGAATCTAATTGCTATTCACAAACCTAAGCATGCTGCTGGCCAGCTGCTCCTCTCATAGGCTCTAGGCAAAAAATGGAATTCCCTCCCCTCCTCACTAAGAACCACATCTAACTCTGACAACTTCAAAACCCAGCTTTTCAAACACTTGTCCACTAAATGGAAATGCACCTGCCTCCACCCTACTTAATTTTCTTTCTAAGTCTATACCCTAGGGGTCCCGTCTTCTCATACATAAACTCTTTACAATCTCCCATAGCCATATACCTATGACCCTACACGAGCTCCCTATAACTCCATTAATTTCACTCTCTCTAACCTACTAACAATTACTAGAGCTATGCTCACACGACTCAACCTTGTAAATAATGTAAATATTGTGAATAGTTTTCCACTTCAAAAATGTGCATGTTAAGCAAGCATATCTAGAATTCCTCACTTGATGTTTGTAACTGACTTCCACACTCAGCAATTCAGTGCCATTGCTCATAGGAAACTGTATAACCCTTAACCTCTCTCTCTGTGAATTCTGCTAACTATGCTTGTGAATATTCTTATTTTTTAACTCTCTTTACAATTTTATTTTGTATACTCCTGTATTTTATTGTAACTGAATTTGTACTATGCTTTCTTGGAGCTTTTCTCCCCGGCCTTCACTGAAAATGGGTCATGTTGGCCCAGTGGATGTCCTCGGTACCCAAACTGGAAATAAACAAATAAGACCAATTGTAGAATACAGTGCTCCCTTTGGTATGTACCTGACTAGGCATGTGCAGCAACTAGAGTGACCTCAGAGGTTCCTTACAAATGGAATACAAGGAGTAACAAACCTGCCTTATGCAGAGTGATGGTTTTGCTGTCTACTACTACTACTACTAGTTATTTGTACCCTCCAGTATACTTTATTTGAACTGCATGTATACTATAGCCCATCAGCTGCAACTGTGTTTTTTTTACTTTTAACATTTACCTGCAAACAGATTATCAGTGACATATATGCACAATGTTGATGTTTTATTACAATTACCAAATAGTGTTGCATATGAACATTTAACAATTATGTTTTAATAACAATAATGTTTTAGAAAAAACTCAAGCCACATGTCTGGCAATCAGTCTTGTTTTATACCTTATCTGCTCTATATCTGAGCTCACATTTTAGACTCTGTGGACCATAATTAACCCTTTTTGTATTTTTCCTTTAATCATCTGTTAATACACTTGCAGCTCGATATTAGAATGCAGTTGGAAAAACACTTAGTATTATATTTGTATTTTGCATAACTATGCATTTATACTACATAAATAAACATTATTTTGCAATTAGCTTGCATATTTTTTAACTTGGATTTCAGTATTTTTTTTATTTTATTTAACTGCAAGACTGCTTGACTAATACCATCTGTGATTTTATTTCTTTTTAAAATTCAGAACTTTACTTGTTTGGTGTGGTGTTACTATACAATAATAACAAATTATAAAAAACTAAACAAAATAGATATTGGCTTAACAAACACATTTATATTTACATGATTTACATTTGCTGTTGTCTGCCTTTCCTCTTGTGCATTATAAACAGATGTACTTTAGATGAAAAGAAAATACATATATCTATCTTGTAACTTCAGATTTTTATTATTAACTATTTTCATTTGATGTTTGTGCACTAGAACTGCTTTGTGCACCTTTTGCCTATGCTATGAGAATAGCAGTCATACACTCTACTTTACTGTAGTACTGATAAATATCTTGCTTTAACTGAATGCAAGTTTTAAAACATTTGAGAATGATTTTCTTGCTTTAACTGAATGGAAGTTTTAAAGTATTTGAGAATGATTTTCCATACATCAGATCCTAATGTATGCATAACCATTTTCAAAACACAAACATATTATAAAATATATTTCTTTTGTACAGATCAGCTGTAGTTTCCTGCTCTTTTGCAATGTTTTCTTAAGCTCAGCTATTATATGCAGGAAGTCAGTCTCTGTCAGTTCAGCTGATTTATTTTTTTATCCTGTAACTGTTGTTCAAGAGTTTCCTGTAATGTTGCATGGTCTTCCTGATATTTCTCAGTAACCTGTTTTGCTGAATCTAAAACTCCTGTGTAGGTTTGAAAAAATGTGTGTATAACTTGTCTAAACTTCCTGAACTCATTGTGCCAGTCTTTTTGAAGTTTATTACATTTTTTTTGTAACAAAATGTACTAGATTTTCTGTCAGTAACTGATTTGACCCCTGCTGTAATTCTGAAATAAACATTTTACATGTGGTGACAGGACATAACTGTCCAACATCTGAATATAATGTAAACATATTAACTTTTCCTGGTTCTTTACCATTAAAATTGTCTGTACAGTCTAATCTTTGAATAATGGCATGCACTGTATTTTTATGACATTGTACACAGAAAGCAATTTCATATGATTTACACAATAAACTTGTATTATACACAACATGGTTTTCTTTGAGATACCAGTCAGATATTGTAATCCATTTGCATAATGCCTTACTATCAACTTACCCTAATAAGCTTTTACATTTACTAATGTGATGTGTATACCAACATTGCAGTTTGCTCCATATTTTATCTGGTTGGTTGTTCCGCTACATTAAGAGTAAAGCTTGGCTTACACCTGCTTGAATTCTGTCTAATAGCACACATACTAAAAATGTGACATAGAAAAGGTCTTACCACTTAGCAAGAGAACAGGTGATCAGGCTGTTGTTGCAGATGGCTGGACATTGTTTGGAGTCAGTTGAGAAGCTGGTGAAACACAGCAGGCAGAGAACTTCTGTAAAAAGTAGATGTCCAGCTTTTCTTGGAGAATTTATGGCACTGCGACTTTCCTGGACTACAGGCTTAATCTGGATTCAGACGTCTGAGAAACTTTACTGCTGCAAGCTGCATAAACTGGAATACTTCTCTTCAGACATTGCACATATGTACAAATGTTTGTTACTGCAACTTCACTGCTTCACTGAAGTGACCTTCTGCAGGCATTACTCCCCTGTGTTCGAATGCAGGCTAGGCTCGCCAATGAAAAATTAATTATCAAGGTGCTACTTACTGTGATGGATGCAAAGTCTTCGTAAGACACTAAGGTCTTGATGGCTGGATTCTGCTGAAAACAAAGTCTAGTTATAATTGCATTTACAGTCTTTTGTCCACAGAAACTTGCAGAACATACACTGATACAGCACCAAACTCTATCACTTTAAGAGCAGTAACCAATAAGTAACTTTTTATAACAAACCACACGGACTACTGTTGCAGCTTAAGTTACACTGTACCACGTTTTACTTCTCGTTCAGCATAAATTACATCTTTCCTGTACAAAATACCTCTCCTAACAATTTAATTTGCTATAATCTAAAGATTATATCTACATGTGAGCACAGTTTGGCATTGCTGCACTTTGGTTGGACATCCTATTTTTCTCCTTGGTATTCTGTTTTTGTCTTTGTATGAAAACATCTGTTTGCTGGTATTTGCAGAAAAATATGTTTTTATCCTGTAGATTAATAATACTGATATTGTCTTTTATGGAAACATCTTTGTGCAAATGCTGACTTGATGAAAGCATATCCATTCAAACTTCCTTGCTTAACAGTGTCATATGTATCTCAATACTGTATTGCTATTTTGCTATGGATTTCTCTGAATTGCATAAGGTCTTACATCTGTATAATGTCTTATGTCTAAAAAATGTCTGAATGTTACTACTGTATTACTCATTTGCTATTGATTTTTTTTCAAAATTGTACAGTTTTTTAAGGAGAAAGGACTCCATTGAAAATGGGCTCTTCTCAGCCCAATGGACTATCCTGGCAAACAAACTGTAAAATAAAAACTAAATAAATAAATAAATAATGTATCCATGTACATGACCATGGTCCCCCTCGGTAGCGTGCCTTGCATATTAATGATGGTGCACTGCTGAAGGAGAGCTGAAGAACATGCATACTGAATCAGTGTTGTTTTTTTTTTTTTAAAGGCATGTTTGCATGGCACAGTGTGGAGTGCAGCAATGCCAAACTGTGCTCACATGTAGATAGCTGACACCTGCCAGGCATCTAAATATAAAAACTGGATGTAATTAATAAGCGTAATGACATGTTATGTTTTTTTAATTTGTACCACACAGCTTGGAGCTCAGCTAAGCCAGGCAGTGCTCATACATACATGGCAGACATCTGCTGGACATCTAAAATATAAAGGTGATTTAACAAAAGCCATTTTGGATCTAAAGTTATTTATGAGAAAAATTAACTTAGGCCTAGCATTGCCACAACAGTCTAAGATGGATGATGGCATGATTAGAAGAAAAAGTGTATTTAATCCCCTGTTGCACCCTCAATTAACAAACTTTGACGCTATTGTTGAGAAAGAAATAAAAAAAAACATTTTTCAACAGTAGGCACAGACCCAACCTAAACACACAAGAAAAGAAAGTATTAGAAGAATTGAGAAAAAACAAAGATATTATGGTCATGAAACCAGGCAAATGAGGAGCAGTGATTAGAATGGACCTTATACTTTATGAGGGTAAAATGAAAGATATTTTAAGTAATACAGACAAATATGTTAGGGTGCCTAGAAATGAAATTAGCATCTCATATAAAAAGATAGGCATTGCTTTGAGTGACATGACTTTGGAGGGATTATTTGACCAGAATACATACAAATATTTGAAAAGGTATAAACCAAAAATTTCATCCAGACCCATTGTGGCTGCTGAGGGGTCTAAGACAGCACCCCTAGCTAAATATGTTGACAACAAATTTAAAAAGTTATGGACGAATGAAACTGTTATATTAAAAGATTCCTGGGATATTTATGGAACTTTAAGCCAGAGTTATATGAGGGCAACATCATTTTTGAAGCAACTGGCATAGTGGAATTGTTCACTAGCATCCCTCATGATGAGGGTATGGACCTTTTTGAGGAAGTCCTATTCAATGAAAATTTTTTACAGCATAGTGAAGATTTAACTTATGCAACTTAATGGATTTCATTTTGAAAAAACATGATATATACTTGGAGGTGAATTTCTTCAACAAATACAGGGGATAGCTATGGGTGCTGCCTGTGCCCCCACATATGCCAAT
This sequence comes from Protopterus annectens, assembly GCF_019279795.1. Classification (NCBI taxonomy): domain Eukaryota; kingdom Metazoa; phylum Chordata; order Ceratodontiformes; family Protopteridae; genus Protopterus; species Protopterus annectens. The sequence continues at coordinate 1,763,975,925 of NC_056741.1, read as the reverse complement.
ATAGTTTTGGCAATTTGGGAAAATAAATTTCTCCTTCACTCAAATTATTCAAATTGCTGGGTATTTTATAGGAGGTACCTAGATGACATATGTATCTTTTGGACAGCCTCAATGGAAAAATTAAAGGAATTTATTGTTTACTTGGGTGAAACCACTATATTTTTAAAGTTTGCATATAACTACTCTTTTGATGTATTGGAATATCTAGATGTAGCAATATTAATACTGGTGAAGGCTTTAGGTCTAGAATAAACAGGAAGGACACATTTTCTAATTCATACTTGCATTTTGCAAGTGCCCACCCATTTTATCACAAAAAGGAACACAGTAAAAGGTCAATATGTGAGTGCTAGCAGAATGACCTTCATGGATAACAATTTGGAGGATGAATGTAAATTCCTTGAAGGCCTATTTAAAGAAAGTGGGTATCCCCTTGACTTGATTGATGAAGTTAGAAAAGAAGCAGCCAATGAGAGAAAGGATAAATTTAGACCTATTTTAGGAGAAAACATTCTAGAAACCTATTTGGAAAGAACACAGTCAATAATCAGGATTAAACTTTTAGTAAAGCCTTCATGATGGAATACAATGTGACTGTACATATAGTTAGAAATATTATAGAAAAGTAATGGGAAATGTTCACAAGACTTACTGACTTAATAGAAATTCCTAAAACAAATGTGAACATTATATATAAAAAGGCACAACATTTAAAAGGGTTACTAGAACAGCACAGAAATAGGAAAAAGATCACTCAAATTAAAAGGAAAGGAGTATTTAAGTGTGGTGCTTGTTCTTAGTGTGCGTATATTTTGAATTAGGAGAGTGTATTATTGTCGAGTAGGAGTAGAGTGATAGAGGAAACAAACTATTATAACTGTAAATCCTCTGGTTTAGCGTAGCTGGCTATTTGTCAAGAATTTTAAGCTTTTTATGTTGGGAAAGCTGAGTGCAAGATAAAAAAAGAATATACGAACATGACTATGATATTCAGATAAAGTAGGAGAACAATGCTGCATACAAATACTCAAAAAGTGTATGAAGGCCAATTTTTGTTTTCTTTGTCCTTGAGGAGGTAAAGTGTGATATAAGTGGGGGGCTATGGGAAGAAAGAATTGAATACAAAGAATTGTGGTGGCAATTTACAAGCTAACACCCCTCCTGCGTTGAATGAAAACATTCCCATAGCCCCCCTCTTAAAATTGAGATCAGTTAAATTATAAATATTAGCATATACAATATTTATAAGAGTTGTACAAGTTTTCCTACAAAGTTTTTATAGGGTTTTATAAACATAACTATATCCATAAACAAGTTTAAAATGAAGCACAAGTCACCTGGACTTTTACCCATTCTATTCAACTTCTCATCTGTAAATATTCTTAAATAAATGTTATATTATACTTTTAACACCACTTGCTGTTTTTTATGACAATATTTTTAATAATATGTGTTATAATTTGTTTTACCAGCACATGGTGATCTTACTTTACTTTTCAATATACAAAGTAATTATTAATAGTAAGGTTAATTGTGCTTGGACATAATTTTTTGCACCATATTTTTTATATTTAACTATTTAAATACCTATTTACAGGCTTTTATATAACATAATTTGTGCTTTTATATAATAGATTTGAGTTGAGCTATTTCATACTTATACATTTATTTGGGATTTATGTACTTCTTTGTTGGGGAAAGAATTGTATTTTAATTAGTTTCAATTGGTTAACTAGTCTTCATTTGGTCAACTAAATGTTTGTATTTAAATGTCTCTGGAACATGGGTTTATTGCATCTGATGAAGTCTTTAGTATGAGAAAGATGAAAATGCTGGTATTATAGTTAAGTGTTTCTTGTGACATGTTTAATAAAAGTGAGTGGTTGTTCAACAGCTTGGTTTATAGTGGTCAGCTCCTTCTTAGTGCCTTTTCATTTGGATTTATTAGAAACAGGATGTCATTAATTATTTATTTATTGGTTTGTTTAAGTATGCTTGGGTGGTGTGGTGAGGTGCTCAGCACTGCTAACACGTAACTTATTTGTATATGCGAAGGTATACCGGATTTCTTAATATTCACATAGCTTAATAGGTAGAGTTACGGCTGTATGTGTAGGAGGTCCAGAGTTTGAATACATGGAAGTTGAACTTGTCTATATTATTGTTGTACATGTTATGGACAAGATTTTAAAATATGGCTCCATTGCACTCTGTGCAACTGTGCTCAAACCTGCTAGGCACTGCATAAACATATTAATGTCTGCCAATGTTTGCACAGTGCTCAGCTTCACTTGAACCATGATTGTGCATGTTTGCATGCTGCTCAGCTCTGCTTGGCCAGTTTGTGCACAGCTAAGCAATGCAGCACTTGTTTGAATGTTGCCCAATGACATGTAAGGGCAGGAAAACAGCCTATATAAAGTGCACTAAGTACGAATTTTGCAGAAACCATTTGAGGCTATCATCTGTCAATATGACTGGTGGTGTTGGAGAAGCTGTGTGCTTTTGGGCACAGTGGTGGGGCATTCAGGAGTCCAGGGTCATGGCTGGGTTCTTTGTGAAAAACCATGAGGATAGGCTGCTGCAGGGTGGTTTCCAGGGCACAGAGTATAAGGCAGAGGCCTGGGACCGGCTGGCCAGACAACTCACTAGTGTTACGGGTATCCCCTGCACAGGTGAGCAGTGTCACCACCATGATGACCTGAAAAGATGGAAGAGGGAAACCTTGGACACATGGGTCCAAGAGATGAGGGCAGGGAATGTCCCACAAGTATGTAAGTACTCTTTCCTCTGTTTTAGCAACATGTAATTTGATTGTCTGCAAAACTGGTATACATAATGGTGTACCTCTCTCCCAACAGCTGCAGCTGAGAGGGCTCCCAATGTGGAGTATCATGCTGGGTGCCTAACCAGGTTACACCATGAGTGAGGTATGTATGGATGGATTCTGACAACTGTAGTGCAATAATCAAGAATGAGAAAAACATTAATTACAATAAAGTATATACAATTAATGTCTGTCATTCAATAAAGTTGGAATTAGAGCTGTAGTGCGATAAAGCTGGAATTAGAGCTCTGGTTCAATAAATGAATAATAACAAATGTAACAAGAAACAATACCAATAACAGCAAGGAAAATGGTGTACATCAGAATTGTCTTGTTATAACCATTGCAGTAGAGCTGTAAGCATTGAATCTGTAAGGTAAGGTGCTGCAGTCAAATGAAACACTGTAATAGTTGTAGAATGCAAATCTAATGGCTGCAAAATGTATGGCAAAACTCATAGTACTGTTCAAGGCTTTCTCTAGGCCAATAATGGTCATATAATACTTTTTCTTCCACAGCCATCAGGTAATAAAGGTATATGGGTGAGGTAGGCCACTCCGTGGCTGGATATTGTGTGCAAACTTCACAGATATTGCAAACAAATAACAGTAGTGTATGTTTACTTGTATTGTTGAAAGTTAAATAAAGCTGTAGTAATATATGGAGTAAGGTTGTATATCATACATGTATGTTCTATTGGCATTACAGTCTAGCAAAACACTGTAACAGTACTAGAATGTTAGAGAAAACCTCTGTAACTTCTATTGCACAAGCTGTAGTATGTTTCCAGATGGTCTCCAGGCAAGTATGAGTCACTCTGCAGTCAGCAGTACCCCAGTAGCTCAGTCTGTTAAATTTCTTGTAGACTGTACATTTTGACACACATAGTCCTGGGTTCGAATCCAGTGCTATGTAGCACTACATTTTCAGTATCAGTCCTGTAATGCCCACAATTTCTCTCTCCCCAAGAACACAAAAATGTGATGGGTGAGTTAGCCCATATGTGCATATATTGTGTTTAAATCTCTCAGATTGTTACACTTAATAGCAAAAATGTGTGTATCAGCATTGCTGATTCAGAAATAAAACTGTGTAATCCCAGTATGGCTGTATCTCTTGCTTGTCTGTACTATGCTGCTGCAGTCAATTATTAAAGTATTTGCAGATGTCCCCCAGAGTCACAGCTAGTGGGTTCTACTCCCATGCCTGCCAACTAAGCCATGATGGCTGTCTAGTTTAATTACTGTACACAAACATGCTTCTCAAGTATCATGATTTCTCATAATATAATTAGAACTGACTAATCCATCTGTCACATGTTTACCAGATAAATTATTACCTGGAATGCAATGTATTACCAAATCTCTTTACAGAACACCCTAGTAGTTTTATTAGTCCACATTATGTGAAACCATTCTGAGTAGTTCTGTACCTGCATTTGTTAGTGCTTGCCCCTTATTGTCTCATGCTATCAGCCTGAGTGGTATGTACATGCTGCATCAGCTATAGGAGAATTTTAGTCACTGTAATCACAACTTTCAGTACACACCTGTAGAAGTATGTATGACCATTGTTGTCAGGGTATCATCTGCAATCGCACTAATGGAATGTTTTCTCTATCCCCACCCCTTATCTTAATTTATTCATTACTGTAATGTATTATTATGATTTAATATTAACATATTTTGTTAAACTATGTGTTGGAAAATGTGGTTGATTATTGTTATGTTTTATTATGATTTCATATTAACATATTTTGTTTAACTATATTTTGGAAAATGTGGTTGACTGTTGTGTTTTATTATGATTCATCATCTTCTTTCGGCTGCTCCTGTTAGGGGTCGCCACAGCGGATCACCTGTTTCCATTTCTTCCTGTCCTCTGCATCTTGTTCTGTAACACCAACCACCTGCATGTCCTCTCTCACCACATCCATAAACCTTATCTCAGGCCTTCCTCTTTTCCTGTTTCCTGGTAGCTTCATCCTTAGCATCTTTTTCCCAATATACTCAGCATCCCTCCTTAGCACATGTCCAAACCAACGTAATCTTGCCTCTCTGGCTTTGTCTCCAAACCTTCCAACCTGGGCTGACCCTCTAATATACTTATTCCTAATCCTGTCCACCCTCGTCACACCCAGTGCAAATCTTAACATCTTTAACTCTGCCACATCCAGCTCCAACCCATATAACATAGCTGGTCTCACTACCGTCTTGTAGACCTTCCCTTTCACTCTTACAGGTACTCGTCTGTCACAAATCACTCCTGACACTCTTCTCCACCCACTCCATCCTGCCTGTACTCTCTTCTTCACCTCTCTTCCACACTCACCATTACTTTATTATGATTCAATATTATCATATTTTATTAAAGTGTTTTGTTGGCTATATGGTTTACTTCATACTGGCATGCTGTTACCATACTAACTGTTATGTTACATTATGCTATGCTGCACACAATATACATTAATATGAATTTGGCTTAATACATATGATGTTCCATTCTGTTAGTACTAACAGTGATTTGGTTGTTACTAACCGTAACATATTGCTTTACTTCATGTCTCATAGACATCAAGGTAGGCCAGTTCTGGCTGATCATCCTACCTTTCCTCAACTGGCTGTGGCTCTGGGTCCCAGTATGTCTGGGAGCCAGACCGACAGAGCTTCCTTTGCTGCTCCTGCACTACTTGAAGTGTTGGGTAGTACTGCCCTAGGGGATGGGGCCCAGTCCCCCTCTGGGATCAGTGGCAGAGGGATGATGGTCACCTATGATAGCTACCAGTCCTAGTGTGCAAGATAGACCACCTGCACCAGCTTGAGGGCATGCTGGCTGACCTGGTGGGGCAACAATACCCTGGTGTTCAGCCTCCAGTACAGCAACCCTCAGGGTAGTGAAGGAGCAGTGCCAATGGTCCTATGGGTGGGGATGTGAGTCATCCTGCTATGGTTCTTTCCTACACCCTTTCTGCACATCCCTCCCTGCCTTTCAATATCTTTTCCCCCTACTTGCCCCCATTGCACCACTTTCCTATCTTCCCCTTTTTTTTATTTATTTTTTTTAGTGCAGAGCTGAATGGGGCACTGCATCATGCAGCTTCTCTTAGCTCGGCTAAATAGATGTATAATGAGTATATGTGTTTTTAACATTGTAAATCACATGTACAAAATAAACACCTCTGCCATGTTTTGAAAATAAGCACATCACACCTGCAACACACCGTATTAAGCTGCCATGCCATGCAACTCTTAATTAAAGCAGTTGGTTTAGAGGAAACATAGTAATTGACAAGTACAGTCATTAGGAGTGTTTCAACAGAACTGGGCGCCGCACTGCACTGCACAAACTGGAATAAACAGTAATGGAAAAATGGTATTATACCTTGGATTCTGGTGCAATAGTACACCACTAGACAGACAAACATGATACTGGATGTAACTGAGGCCTGTAATCAGAAGTAAATGTGCCCTTTTATCAGAAAAATGTAAAAAGTAATCTGTTAAGGCATTCATGGCAAAATACATGTTCAACTGGGACTCTGGTACAGAAATACATCCATATAAAGCCAGGCAAATACTGATGGATGTAGAAAATGTTTGTCACAGCCTGTATATGTGCACATATATCTTGCAAGTACAGCTGCTATGGCACTGACTCAGTAGCTCATGCTGTTAAAAGACTTGCATACAGTACATTTTGTCTCACACATTCCTGGGTTCAAATCCAATGTTGGGTTGCATTTCAATTATATTATTGTGAAGACGGAAATTAATCGATCACCAATACACTCTATCCATGCAAAGCATTGCATATTAAATAGCCACTTTTCAGTACATGAAGTCACAAGCCTGCAGATAAGGTCACACTTCATATATCCAAATAACAGTACAATATGTCACCTAGTACTCTGTTATTGGCACAGTTGCCTAACATCCGTACCTTAAACGCATACCTTAATTGAAGTGTGAAGGGTACCCGCACCCTGGTTCTGCCTCTACAACAAGGCTTACACAGCTGACACAGATAAACCTACAGCTTATTGTCCTCCAAAGTGTTCACACTCTCTGCCTATGTCTGTTTCCTGCAGCATCTGCAGCCTATGGTATGCAGAGCTCTATGAATAATTTTCTGCTACAGACGAACCCTCTGCAATACTGTAGTCTCCTCAACCCAGTAACGTCCATCTGAACAGCTAAGAAAGGGACCCTGCTCTGCATGAAGACCTTATTTATTGCACCATGGTTGCATGACATTAGCTAATGATACTGCAAATCAGCTGTTTTGGCTGCAATTAGCATATCAGAGTCACAGATCAGTTTAGAGGCAATTACCTGCTAATGAGCAGCATGTTAAAAATGCAATCAGCTGCCTATCAGCAAACATTCTGTATGAGACTTCCATCACACAGAGCACACCTTTTTGACACGGTAGTAGTAGCACATTTCAACAGAGGAGAGTTATGTAACTGCTTTTTGTGTATAACAGGATGCAGATGGGAGGATAGAGGTATGGGGAATAGTGAGCACAGCAGCCTGTCTTAAACCTGTGGTAATGACATGCCATTGATACCTTGCTGACTTACACATACAGGGGAAGTACAATATATCAGGGTCACAGTGTCTTTTGTCATTTGTCATTGATGTTGTTGGATGTCCCAGTATAGTAGTCGCAATAGGACACTATTTGTCTGGCACTGGTCTTATGACATATTAGTGGGTGGTTGGCCTTAGGGGACACACTGCAATGGGCTGAAGTGTTGTGTGTATGATCATACAGCAGAATCTTTCATGGCACACAGGGAACTACCTTAGTAATGATGCTATCTTAGTTGTATCCACACATGTAGTATGTTGTCACACTGTGGGGTATGACATGTGTGAGCAAGCAGTGGATAGTGCTGGCCATTTTGTTCTTGTTGTACCTGTACATAGTGGACATCTATTTATTTGATCCTGTAATATGTTTCCCTTTTGGTGTGTTTCAGGGCTAATGTATTGCAGAAGGCACACCTCCTTCTCAGACACAGAAAATGAACTTATACTTTAAGGACTACAGCAGCATCATCACATCCTCTTATCCATGGGGAGGCATAACAGGGAACAGTAGGCTGCATTGTGGGCAGACCTTGTCCAGGATGTGAATGAGACTGGCCACCAGGACCGGACATATGAGCAGGTTTAATGCAATGCTATGGACATGGTGAATGCTGCATGATGAAGGGCAGCTAATGTAGCCAGGGATCATGCCATCACCAGTGGAGGGCCTGCAATGGAACAACCAATTACAGCCACTGAGGAATTTCTGGTGAACCTAGGGAAATACAACAGCTCCCAGGCATCCATCATACCATACATCATGGAGGTGGGCACCACAGTGTCCACAGCAGAGGAGCATGCAGATAAGCTTACTGTGCTCACCATTGTAATACTGTGGCAGTCATTCTGACAGACTGTACATACCTTTACATGGGTATCAGATCAATGTGCTGTGGGGGGGGGGATGTTAGTTCAGTTGTACACTCATACTCAGAATGTCAGCAATACATCAACTAACCCAGTAGCTACTGTACATGTGAGATATTTGCAGGTGTTACCCTGTTGTGCTGCAGCATGCAGTGTTATTGAAATTACCTCATGCTCACCTTTTTACAGGTCCATCAGGAGTTGTCCAAGGCCATGGTCTTGCTTCTTATAAACTTGATACAGTTTTGTTATGGAACATACATATGCTATTAAGGGTGAGGGCCAGGATAATACCCTAAGTACAGTTAATGTTGTGTATAACCAGAGTAGAATGTTTGTATGTTCCAGTCTGGCACAGTTACCTAAGTTTACTAGAGTGGGTAATCACAGGAATGTAGCTGAATGGGCAGAGACACTTTTGCAGTTATAGTTCGGAACGAATAGGCCTCCTGGTGTACATGAGGCAATTAATCTGACATCCCTTATACATAACAAAATGTTGATAGTACATACCTTAGGCATTGAAACTTGTATTTGTATATATTTCTTAATATAGATGTACTGGGTTTTATGTGCTGTGTTATCAGGTATAGTGTCATATTGCATACCTAAAAGGAACATTGTACTGGCCAAGTGTCACATGATTTACCTAAAGTGCTTGTTATAAAGGCATTGAGTCAAATGTGTATGTTGTTGTGAGGAAGTCTGTTGTGTATGAAAGTGGAAATGAGAGGATGTGGGACTGGTAATGCAGTTGTGGATCCTCATTATTATGACTTTCTGTGGATTTTCCATACATAAAAGTACAGGTAGTAATACACTTCTTTTGTTTTGGTTTCCACAGGTGATGGGGGGGTTGGGTTATCTCCCCCACACCACCTGATGTCAGTGTCTGCTCAGACTCTGATGATGATGGTAGCCACAGTGAGGCACAGGTGGGGTTTTCAGCAGCAGAATTTGTCCCAGAAGGTTGCCATCCCTCTTCTACCCCATTATCACTGCACACAGTCAGTATGCCCACATATACCCAGTCCCCACAGGCCTCATATATGGGACAGTCCGAGGGTGAAGACATTGAACTGGCCAGTTTGGCAACTATGGCATCAGTGAGTGTAGACACTGGCCATAGCCAAAGAGCTGGCAAGGTCCCACACAGGCAGATTGACAGGGGTGCTCATAGGGGGACTGCTGTCCATCCACCATCTGTTGCAGGTGTCATATCACAGGCCACTCAATGCATGGTTTGGGCCATCATGGAGGCAGAGGCAGATTCTGAATGGAACACCAGACATATGTTTAGGGCTATGGATAAAGCACAGTCTGACATCCATGACTGCCTCCACTGCATTGGAGACACCCTGGAGTGGTTCACCGATGCAGTGGACAGATGGTGGGCTGAGACAGTGTCTATCTTGGGACACACATTTTCTGTGCTGGAACGTGCGGTTAGAGTTGAACTTCAGACCCATGGATGTAGTCCAGCAACAGCATCTGCTGAGAGCCCATATGGCTATGCACAGTTATGCTCCCATAGTGGCAGTATATCCAGCACTACAGAGGGGAGTATGTTGTCCACATTATGATGTGGCAGGCCATGGGCACATGGTCCTGTGGGGGACATGGTGCCACTAGACAGCAGTCACCATCAGGTGCTAGCATTGTGTCTGACCTTGGGCATGGTGGTGCCAGTGCAACTCTTGGTGGAGCCAGTTCCTGTATCTAGGGCCAAAGGCAGTAAACCGTGAACTATACCATGAACAAGCTGTCCAACATACACATGTGTTGGGCTAGCACTGAGCTTGACTGTGTATATGCACACACTCATACATCACTATCACATGCAGGCCACCTACAGAGACACACACAATGCACCTCTCTATGCTCTATATAACCCGGTCCTGTTCCTGACTCACACACATGCTGTCAACCGTTTGGGCCAGCCTAGGCCACCAACACCCCCACACATCACGCTGTGCAAGTAATGATACCTGTGCCAGATCCCTGTTATCCTTCCCATCGATGCAGGGGAATGAAGCTATGTGCCTGATGCACAGGGTGATTATATTACTTGACATGCACTTGTGTAATGCAGTATTGATTTGCATGCCACTTGTAGTGGTCACCAACATATACTGTATGCTGGCATGTGTCATGCTTACACAACATACCTTTGTGTTGTATAATGTTGTACTGACGGTATTGTTACACAATGACAGGTATGTCATAGACCTGTGTTTGTTTGTGCTGCAGGAGTCTGAGGCGATAACCAATGGACACACAGCAGCAGTGAAGCAAGCACAGCATAGAATGGCAGCACAGCAGAAATATAACTTCAACAAAGTACAGCAGTATACATACATGGCTCCATAGGTTCCCATCTGTATGACCGTCTACCAAGGACAATGGCAGTAGTCTGTTTACTCATGCATTCATAATTTGTGATTAGGTCTGCTACAGGGCAAGGTGTGACCTTGCTGGTGTGCATATACTGCCTATCTGTAGGGAGCATAGTATATGGATGACTCACTCTAAGGGCATTAACCTACTATGTGATGTTAGTACTACATACTTGTGGGAGGTATTTGTCTAGCAGACATAAACACACCCATGAAATAGACCCTGCCTAATGGTACACAGAGCACCTCTGTGCACCTCAGCACATGCTATCTGTTTGACTGGCTGGACAGCCATCATCTCAACACATGGTATCTGCCTGAGTCACTTTTGGACCAGGGCAATATGTGCTGGTCCTGTATTGAGGGGTATACAGATGTCTCTGATTGTGAAGGTCGTATGGTCATTATGCTATTTAAGTTCAAATGTGCTATGGCCCCGAAACATGATGCATACTGCTGTAACAGCCTCACACACAAACATGGCCACATTCAGGCTAGCACCACTTCCACTCACTGCATACAGTACGCACCAAGACATACACACATACTGCAAGTTGGCTGTACGTAGATTAGAACACTTACCTATGTAGTGGTGCACACTACAGATTACAGTACCAGATGCATGCAACACAACCCATATCTGCTTGTACTATCAGTTTAGAACATATAATGCTTGTTGATAAAAGCAAGCCTTGTTGTTGTCAGTCATTTGCGGGGAGCCACATCACCACTGCAAATAAAATTATGCAAAACCCTACCTATGTCTGCTTTACATAGATTATCATGCATATGCCATATGGATAGACACACACACACACACACACACACACACACACACACACACACACACACACACACACACACACACACACACACACACCATGTTAGGCAGAGTGGTATTAGAACCCTTACCTATCTAGTGTTATACACTATAGACCACAGTATTTACTACATGCACCATGGCTCAAGTCTTCCATCTCAACTGTCAGCTGGCAATCTTAAGGTGGCTGACATCAGCAGGCCTTGTAGAATAGGGCAACATGGAAGCCAGCTCCAAGTTATGGACCTAAAAAGTGCATATCCACTGCATGTGGATAGCCCATGAGGACATGTCAGTTGTTTTTCAGGGGTATACACACACACACACACACACACACACACACACACACACACACACACACACACGCGCACCAAGTTGCTTGGTGTGAGATTAGAACCCATACTTATCTATTATTGCTCACTATAGATCACAGTATTTATTCCATGTGCCACAGGTTAAGTTTGTTGTATATATGATTGCAGGCACAATACTTGTGCAGTAAACAAACTAGGCTTGTGTTGAACAGCATCTGTGGCCTGCAGAGTGATAGTGGTTCTTATTGTTATCTGCATCTAGTATCCTAGCAGTGAGATAACTGATGTTATCCCAGCTATGTGTGTACAGTTATCAGTATGGCCATATATATCTGCTTCCAGTTAGATATGGAACACTATGGGCATGGACAATGTGCCCTGTTCATATGTGCATTGACACCATTATACATTACACCACCTGCTCACCTGTGTCTCTCTATGTGGTGACATTCAGCAATCATGGGGGTCTGTATGTAAGTGGATTATGTACTGTTGCACCCTTAGTTTGGATCATTTGAGCAACATTATGGTTGTGTGATAGTGCAGTTTACTCACCATTCTTAGGGTATGTCGAACAATGCAGACATCAACACACATATTTCTGTATATAACAGGGATGTATATATAAATGTAGCTGAGTGTGTATGATATCTATATGTGTTCTGTACATATATGGGGGTATCTATGTATCATGTTAATATATATATATATATATATATATATATATATATATATATATATATATATATATATATATATATATATATATATATATATAAAACTATATATCTATATATATATATATATATATATATATATATATATATAACTATATATATCTGACACTACATCATGATAGATATACTATGCATGTGAGAGGAGATAGTGAAAGATGGATATATATACGTATAAGTTTGTATGTATAGACATTTATACATAATAGGTCATGTCACTGAAGGGCAAACAGAATTGTGCTTGTTTTTACTAAGTGTACAGGCATGCCCAGTGGGAATGTCAGTACTTATAGTGTGACTCCAGGCCATATCTACCTGTATTCCAGTTCAGGATTTTGTGTGTTGCAGACATTAACATCCGCCCCTGTTTCTGCAGAACTGTACTTCACTCAAAATGTCCACAACATTCCCCAGTTGTATGCTGTACTAAATATGTGACTAGGGTAGTAATGTTACACCATCAACAGACTGACAGTCTGCATACCTCTTACCTGTCCTGATTTTCACAGAATGTCCAGAGTTTTGCCTTATATGTTTTTTCTGGTGCTTTATTGCATGTTGACATCAATGCATTCTACTTACTACAGACAAACAATTGTGTGTCAGACTTCATATCCATCAAAATAGATGTACTACTGCAATGCCTTTACTTCCAGCAAGGTTTATTTGACCAGTATTTAAACTCTGTCCCTATGTTTGGGCCTTTGTACCCCAGTCTTCTTTACTTTGTCCATATTTCTTGTCCTGAGAGGTTGGGAGGTATGACATTCTGTGAAAACACCAACATACTTCTACCTCACATGCAAAAGTGAGTAATTCCAGATTAGAACCATCGATTCCATGAACCATGCTAGCGTCCCTAATCCACTGAGCCACACAGTTTGCTAGACAATGAGGGGTCATCCATAACACAGTCAACAGCATGCATATGTACATTGTTATTCTGCATAAAGAGAGACATACAATGTGTGAGTGCTATCTTTGTCACAGCCCTGAGATTACCTGGTCCACATAGCTGATTTTCTGGTAAGGCAGTTATATGGGTACACTGCTGTATTGGTGGTGTGGGAACAACAGCACATAATCAGCTTGGGTAGACAGTAGTCCAAATATCATATGTGCTTACATCTCCCTTGCTTGATCTCATGAATATTTCAACCATGAGGCCTAGTGAATATTAAGGAACAGATACTGTTGTACTGAGTAACAGTTGTCCCATGTGGATGTTAATTCTGACCAAATAGCCCACTATAAGTTCTTGCATAACAGCAGCAGATCCATAGAGATAATACCTTATTATAGTAATCCTTACAATTAGTGTGTAGGTTAAGGACTTACCTTGCAAATGCAGCAGTTGACAGACCTGTAGTTCAAGGATGACTCTGTGTGATGCAAGTGATACACAGCCAATACATGGTTTGGTATAGGATATGTGTGTGTTACCTGGCATCTGCTATTTTATTATATGTATGTGAGTAGGAGTAAGGTGTCAGTCCCTGGGGCCCTACGTTTTCAGTGTATGTATTTTGCATTGTCCCTTAGCCAACACCAAGACGTACTGGGCACACCTACGTCTATTAATAGGGATATCATCGGGGTTTCCTCTTCTGAGTGGCTGTGGTAACCTATGCACTGGTGAGAGCTGTGTATCCCTTCCCTATGCTAATGCTGCCACAGTTGCTTCTGCAGGATCATATTGTGTAGCATGGCACATACTGTGAACATATGTACACATGTGGCAGGAAAGTATTGCAGGGCTCCACTAGATATATCAAGGCATAGGAACCATGATTTCAGCAACCTAAACACATGCTCTGTGATGTTCCTAGTTTGCGCGTGTGCCTCATTATGGCATTCTTCCATGGGCGTGTGCGCATTTCTGATGAGTGTCATCATCCACGTTTCCAGTGCCTACCCAACATCCCTCACTAAATGGCAATATGTGATGTCCCTCCTAGCAAACATTTGTTAAAGCTGGATGGGTGCCAGATATGGGAGTCGTGATAGCTGCCAGGGCTGCCAGCACACACATTCATGATAATGCCCTGGGCATTGCACATGAACTGGCAGTTGGAGTGGTATCTCTTCTGGTTGATATAGATTCTACCCTCTTCACCTGGTGGTGCCTTGACGAGTACATGAGTGCAATCTTTGGCACCCACTACCTCAGGATAGCATGCTACATGGTAGAAGAGTTGCACATTGCTGGCCCTCAACTCAGGGGTGAGGGGAACAGAAATGTGCTCACTGGCATGTGGTAGCATGGCATTCAGAAACTCGTGGAGTACCCTGGATGCTGATGCGTGTGAGGCCTCCATCATGTCCCCAGTTGATCTGTGGAAGTTACCTCTGGTAATTATTTTAAGGGCTACACATACCTTTGTTTCCACTGGGATGGGCTCCCCTCTGTTGGTTCTGGGCCTGAGTTAAGGGGATACAGAGCTCAGCGAGTTCTTGTAGTATGTCCATGTCCACCCTATAGTGCTCTACAATCTCCAGATCATGTAGCTCCTTGAAGGGTACCCTGGACCTCAACACTCTCCTCCTTCTCTACATAGGTATGCTGTCAGCAGCAGTAGCAACACTGACTTCAGCATTTAATACATACAAATGTAGCAGACCTGCAGCAGCCCCTAGCATTGTCAGTTAAAATTCCCAAGTCTTAATTCCAATGGTGCAGAGTATGGGAGAAAAATCAGATTGTAGGGTGTATGCATACTTTATAGTGTTATGCTGTAGATGCTGCCTGTGTGATTAGCTACCTACAATGCAGTGCACCTGCCTAACATATCACTGACATCATTTAATGGCCCTAGTTGAAGTTAAGCAAGGATCAACACTAATTAATACATCATTGTCCTTTTAGATACTCTGAGCACTGTGGTGAACCCCAAAAATACATGCCCTGTAGGTAAATAATGCTTAGAAGTCAATGCATATACCCTCCGTAGGCTTCCATGCTCAGCATGGTGGCACGCCATGCAAACAGGAGCAGCTAATCTCCAATCAGCTTAGAAGTTATTGGACACACCCTCTCTTGATGTCAGCTACCTCTTGTGTGGGCACTAACACAGTTCTCTACCTACACTGAGGGGTTATGTGGACACAGTTGCACTGTTATGCTATTTAGTATCTCCACCTCATTTGCATAAGGATCTGTAATCACAACCTGGATACTACACACTTCCAAGCCCCTCCATGTTAGCAACAGCACCAGTGCACCATTGTAGATACTACAGTCAGGGTCCTGTAACATATTTCTGTCTCATGTTATTAATATTTGATTTTTCCATTTTTTTTTTTTTACATATATAAGGCATGTTTCTGCACTGCAGAGCACCATTTTTTATTTATTTATTTAACATTTGTTAACCAGGAAAGTCAGAATTGGAATGAAGCCAATTTTCAGTGGAGGCCCTGGGAGAAATGCTCCAGATGCATGTCTCTGCAACATGGCAGGAA
Organism: Protopterus annectens; assembly: GCF_019279795.1. Taxonomy (NCBI): domain Eukaryota; kingdom Metazoa; phylum Chordata; order Ceratodontiformes; family Protopteridae; genus Protopterus; species Protopterus annectens. Next base: position 1,763,959,910 of record NC_056741.1, on the reverse strand, counting down.
ACTGGAGCACCCGGAGGAAACCCACACGAATGCAGGGAGGACATGTAGACTCACACAGAAGGCACCCTAGCCGAGAATCGAACCAGAGAACCTTTTGCTGTGAGGGGACAATACAACCGCTGCACCACTGCACCATCCATGCAAACAGGCTAATATTATTTAAAAACAATTATTTATTTTAATATACTTACTGTAACTTTTGCAACATGAAGTGGATAATTTTGCGAATATGTGTGCTATGCCATTTCTGTGTCTCAATCTACATTTTTCCAGCCCCTTTTTTTGTCTACATTCCTGTACATGGAATTTTTCCATGTACCCTACAGACAGTGACATGGGGTCTGCAGAGTTGCCTATCTGCTTGCTGGATTGCTCTACCTGTCTCATTTGCATGAGATTCACCTGCTTATGAGGTGATTTGCATGCCACAGAAGTTTCTGTGTTGGCAAGCTTGTGCGCACCACTCAGCAGTGCTTAATGAATCTAAAATTGTTTGTGCCTATGTTGGCAGTGTGGCATGATGCATACATGGTAAAAAAATGTGCAGGCTTTAGTAAAGTCCCTCCTTTGTTTTTCACTGATTATTCTTATGTGCATGGGACATAAACTAGAACTGATAGGATTTATGCCTCTATGGATTTACTTAATAAAGTGAATTATTTTAAAACTATTCCTTGTCCTCTTGTCATACCGCACTAAGTATTAACATATTAATGGATATAAATATAATAATGGATATAAAGACATTTCAGATTATTTATAGAATCCCAGTATATATGATGAAATTAAAAGAGTTTGAGTTTCCTTAAGGAACAAATCTAGGATTTGTTATCATTAAATGATAATGGTCAGGTTAGTAAAGTCATACTATGGGATTCCTTAAAAAAGCATATTAAAGACAGAATGGGAAAATGGGTTAGTAATAAAATGAAGGAATATGATAAAGAGTTGTTAGAAATATAAGATAAAATACAAAGAGCGAGATTTCAACAAGCAAAGAAATGACATAATATCGAAATGATTAAAAAATTAATGACAACATTTCATTTTTAGTACATTAAGTCGAGATAGCTTTACAAAAAATAAAATTGCATAGTTATTCAATGACTTCAAAAAATCTGCATAGATTAGTCAATACAAGTAAGATGCTAAGCAAAAAAGCACACATCAATAATATCCAGAATCCTTGCACTAATCAGCTTACTTCAGATATAGAGGAAATGCTTAATATTTAAAAAAATGATGATCTTTATAAAGATAAAAATAATAATCCTATTGACTACAAAAATTGACAATTATTTAAAGAAAAATGTTGCTTCTAAACTAAAGTATCAACAAATAACTCAGTTGAGTAAACCTGTTACCCTGTTAGAAGTTAAAGCAGCTTATAAAAAGGCAAGCATGGCAAAACTCCAGGGTTAGATGGTTTAATTATGAAATTATATAGTCTGGTTTGTTAAATATTTTAGAATTTCTGTGTGACATTTTCAATATAATTCAGGGTGATAAAATAATTCCTTCCTCGTGGACATTTTCTGTAATTTCACCTATAAATAAACAAGGAAAACATAATAAGTTAGTCTCCTCATATAAACCTATTTAATTATTAAATGCACTGCAGGATTCAAGAAACTCTATTTGCAGTTCATATACAGCATACACAGATTGTTTCCATGTATACAAAGTTGTGGCTCTGGCGGTGCCGTGCAATGCATATTAATGAAGTGAGGTGCACTTAAACAAGGCTTAGCAATGTGCAACAGTGTTTTTTTTTTTTAGCTGCAAAACCTCGTTGGGAATGTGGATAGAATTTCCATGTAAGGTTGCTGTCTGCAGCATGGCAATCATACCTCTCAACCTCTTACAGCAAGAAATCTAAACAAAGCTATAAATAATGGCGGATAAAGTCCCAAAATAGGGGAACTTTTTAAGTACTGCTCCTACAAACTTAAATAGTTGGTAGAATAGCATGTTTTGCATTAGCATGAATTTTCTGAAGGGTATGAAATCTGAATCTTGAATGCCTGTCATTATTTTCTAAATTCATTCGTTAATGATTTGCCAGTGATTTGCCAAAACCCCAAAATTTTATGAGAAACAGAATAAAAATATGAAGCAAAAATCTGGACATTCTGTGAAAATCATTTAAATTGAGAAAAATCATACAAGGGACCCTGCCATAGATATGTCATTCTGCATTTATTAATTTCATATATTTTATTGTTTTTCATTTCTCTCTCTTTTATATTTTTTCCACATGTTTGCATGATGCTTAGCTCATTTGAATGACTGGTCCACCCATGTATCAGACATGACTTAGACAGCCAAAAATAGAAACTGGATGCATTCAATTAATACCACTGGGCATTGTGCAAACCCAGTAAGCAAGGCTGCACTGCACTTACACCATCAAGTTAACAATGAATACTAATATAGGAGATGTCATGTAACCACTCTTATTGCAATAGTTGGTAAGTCTAGGTCTGGAATGCAAATAATTCTAGGTTCTAGTACAGCATGAGCAAACTTTATTTTTAGTGTATTGCCATTGCAGATTATAGAAATGATGTACAACATAGACAAGTGCTTTCTCAACCTTCTTGAGGCAAAAGCTGTAAGTTTAGGACTACTGTACACATGGTCCTGGGTTTGAAAGCCACATATTCCATTCACTTTTAATGTTGTTCCACATCACATCATATTTATCCTCACTCATAACACCTGACATAGTGTAGCTGATATTAATATTTACATGTATGAGGGCTGAGACACTAATATTGTGTCAGGTATTTACCTATTTATTTATATGGGTATTGTGCATATATTATCAAAAGATGAATGCAGGTATAATGTGTACTATGTCAATGCAAGTATATGTCTGTAATCCCATTTGAATAACAGAGCTATACAAGTGGATGTCCATCAAATATCCTTGAAATTGCATTGATTTTTTTATTTTTTTTTAATATTTTTTATTGCCCACTGGTGTGCATCACTTACGATCATGAAACAGATGCACCCCTGGCTTACCAAGTTTGCACGATGGTAAGTGGTGCGCAACTTTTTCAAATGTAGCAAAAAGCAGACAGTGCACAGTCTCAGTAAGCACAGTGCATGCAATTGGCAGGAAAAATATATTTAAAGTGGAATTGGTGGGAAATTCTCATTATACTTTGAGCTTGATCTTTAGGAGACATAGCTGGTGTTGGAGCTGGTATGCGCTTTTGAGCTCAGTGCTGGGGTGCTCAGTAGTCTAAAGTCTTTGTTGGGCTCCTAGTTAAAGAGCATGGCCCATTCCTTTTGCAGCGGGACTATTCAGGTAATCAGTATAAGTCTGATGAGGTATCCCATGCACTGGTGAGGAGTGTCATCATCATTATGACGATCTCTCTAGGAGGAAGAGGGATGCCCTTGACCAGTGGATCAAGGAATGTAGATAAGGCATCACTCCACAAATGTGTAAGTATAACATGCATCAACCAGTTGTAAAAGTTATAGCTGAATATAGTCAAGACTGATATTGATATTGGCATTCTGTTTTGTATTTCTTTTTCCACAGCTGCTGAATAGAGCGCCTCAGATGTGAGGTCTCGTGGAGCATGCCTGACAAGGATGAGAGAACCATGTGGTATGCATGCATATAAAACTACTGTTATTGTAGCTTTAACTGTTAAAGATGGATTACTTGTTATTTCAGACAGTTGTATAGAATTTAGCGTGCATATCTATCTCAAGTGTAAAATAAAGAAAGCATGCATGCCTTACTCTGTAGCACAATGTAACCATTTCACATTCTCAAATAGCAGTAAGCAGGCATGTATAAAGTGTAAAAGGAAAGTACGCATGTATTAGTCTGTAGTTTAAAAGAAAAGTACAGTATTACATTTGTCGGTTGTGGGTTCAAAGATCACACTTCCCAAATATACAGTAGTGTGTACAATAGTGCTATGTTTTCATCATTATATACACAATACTGTTAGCTAATCATCATTATAGCAAGTTACTTTCAGACCTCAATACCTCTGGCATGAATGGCCTGCTGTCAAGTGTAATCATGCATATGTGCAATATATTCACACATGAATGATTGCTGGCTGTAATCTGATCAGTACTACAGTGCCCATCTGTTAGTAACTGGGTAGTTTTCAAAGTAGTAAAGAAATCTCATAGGAGTTCGTAGTGTTAAAATTAAAACAGAACAGAACAGAGTGAAATAATAACTTTTGTATATTAACTATGAAGTTAGTACTGTCTTCCTGTTTTTTGTCTCACCCCACCCTTTTCTTCTCTTTTTATTGTTTAATTTGTTTTGTTTTTTTTGTTATTATTTATAATTTTGTATTTCTTTGTTTTAATTTATGTCTAATTTTGTTTGTATTTGTTGCTATATAAATTTGTTTTTTGTTATCTCTGTTATTATTATGTTTAATTTTTATTTTTCCTTGTTCATTTATTTTTTTATGTGTCTAAGTTTTTTTTTTTTGCTTTAATTTTTTTATTTTATAATTGTATGTTAATGTTTTTTATTACTACAGCACAGCAGTGTTGGCAGGTCCCACATGATCCTCCTACTCTCACCACATTGGCTACAGCTCCAAGGCCCATCACATCTGGGCTGCAACCTGGCAGCAAACCCTCTGTTCCCCCTGCACTATCTGGGCCATCAGGTAGTTCTGGCACAGTGGATAGGACTGCAGCCCAGTCTGGAAACAGTGGTGGGGGGGTGCATTTATCACCTGGAATGAGTTGCCAGGTATGGTGTGTATGGATGGTATACTGCACAGTGGATACACGCCTATGCCTGACGGAGCACCTGCTCTCCATCCTGGTACAGAGTACCCATTGAAGACACACCAAATGTCAGGCACTGCAGCCACTGGCACAGTGAGGGGACAGTGTTGACAGACCACTGGGTGAGGACTTGATTCCCACTGCCACCCATCCTGGCATCCATGAGACCTCGATTTCCACACCCTCACTGCAACCATGGTGTTCACCTCCCTTGTGTCCTTCATTGGATCTATATTACCAGCCTGAATGAACTGAAATGCGAATACCATTTCATTGACACATATGTGTCAAATGCACAGGCAAGCGAATACCCACATCCCAATTTTTTTCCTAAGGAAAAAATTGATTGTCCATTGTTGTGAATTTGCCCTTTTCCCCACTGTAGTGCAATCTCAGAGTTAGTATATTTAGTTGGGGGAAGTAGGGGGCACAGTCCCCCACATTGGAGGGTGTGGGGGTGAAACCTCCTACTTTAAATGTTTGTACTGGTGTGTCGTGTGTAGTTGGCCTACCACCAATTTTTTTCACTAGGAACAAAATCTGTGATGTGGCTGTTCACTTACCTGTGCAATCAGCACATAGGTTCATAGGTTCATAGGTGTGTACTAGGCTAATGGTCCTGGGCCCTTTGCAAGCCTAGCCATAGGATTACCCTGGCATCATGCCACCCAACTTTAGTTCCCAGTGCCTCTGTCAAGTTTTCCTCGGGGTGAATTTTCTATTTCCCATACACTCATCAAGATTTCTCTTGAAGAAGGTCAGCGAGGTACTCTACTTGACATGTATGGGAAGTCTATTCCATAATATGGGCAGTCTCTAGGTTATGAACCTGTCCCTCCAGTATGTTCTGTTGATTGTGGTAATGAGGTTGAGGTCTCTGAAGTGTGTGGTGCGGAGGGATTGAGATTTCTTTAAATGTAGCATTTCTAGGGTCTATGTTACATCACCGAATGCCTAAAAAAGTGAATGGTGATTACTCTACCCTATGTAAGTGAAAGCTTACAATGTCGAACTATCACAACAGTGATTTTTTTCCAAGGGAAAAAAAATCACTGTTCCAACAAAAAAAAAAAAAAAAAAAAAAAAAGAAAACACTTTAAAACATTATATTAAGTCGGGGGCTTCACCCCACACACAGCCCCGATGTGGGGAGCTGTGCCCCCCCCACCCCCCTACTTAAATATACCAACTCCGAGACTGCACTACAGTGCCAAAAACAGCAAAGTAATGAAGCGGCCTAGCAAATTCTTTCCCAGGGAAAGAATTTGCATAAAAGCTGCTTTGATATTTTGTCTTTTCAGTCTTTTATGTTTGACCAAGACACATTCAAAATAATGCGTCTTCGGTCTTGTAATAAGAACCCCATTTCTTACAGAGCTGGATCAGACATGGCTTTGTAAGTCAACAGTGTAATGTAAAAATATATAGAGCCTAGTCCACCTCAGCTAGGTATAAACTTTTAATAAAAACACAGACAAAAGTAAGCGCTTTCTCAATCTCTGTGACTGCTTCCTCAGACAACAACTAAATAACTTAGCTACATTTATATATGCGTACTAAGCAATCATTAATTAATAACAATCAGTACACCAATTAAAATCCATGGAGACAATACACATTACTACATACATAATTAATAAAAATGTAATCAAAACTTTGAATAAAAACTTTAAATAAAGACATCTATGCACAATCTTTAAAAACATTTAAACTATATGATCAGTGTCTAAGGGCTCTAGCTTTAAGAAATGGCTTTAATGATACTGCTTCATTTATGCTTGGTGGTGTATCTGTATTATACTTAATAATCCACCTTTGTTCAGCTGTTTCAGTTTTATTCTTTATATCACCCCATCTTATTCCTTTGGTAATGACTTCTAAAACAAATAATTTAAAGGTATGGTCCCTCTCTTCTGTGTCAACATGCTTGGCTAATGCACTATTCTCCTTCCTCTTTATTATATCTCTATTATGTTCTCACACTCGGTCCTTCAACATTCTATTTGTCTTTCCTATGTAAAAAAACAAACATTTCTGGCAGAAACTAAAGTATACTACATTCTTAGTACGACAGTCAGCATAGCACTTAGTCTGAAATACTAACTGACTGAATGGGTGTGTAAAAGTCGTGCAAGAATGTGTGTACTTACATGCTGCACAGTTCCTACATATGTAAGTTCCCAGCCTAGAAGACACTATGGACACTGGGTCAGACATGGCTCTGTAAGACAAGCAGAGGTCGCCTCTAAGTAGGCGATATGAGACCGAGAATAGTTGGAGTTTTTTTGAGTCTGTCCATATAGTACAAGTGTTTAAGGCCTAGGATTCTCTTTGTGAGGCACTTTTGCAGCCTCTCCAGTTGTTGCAGGTGTCTAGTGAGGTACATGCCAAATGGGGCATTTTACTCGATGACTGGCCTAATGAGGGAAGAGTAGAGGGAGACAATGACCTCTTTCTTCCTGGATGCAAAACCCTTAGTAATGAGATGT
>NC_056741.1:1763827630-1763947630 GCF_019279795.1 Protopterus annectens | reverse complement strand
TAGGATTCCTAGGACAGATCCTTAGGGAGCACCACTAGTGACAGGTCTGCTGTTGGAGGTGGAGGCGCCTATTTTGACCTTGTGGATCCTATCAGTGAACCAATTGGCCACCCACCTGATGATAGGGATTTTTTCCAAGTTGTGCTAACTTTTCAATGATGCCTGAATGAGGGATTGTGTCAAAGGTCTTGGCCAAGTCAAGGTAAGCTGTATGTATTGACTTTCCCTAATTCAGGGCCTTGGTGACAGTCTCAAAGAAGTCAATCAGGTTCAACATGCAAGATCTCCCTTTGACATATCCAAACTGGGTGGGGACAAGTGCTTGGAGATTGCGTATGTGCTTGTGTATGAGATCCATAATAATACACTCCATGGCTTTACAGATCAGACATGTCAAGCTAATGGGGCAATAGTTTCCAGGGTCAGTTGTGGCACCACGTTTGTGCAAGGGGATGACAATGGCAGTTCTCCACTATGCTGGAATGAAGCCTGTACTTGGCTGTGGTTAAATGGGGTGCTCAGTGTGAAGCTAGTTCTTGCTGGAGATGGTGCAGAATATAGCCTGAGATACTATCAGGTCCCATGGTTCTTTTTCCTGGATAGGGCCTTTAACACTTGATCTATGGAGGTGTGAGGTGTGGTACAAGTATCAGGGATGTTAAATGAGCTTTTGGGGAGATAGGGGGGGTGAAGCTTGCACTGAACCTATCTGCTTGCAGGTTAGCTAATTCAACAGCATCAGAGTAAGTGGTACCATTAAGTACTAATTCAGAACAAACCTGGGCTTTGTCATGGAGGTTCCTGATGTAACTGAAGAAGGCTTTGTGGTTTCTCTTTGTTTCAGAGGCTAGTTTTAATTCATAATTGGCTTTGTAGGTTTTCACTAGTGATCTAATTTGTTTGTTGAGGCTGAGGAGAGAGTTTTCCAATTTGAAATCTGATTCTTTTTTACCCTTGGACAACAGTCTCTTCCTTTTGTTGTAAAGCCTGATGATAGATGATGGGCCAGATTCACGAAGGCTTACACGGAGTTTAAGAGTAGTGTAAGCCTCCTGATCCAGGAACAGCCCAAACCTCCATGTAAGAGACAGCTAAAACGTCTTACACGGACTGGGCGTGGAAATGCTCAATACCTCATTTGCAGCTCAAAGATATGCAAATGAGGTATTTGAGCAATCCAGGAAGCCCAAAGCAGTCCGTGTAATGGACGTTTTAGCTGCAGAAATGTACTCAGCTGACAACTGAGTACATTTCTGCAAAATTGACAATGGAGCTATGTCAGCTCCAAATAAAGGGTGCTTATGTGTCATCTAGCATGCCAATGGCCAAATATGTGGCCATTGGCATTAAAAATTGATGCAAAATTATTTAAAATAACTTTTTTTTTTCGGGGGATTTTGATGTTTAACTGCAGCACACACCCGCGCAAACGGGGTGCGCTGCCTAAAAGTGAAAACCGAAGCATACAAGCCCACAATTGTGGGTGTTATGTATTACATGGAATGACAATGCAGGGACTAGCAGACCAAAAACAATATGGCCACCGTGTAGTGGTTGCCAAGGGGGGGGAAGCTCAGTGTAAGAGATGTAACTAAGCATTACTAGGCAATCCTATGTAAATGAGGGTTACAATACTGAATCACACTGCCACATAGGTGATGAGCACTTTCCGAGTAGTGTAAGAGTTACAGAAGGGGGAGGAATAGAGTAAGAGGTAGGTGACATCACGGGGGGAATGATAGAAATAAATGTATCACATTGGAGGGCAGTGTAACGTGACAGATGACAGACAGACATCAGGGAGAGAGGTGTGTCCCAACAGAACACTAGGAAAGTCAAGAAATAGAGGGTGCACACTATCCCTACACTCAAACTTTCTTGATATACGTGCATGCACGTGTGTGCGCGCGTGTAAGGCAGGTTCAACATGTGGGAGCGTGTTGCAAACCATTTACAAAGGTTTGCGTGGGAGTGCACGTGTGTAAGGCAATGTGCGTGCGTTTTACCATGAATCAGCCAAGTCCACACCGTGTAAGGATGTGTGCGCGCGTTTAAGCAACTGTGAGCGTGCTTAAGCTGGTGTGCACATTGCTCCCCCTGAGGAAACAGAGAGGAAAAAGGAAACAACCAGAATATAAGGAAGCTGCCAGAGGATACTGCTGGAGTTAATTGGTGATAACAATTGGAAGCAGGCAATCACACAGGCAGACTAGAAGCCCAACCCAGCACTTAAAACACTGCAAACAGCAATGCAGGGTGTTTCTCTCAAGAGATACTGCAAGAAAGGAGTAAGCTATCAGAATTAAAAACTGAAAAAAGCTGAACTCAGAACAGAAATGCTAGGGGCTGCCATAGCTGCTATAATCAGGCATAGGTGAATTGCTGACGGTGGTGACAATGCAGATGCTGACAGACAACCCAGAGTGAGGAGAAGAGTATACAGGCCCAGGGTCACCTACCATGGGTTACATGAGCTGGAGATAGTAGAGTGCTACAGAGTGGACAGAGACCTTCTGCAGCAAATTGTTAAGCTGTGCAGGCCACGTCTCACACACAGAACCAACAGAGGGGAACCCATCCCAGTGGAAACCAAGGTATGTGTTGGCCTAAGAATACTAGCAACAGGTACCTTCCAGAGACCAACTGATGATATGATGGGGATATCACAGGCATCAGCCTCCAGGGTACTGCACCAGTTCCTGGATGCCATGTCAGCACATGTCGGTGAAAATGTATATTTCCCCAATGCCCGTGAGGTATTGGCCAGCAATATGCATCTCTACCAGCAAATAGCGGGATACCCTGAGGTACTGGGTGCAATAGACTGCATGCACATACGCATCAAAGCACCAGCTGGTGAGTGGGGTAGAGCCTATATTAACCGCAAGGGATTCCCCTCCATCAACTGCCAGGTCATGTGTGATGCCCAGGGCATAATAATGAATGTGTGTGCTGGCTGCCCTGGGAGCTACCACGATTCCCAAATCTGGCATCTGACGCAGCTGTACCAATCATTTGCCAGTGGGGACTTCCCACACGGACACCTAGTGGGGGATGCAGGTTATGCACTTGAGCCGTGGCTGATGACACCCATCAGAAATGCACACACACCTGAACAGGAACGCCATAATGAGGCACACGCACAAACACATAATGTCATAGAGCATTTCAGGCTGCTCAAGTCACGGTTCCGGTATCTGGACACATCTGGTGGAGCCTTGCAGTACACACCAACTACATGTACCCAAATGATCATGATATGTTGTATGCTACATAATATGATCCTGCGGAAACAGCTGCAGCAGAACCAGCATAGGGCTGGGCCAAACATACCCCCACCATTGCCAAGGCCACCACAGGCAGAGGGTGACTCGGAGGAGGAACAACCTGACCTTGTCCCAGTAGGCAGAAGGAGGCGTGCCCAGTATGCCCTGGCCTTGGCAAAGAGGCAACGCATAGCACATACACTGGCTCAGTAGGAACACTGGGACTGAAACCCCCTCTGACTCACTCATATAGTAACAGGGATGCCTAACATGACACAACCTGCTTCCAAACATGTACGGGGAGTGTAGTATGTGCATCCGACAGAGGCAGCCCTGCAGCACCACCTGAAGCATGAATGCCATGTGTTAAGTAATGTAACACCATGTACCATATGCACACCTGAGGACCCTGACTAACATCCACCCTCACCAATCATAAACCACAAAAAACACAAACCCACCTTCATAGGTACCACAAGGGATAGGAACCTAGATGTAATGCTACCCAATGCCAGAAGTATAAACAGCAAGATGCGTGCAGTGTAAACGCACACAGTATAGAGAATGTAGATATCAGTGCTGTAATAGAAAACTGGGTCAAAGCCCACATCAGCACCCTAACACTACCAGGTCACACCTCATACAGTGATGTACAGCTGCAAAAACATGGAACAAGCTACAAAATGAGGGTGACTAGCAATAAATGTCATGGATAACCACACCCCCATGTTGGTACCACAACAAAAAGCAGCATGGATTAGCCATGGTCAAATACCAATGTCTAAAACTGCCTACTACTATATAGCTTGCTGCAGACCACTGTCCTAATAGCAGGAACTGCACCAGGCCTATGTTGGAATACAGGAAGATATCAAACCCCCCAAACCACATTATATTGCTTGACTGAAAATACCTACACATACACCATAGTTTCATAGTTTCATAGTTTACTACTAGGCTATCTGCCCTAGTGCATTTATAAGCCTAGCCATAGTGATGTGGCTATTGCCACCCCTTATAGTGGTAATAAGTGTACAGAATAGATTCTGAATATTGTGCCTCTGACTTAGTAGTGACACATTATGACCCCCTTACTTAATCGAATAACTTGACTGTGCCTCTGTCTAGTAGTGACACAGGGAGGACCCCTGGGGTAAACCTACTATCTCACATCCACTTGCCCAGATTTCTCTTGAAGAGAGTCAGTGAGGGACTCTGTCTAACATGAACTGGGATTCTTTGCTAGAGTGTGAGAAGCCTCTGAGTTATGACTCTGTCCCTCCAGCATGTCCTATATATGTATGTGCTGAGGTTCAAATCTTTAGCTCTCATGGTTCTGGTGGATTTGGATTGCTTGCAGTGGAGCATGTCCACCAAATCCTGATTGGACATGGTCTTGTATGTCAGGTATAGGTCACCTGTAAGTAGGCGGTATGCTACTGAATAAAGCTGGATTTCCTTTAGTCTGGAAGCATATGACATGTGTTGTAGACCCTTGATCCTCTTGGTAAGGTACTTTTGGAGTCTCTCCAGCTGTTGCAAGTGCTGGGTGAGGTACATACCAAATGGGGCTTTGTATTCAATCATGGGCCTGATAAGGGAGAAGTATAGGGGTACAATGACCTCCTTTGATCTGGATGGAAAACCCTTCATGATAAAGTGGGCAAGATAGAAAGTCTTTCTAACCACTTTGGCAACATGGGTGTCAAATGAGAGGTCACTATCTACATGGGTCCCCAGGTGTCTGATTTGTTTTCTGTGCTCAGTGGGTTGCTGTCTATGTATTGATTTGTGGGTACTTTGTTCCTCCCAAAGGGGATGACTACACATCAGTTGCATTCAGTTTCAGGCCATGATTCCGGCACCAGCTATCTGTTTTTGTGAGGGCATTCTGTAGGATGTGTGTGCCGGCTGATGTATTCACTATGGTGCCTAGGCTGCAGTCATCTGCAAACTTTGTCAGCCACAACCCTCCTATGTTTGCTTTCACATCTGAAAAGTAAATGCCAAATAAGAGGGGTCCCAGGACAGATCCTTGTGAGACACCACTTGTGACTGAGACAAACGAAGTAAAGGCAAACTGCTGAAACAAAGACAAGCTGGTGCTTAGGTAAAAACAAGCTCCAAAATTTATTAAATAAGCGCTTTCGGAAATGGTTTATACCTTTCCTTCTTCAGACAACATTAAAAAACATCACTTCCTATTTATAAAAAATCATCTGACCAAGTTAATTAGTTAATTAAAAGCAATAACCACAACTAGTTAACTGCCATGAAAAATATGTATGTATAAGAAATGTAAACCAATGCAAAATGAAAAAAAATATATTTCAAGTGTAATAGACTTTCTTAAATAAATGCTTAAATAAAAATACATAACCACTACCTGTTCAGGGCAAGGAGCTTAAGGACACATTTAATGGACAGTGTTTCATTAAGCCCAGGTGACAGATAAGAAGCTGTTCTAATCTGCCATTTTAGTTCTTCTATCTCTAGATTCAATTGCAGTTAACTAGTTGTGGTTATTGCTTTTAATTAACTAATTAACTTGGTCAGATGATTTTTTATAAATAGGAAGTGATGTTTTTTAATGTTGTCTGAAGAAGGAAAGGTACAAACCATTTCCGAAAGTGCTTATTTAATAAATTTTGGAGCTTGTTTTTACCTAAGCGCCAGCTTGTCTTTGTTTCAGCAGTTTGCCTTTACTTCGTTTGTCTCAGTATGTCTCAGGAGCTGGCAGGAGAAGGTACTCAAGGTTCGCTTTTTTTCCCCCAATACCAACTCGGGGGACATTGGTGGTGTAACTGGAGAGGCGAATCCCAACGGTAACCTGACGGTCCTCTTACAAGCTTTAATGGGCCGTGTTGATGTGCTAACACAGAAAGTGGAAAGCTTGTCCGGTCCTAATAAACCAGGAAGTGAACACAGACATGCATCCGCTTTTTGCGCAGGTCCAGGAGGAGCTGCAACTTCGCTAGCAACATCCTACGCCAGTGTTGTTTCCCCCTCAGGTCGGGAAAACGCTATTCCTGTTCAGGGTAATAGTTCGAACCAGAGGGTCAACCAGCAATTAAACTCTGGTCCTATTCCAGGAGCTTTGGGTACTACCGGATTGAATGTCAATGCAATTGGTTCAAGTACTATTGGATTTAATGCCAGCGATGGTCCACCTACTCTTTCGTCCTTTTTGGGAAAGGAAAACTTTTTTGGTGAAACAAGAGGTCCTGCAGCAATTTCACCTCAATTTCAAAAGTCTATTACACTTGAAATATATTTTTTTGCATTTTGCTTTGGTTTAGATTTCTTATATATACATATTTTTCATGGCAGTTAACTAGTTGTGGTTATTGCTTTTAATTAACTAATTAACTTGGTCAGATGATTTTTTATAAATAGGAAGTGATGTTTTTTAATGTTGTCTGAAGAAGGAAAGGTACAAACCATTTCCGAAAGTGCTTATTTAATCAATTTTGGAGCTTGTTTTTACCTAAGCGCCAGCTTGTCTTTGTTTCACCACTTGTGACTAGCTTTGAATCTGACAAGGCACCTGCAATGTCGACTTTATGGGTTCTATTTCTTAGCCATTTTGCAACCTATCCTGTGACATATGGTTTTATATTTCAGCTGTTGAGCTTGTCTATGATGCCTTTGTGGGGTATTGTGTCAAAGGCCTTAGGCAAGTGCAGGTAGGCTGTGTGGACCGCTTAGCCCTCATCAATGGCCCTACTGACAGTTTCAAAATAGTCAACTAGGTGGAAAAGGCAGGATCTGCCCTGTACAAAGCTGAACTGGGTGGGATCAAGGGTCTGTAGGTCACCAATGTCTCTGTTTAAGAGCTCCATAATGACACTTTCCATAGCTTTGCAGACAAGGCTGGTTAAGCTTTTGTGGTGGTAGTTCCCAGGGTCTGTGGAGGCATCTCCTTTGTGGAGTGGGACCACTGTTGCTGTACGCCAGTGTTCAGGTACATATCCTGTAGCAAGGCTAAGGTTAAATAGCATTTGTATATACGGGTTTAGCTCCTTCTGGAGTTCACGTAGCATGCAACTGGGGATACCATCAGGTCCCATTGATGCTGTGTTCTTGTCTTTGCTGAGTGCGACTCTCACATGGACATCTGAGATGACAGTGAGGTTACATTTAGCTGTGATAACTATCTTCTTTTGGGGGTGAGGGAGGGGGAAAATTGCACTGAACCTGTCTGCCAGAATGTTGCCAATATCTGTCAGGTCACTGAAATTTATGTTGTTGTGTACCAACTCTGAGCATATCTGAGGGTTCCCACCCAGGTTTCTGACATAACTGAAGAAGGCATTGTGGTTATCTTTATTGTCTTTGGTGATTTTTGTTTCAAAGTTGACCTAGGATGTCTTTATGAGAGAATGTAGCTTTTTACTAGTGCTGATCACACCTGCCTTCCCTTTAGGAGATTTAGCTCTGTCTTGCATTAGTATCATTCATTTGTTATACAGTTTGTTTATGGCTGGGTTCCACCAGACAGGCCACTTTCCCTTGGTGGAGAGGGTCTTGGTTTTATTTGTGATTGCATGGTCCATGCTTTCTTGGAGATGTCCGTAGAAAGCGTCTGTGAAGGAGTCACCATTGAGTGTTGTGGTTTCCACTGGCCCAGTGGGCTTAAAGGATACCATCTCAGTCTGAAGAAGTGTGAAGTCAGCTTTTGAGACGTTTGTCACTATACTCTTTGTATTATACTAGCACCGACACATTTGTAGACAATTTCCCAGAATCCATCAAACAAAATGGACATGCAAAATGTAACACTTCCACAAGAGGGTAAGCATACTGGATGTGATAATCAGAAATATGTGTACTGGATGTCAAGATGAGAAGTGTATCCCTCACTGGTAAGACCAGACCATAGAGTAATCACACTGTAGTTACACATCCCGACCCCAGTCCCTGGCCAGAATACCACAGTGAAACACGTGTATAAAGCATAGCTTGCACCCCTACAAACCAATGTGGAATCCATGAAAGGCCCTGTGCAAGTCCAGAATATGGGACACACTGCAGAACATGTTATACAGGCATACCATGAACACAGCCAAGAGTGCTTGGAGTCTGCAATCACAAATAACAACAAGACACAATGCCATACACCCAGGCATCTGGCATGCTGGACTCCAGCAATTACTAAACCATTGAAGAGAATGAGGAAGCTACCACATGATAGATCAAACATAAAAAGTGAAGTAATCAGTGATCACTAGTATGGCAATAAAATGTGTCCACACATACAATCCACTAAGGCCAGGCAAAACAAGTAGAATCTGTGAATCCAGTGGCAAAGTGACACCTGTCCCAAGTACACACACAACAACAACTCACCCCAATAAATACAAATATATTTGATAGACGCAACCAGGTAGCCAAACCGGAGCCTGAGCACCCACAAATCAGTACTGTCAAAACTAGTCAGGAGGACAAGGTAACCACATACACCACAAACCCAGTCCCACATAGACCTACAACGACTGTAAACCAAACACATAAACACAAAAACATTCCCAGAGGCCCTAATTACAAACACACAACACCAACACAAGCCTCCAAAGCAGACACCCAATAAAACAACTTCCAGACATAGCACATGAGTAGTTTTTCGTCTACCCTTCTAGCATGTCGAGGGATCAGTTGCTAGTGTCCTCTCCTGCTCAGCTGGTGAACCTGGGAATATTGAGGCAATGTTTCAATTGCCTCATGTACACAGACAACCCTTTCCTCCTCCCACGAAACACAAATACATGCGAGAGATGCAACTATACGGCCAAACTGGAGGCTGAGCTCTCTCAACATAGGACTGGCAAGACCAGTCAGGAGGAGAAGGTTACCACACACAATATAGACCCAGTCTCACATAGTACCATTACAACCTCAAATCATACACATAAACACACAAAGACATACTGGAGGCTCTGATCAAAAATCTACAAAAACAGCAGAGGCCACCAAAGCAGACACCCAAACAACCACCACCTCAGAACACAACACCGCAACACATAGACCTCACAGTCAGAGTGTCAAACAGTCACAGCCCTTAAGGCCAAACACAATGCCAGACACACTAGTCATTGGTGACTCCATAGTCAGACACACTGATGTCCCGCCACCAGACTGAGTAAGGAGAAGGTCACAGTAAGCTGCCTGTCGGGCTAGAATCCGCCACATAACGCAAGCACTCAGGTCTCTCAACAGCAGGTACAAATATGACTCAGTCATTGTCCACGCTGGTGTAAACGACCTGAGACGCACCTCCTTGGACTACATGAAAAGAGACATTGAGGAGCTCTCTGATTATGTAGCCCAGGCAGGTATGACCCTGACCTTGAGCAGTATCCTACCTTCACCAAGAATGATGCCACAATACAGAGATAAGATGATCAGCTTTAACAATTGGCTTAAACACTGGTGTCATTCAAAGGGGATCCAGTATCTGTCTGCCTGGGATGACATGCTGGACAAGCCACGCTGCTTAGGGACGGCTTGCACCTGTCACCCTGGGATTCGGATATTGGCAAAGGCTCTTGCCACCCCATAGTGCCTTTTTAGGCAAGGCTCAAATTCTAAACCTACCACCCTAGAACACAAAAAGGAAAAACTAAGGGTAATGCTGCTCAATGCCAGAAGTCTAAATCTCAAAATGCACGCACTCGAGGCCCTTCTCAGTATGGAGAACATCGATGTCTGTGCTGTGACAGAAACCTGGTTCAAGGCTCCTGAGAGCACCCCAGCTATCAGGTTTTACCTCATATCATGCGTTCCCCCCCAAAATCCGGACAATACCAAGAAAGGAGGGGGGGGGGTATCCATATTCATCAAGGACACCCACACCTCAAGACTGGTGGCAACGCACGATGCATCGGAGACCATCCAGGTGCAATTAACCATAGGCAAGACTGCTCTGCAAATTGTAGCATGTTACAGGCCACCCTCACAAACTCAGGAAACTCACATGGCCTTCCTGAAAACACTAGAGGGATAAATGTATCACCAAACACCATCATACTAGGTGACTTAAATTACCCTAATATAGACTGGGAACACTACTCAAGCCCAAACACCCTAGCCCAAAAGTTCCTGGAATTCATAAACTCAAATGCCATGGAACAACTAGTCACCATCCCCACAAGAGGAGATAACATACTTGATCTCATCATCATGAACATGGGAGCACAATGTTCAACACCGAAGTATACCCCTCACTGGTGAGATCAGATCACAAACTAATCTCGCTGGAGGTCCTCATCCCACCCCACCTGAAATAAAAAGACCACAGTAAAGAACTTCTCAAAGCCGACTTCACACTTCTAAAGACTAGTGTGGTCTCCTTTCAGGCCCCAGCCGGTGGAAAACAATACTCAAGCCGCTGAATCACTTACAAACGCCTTCTACCAGCACCTGCAGGACTGCATGGATAAGGCAATCCCAAGCAAAACAAAGACTCTTTGTACCAAAGGCAAGCGTCCAGTCTGGTGGACCCCAGCCATAAACAAACTCTACAACAAAAGGAGGAAGCTACTACAAGATAGAGCAAAATCCTTAAAAGGTAAGACACCCTTGATCACTATAAGTAAAAAACTAAGAGCTCTCATAAAATCATCCAAAGCAAATTTCGAGAGAAAAATAGCTAAAGACTCAAAAGACAATCATAAGGCCTTCTTTAGCTATGTTAGAAACCTAGGAGGAAACTCCCAGATATGCTCAGAACTAGTTCAAAATGATGTGAAGATTACTGATCCTACAGACATTGCCAACATACTGGCTGACAGGTTCAGTGCAAACTTCTCCCTCCCAAAAGGAGAGATATCTATACCAAATGAGTGCAGCCCCCAAACATCTCCAGCGCCCAAGTGAGAACTGCTCTCCAAAGCAAAAACACAGCATCCATGGGACCCGATGGTGTCCCCGGCTGTGTGCTCCATGAACTCAATGAGGAATTAAACCCACAGCTAGGACAGCTGTTTAATCAAAGTCTTACCTCTGGATACGTACCCAGGAGTGGCGCACTGCAACTGTGGTCCCACTTCACAAAGGCGGTGCCTCCACAGACCCTGGAAATTACCGCCCATTAGCTTGACAAGCCTTATCTGCAAAGCCATGGAGAGGATCATAATGGACCTCATAAATAAAGACATAGGGAATTTGCAGACTTTGGATCCAACCCAGTTTGGCTTTGTCAAAGGCAGATCATGCCTTTTAAACTTGGTTGACTTTTTGAAACAGTCACCAAAGCCATTGATGAGGGAAAGGCAGTCCATACAGCCTACCTCGATCTGGCTAAGGCCTTCGATACAATACCCCACTGGTATCATTGAAAAACTCATCAGCTTAAATGTTAACCCATACATCACAAGATGGGTTGCAAACTGGCTGAGTGACAGAACCCACAGGGTCAGAGTTGCTGGCGCCATGTCAGACTCAAAGCCTGTCACAAGTGGTGTCCCACAGGGCTCAGTCCTGGGCCCACTCTTGTTTGGCATCTACTTTTCCAGTACAAGCAAACACAGGAGGGTTATGGCTGACAAAGTTTGCAGATGACTGCAAACTGGCCATAGTAGAAAACACATCTGACACAGATATCCTTCAGAAGGGTCTCACAGAAACGGATAACTGGTGCCAGAGCCACGGCCTAAAGTTAAATGCCAAAAATGCATAGTCATACCCTTCGGAAAAACAAGGTTACCCCTAGCTACCAAATAGGTGGCAATCCACTGAGCACAGAAGAAGTTATCAGGGACCTGGGGACCCAGGTTGATAGTAGTCTGTCATTCGACACCCATGTAGCTAAAGTAGTTAGAAAGTCCTTCTACATTGCCCACCTTATCATGAAGGGATTCTCATCTAGATCAAGGGAGGTCATAGTCTCCTTACTCATCACTCATCAGACCAATGATTGAGTACAATGCCCCATTCGGAATGTATCTGACCCGACACTTGCAGCAGCTGGAGAGGCCACAAAAGTTCCTCACCAAAAGGATAAAGGGTCTCAAAATCTGTCCTATGCTGCCCGACTGAAAGAACTCCAGCTCTATTCAGTCGCCACCGCTTGCTCAGAGGTGACCTTTGCCTAACATACAAGGCCATGTCAAACCCAGATTTGATGAATATGCTTCACCTCAAAAATCTAGATCCATCAGAGCCACAACAAGGGCGGGAGACTTAAACCTCGACACGGCTATTAATAGTATGCTGGAGAGATAGATTCATCACCCAAAGACTCCCTATGCTGTGGAACAAAATCCCGGTACATGTGAGGCAGAGCACCTCGCTGGCCTTGTTCAAGAGAAATCTTGACCAATGGATGGGAGATCGCAGATATACCCCAGGAATTACCTCAGTGTCACTGCTCGACAGAGGCACAGCAAAATAATGGGTATAGTTCCCCATACTAAAGGGGTGGCGTAAGCCACAAAACAATGGGCTAGGCTTATAAATGCCCTCGGGCAGATAGCCTAGTATGAACCTATGAACCTATGAACCTATGTAACACATAGTACACAAAGCTGGTGTGCCAAACAGTCACAGGACAGAAGGAGAAACAACATGCCTGATATAGTTGTAATAGGTGACTCCATAGTGAGACATGCTGCTGTTCCAAGGATGGCTTGCACCTGTTACTCATGAGCATCTGGATATTGCCTAAGGCTTTTGCAACCTATAGAGATCCTTTTGTAGGCAAGGCCGAAAAGACTAACCCACCACCATAGAAAACAAAACTGGAAAGAAACAGAAGGGTAATGCTGATCAATGCCAGATGTGTAAACCTCAATATGCATGCTCCTGAGGCCCTCCCCAGTATGGAGAACATTGATGTCTGTCCAGTGATAGAAACCTGCTGCAAGCCTCGCGACAGCACACCAGCACTACCAGATAATACCACATATCATGTGTTATGGCCACAAAACCTGGAACAAAACATAAAAGGAGGGTGAGTATCCATATTCAGCACAAACACCTATACGTCCAGTTAACTGACAATGCTTATGTCATTGCAGTCCACCCATGTGCAACTAACCGTAGGCAAGACTGCTGTACAGTCTGTAGCATGCTACAGACCACATTCTCACACACAGGAACCCCACCCCACTGTCCTGAAGACAGTGGACAGTATGAATGTACCACCAAATACAAAACAAGGTACATACAAATTACCACATAGGTGGTAAACCATTATGTATGGAAGGAGTAATCAGGGACCTAGTGACACAAGTGGACAGTAACCTGTTATGTGACAGTCACATTGCCAATTTGGCTAGGAAGACTGTCTATATTGGACACTGTATCATGAAAGGATTCACATCTACATCAACAAAGGTCATTGTGCCCCTATACTGTTCCCTTATCAGACCATATTGTAGTATAATGCCTCATTTTGGATGTACATTACCTGGCACCTGCAGCAGTTAGAAAGACCTCAAAGGTACCTCACCAAGAGTCAGAAAGGGTCTCAAATATATGTCATATGCTGCCTGGCTGTAGAGACCACAGCTGAATGCAGTCACATACTGCCTACACAGAGGGATTGTATGTCTGTTGTACAAGTCCATGTTCAACACAGAAGTAATGGACATGCTCCACCCCAGAAAACTCAAAGCCATCGGAGCTGTGTGAGTCAGAGATGTCAACCTCAACACATAATCAAATAGGATGTGCTGGAGGGACAGATACCTAAACCTGAGTCTCTCCACACCCTGGAACAGAATACCACTACATGTTAGGCAGAGCCCCTCACTGACACTCTTCAGCAGGAAGTTTGCAAAATGGATTGATAATTGTAGATGTACACTGGGGGTCTTTACTGTGTCATGTCCAGACAGAGGCACAGCTAAGTAAATCATAAATGGCCATAATATTCACATAGCAAGGGGAGGCAAAAGCCACACACACTGTGGCTAGTCTTACAAATGCCCTAGGGTGGATAGCCTAGTATGAACCTATGAACCTATTATAATACAAATTGTACAGGACACTAAGGATAACCCCAAGGCTGCTGCAACTGATGGTAGGAAGCGTGTTGTGAATTCCCAGATATGCTCTGGATCACACAAATATTACAAACAACATACCAAACACACACACGTATTGCCAACATACATCCTGACAGGTGCAGTGCAAACCTCCCCCCCATAATGCAAAATATCTTTCCCAGCAGACTGCTGCCTCCCTGACATTATGTCAGCCTTACCACAGGATATGTACCCAAAGAGCAGTGTACAACAACAGTGGTCATTCTCAAGAAAGGTGTCGCCTGAATGGATACTAAAAACAACCACCACAAAATCCTGAGAAGCTTGGTCTGCACAGCTATGGAAAGGATCAGCATGTACCGCAGACATAAAGATATTGGGGATCTATTGACACCCGACCCTACCTAGTGTGGGTTTATTAAGTGCAGACCCTGCCCCTAAACATGTGTGACTCAGTTGAAACAGTAATTGAGGTCACTGATGAGGGCAATGTGGTCCACACAGTGTAGCTGGACCTTGCAAAGCCTACCATACAATACCTTACGTGTTCAATATAGATATGCTCACCAGCTTATATATACACCCCTATGTCTCTAGAGGGGTTGCAAACCAGACCAATGACAGAACTGACATGGTCAGACATGCTGCAGCCATGTCAGACTACAAACCACATATAACAGGTATCCCACAAAGCTTGGTCCTGGGACCTTCCCCGTCTGGTATATATGCCCCATAGGTACAGGCCAACATGTAAGGACTGTGCCTGAACATGTTTGTAGAGGACTACAAACTGCCCAACATATCTGACACTCCAGCTGACACAAGCATCCCACAAAAGGGCCACATAGAAACAGACAACTGGTGCCATAGCCATGTCAGCATGTTAAATGGAGAAAACTGTATAGTCAACCTCTGTGGATATACAGTAAGTGACCACCAATTACCACATAGGTGTTAACCCATTACATACTTAACATGTAATGACAGACCTGGGTACACAAGGTGATAGATATCCTGCATTGGACAAACATGTGGCTGTAGTGTTAACAGAAACAATCCATATACCAACCTAATCATGAAGGTTATGACATCTAGATAAGGGGAGGTCATTGTGGTTCTGCAGTTATCCTTCATCAGTGTTACAATTGACTACAACAGCCCCTGTGGGGTGTACCTCAGCAGATACCTCCATCAACTGTAAAGTCCACAACAGTACCTCACCAGGAGTATCAAAGAGCTTGAACAGATGTAATGTGTTGCCTGATTAAACAGAGTGCAACTCCACACACTGCCATGCTGGCCACCCAGACGCAAGCTGTGCCTGATGTAGAAAGCCATGTCCAAGCTGGAACATGCTGCACCTTGTACAATCTGAATAGCAGTGAGCTATGCACATGAGGGACCTGAACCCCAGCACTGACATACATAGGACAAGCTGTACTGCATTATCCATAACACAGAAGCCACCCCCACGCATGAGTAAACTACCAGTACAGGTTATCCATAGAGTCACTCGTTGATTCTCCTCAACAGGAATCTTATGAGTGGATGGGAGATGGTAGGTTTACCCTGGGTATCACTGTTATGTCATGGGTAGACAGAGGCACAATATACTAAACATGACATATGTCATGGAAAACTACACTTACAATGTGTCTAAGGACAAACACACTCTCTGACTAGCATTAGAAATGGCCTAGGGCACATCGGTAGTGTTTGCCAATGTACGCCTATGTTGTGGAATACACTACTGATGTTGGACGAGGCTGTTGTAAGTAGTTAATATCTGAACATAATGCAACATGGTCAGATAGGTTCATAGGTTCATAGGTTTATACTAGGCTATCTGCCCTAAGGCATTTATAAGACTAGCCCAGAGTTTTGTGGCTTACGCCACCCCTTATATGGAAACAATACTGTGCCCATTAGTTTGTTGTGCCTCTGTCCAGCAGTGACACAGAGACGATTCCCGGGGTAAACCTACGATCTCCCATCCACAGGTCAAGATTCCTCTTGAACAGAGCCAGCGAGGTGCTCTGCCTCACATGGACCGGGATTCTATTCCACAGCATAGGGAGTCTCTGAGTGATAAATCTATCCCTCCAGCATGTCCTATTTATATCCCTGCTAAGTTTTAAGTCACTTGCCCTAGTGGTTCTGGTGGATTTGGAGTTTTTGAGGTGGAGCATGTCCATTAATTCCTGGTTGGACATGGCCTTGTATGTCAGGCACATGTCATCTCTGAGCAGACGGTATGCGACTGAATAGAGCTGGAGTTTCTTCAATCTGGCAGCATATGACAGATGTTGGAGTCCCTTTATCCTATTGGTGAGGGACTTTTGGGGTCTCTCCAATTGCTGCAGATGTCGGGTGAGATACATCCCGAATGGGGCATTGTACTCGATCATTGGTCTGATAAGTGAAGAGTACAGAGGAACAATGACCTCACTAGATCTGGATGTGAATCCCTTCATGATCAGGTGGGCAATGTAGAAGGTCTTTCTAACCACTTTAGCAATGTGAGTGTCAAAAGAAAGGCCACTGTCAACCTGGGTCCCCAGGTCCCTGATAACCTCTTCTGTGCTTAGAGGATTGCCACCTATATGGTAGCTTGGGGTTACCTTGCTTTTCCCGAAGGGTATGACTATACATTTTTTGGCATTTAACTTCAGGCCATGGCTCTGGCACCAGCTATCAGTTTCCGTGAGTCCCTTCTGAAGGATATCCATGTCTGATGCACTTTCCACTATGGCGCCCAGTTTGCAGTCATCTTCAAACTTTGTCAGCCAAAGTCCTCCCATGTTGGCCTGTACTTCTGAGAAGTAGATGCCGAACAATAGGGGCCCAAGGACCGAGCCCTGTGGGACACCACTTGTGACCGGCTTGGAGTCTGACATAGCGCCAGCAACTCTAACCCTGTGGGTCCTGTCCTTAAGCCAGTTTGCAACCCATCTTGTGACATATGGGTGTACATTTAAGTTGGTAAGTTTTTCTACAATACCCGAGTGGGGTATTGTGTTGAAAGTCTTTGCAAGGTCAAGGTAGGCTGTATGGACTGCCTTTCCCTCATCAATGGCCTTAGTGACTGTTTTGAAGAAGTTGACCAAGTTCAAAAGGCATGATCTGCCCTTGACAAAGCTTAACTGGGATGGGTCCAATGTCTGCATGTCCACTATATCTTTGTTTATGAGCTCCATTATGATCCTCTCCATAGCTTTACAGACTAGACTTGTTAAGCTTATGGGGCGGTCATTACCAGGGTCCGTAGAGGCACTACCTTTGTGCAGATGTGCACAACTGGACCCTAACCAGGCTGTTGTGCTCACTATGGAAATGTAAAGCAGTGATAGGACTAAAGCCCAGGATACTGTCCACCACAGTGAAAGTACTGAACCACTACACTATACAGTACTACAGTGTTAGGTCAGTATGAACAGATGTTGACAATTGTATCCAAGGTATCCCATGCAAAACCTGCAGGCACAGTATAATCCCTGTTGTGTTCACACAAAAAGCATTTGGACAGTAACTACACAACATGACACAGAACACACAACCATAAACAGGAGATATTTGTTGAAGTTCACACTCATCCACAAATGTGATGGGCTGCAGAGTTCAACATATGGAAAGCTCACACTGGGCATGCTCACACACTTAAATGAGACATCTTTCACACAACATGCCATGGGAAGGCTGAACTGGGCATGCTCACACACTTAGTCCAAATATCAGTTTAGCATTTTGCCACATATATCTGGTATATGTACATGTTATTCCAGTAACCAACAACATTATAGCAATCTGACCAGTGCTCACACTTAAATGACTACAGAGACATACATGATATAGTGGATTTCCCCCATATGCAAACATCATCCACAGATACACAAGTTGTTCATACAAACAGGAAATGTTATGGCAATAAAGACCTGCAAACACTGCTATCAGCACCAAATAATGTGCATCTGACAGTTAAACATATGGGTGTAGAGGTCAACACTAGGCTGTTTGCCCTAGGGAATGACAGCTTATCCAGAGTGTGTGTGTGTGTGTGTGTGGGTGATTGTGGTTGGTCTGTGTGCAAGTCTGTGTGAGGGAAATGTTCCTTTTAGCAACTGGGAAAACACACCACAGGATGCTCATTCCCCTTTCTAAACACTGATGATGTCAGCACCCTATAAGTATATCAGGAGAAAAGAAGCCTTCCAGTAATCCGAGTAGCGTGCTCTGCTAATGCGTTCCTCTCTAGTGTCATAACATAGTTAGGTAGGGGTTTGAATCCAGCAAGTGTGTGTGAAGGGGTGTGTATGAAAGGAACATCCATTTTGGCAACTGTGAAAACACACCACAGGATGCCCATTCCCCTTTCTAAACACTGATGATGTCAACACCCTATAAGTATATCAGGAGAAAAAAAGCCTTTCAGTAATCTGAGTAGTGTGCTCTGCTAATGCGTTCCTCTCTAGTGTCATAACATAGTTAGGTAGGGGTTTGAATCCAGCAAGTGGCAAATGTGTGTGAAGGGGTGTTAGTAAGTGTATATAAAGGGGGCATCCCTTTTGGCAACTGTGAAAACACACCACAGGATGCCCATTTCCCTTTCTAAACACTGATGATGTCAGCACCCTATAAGTATATCAGGAGAAAATAAATCTCTCAGTAATGCGAATAGCGCTCTCTGCTAATGCGTCCGTCTCTAGTGTCATAACATAGTTAGATATGGATTTGAATCCAGCAAATTGCATGTGTGTGTGAAGGGGGGTTAGTGTGGGTGTATGAAAGGAACATCCCTTTGGGCAACTGTGAAAACACACCACAGGATGCCCATTCCCCTTTCTAAACACCAATGATGTCAGCACCCTATAAGTAAATCAGGAGAAAAAAAATCTCCCGATAATTTAATAGCGCGCTCCGCTAATGCGTACGTCTCTAGTGTTATAACATAGTTAGATAGGGGTTTGAATACAGCAAGTGTGTGTGAAGGGGCGTTAGTGTGTATGAAAGGAACATCCCTTTTGGCAACTGGGAAAACACACTACAGGATGCACATACCCCTGTCTAAACAATATCACAATTATTTATGGCTTTTGATTTCAGACATGTCATGTGTGTTTTGCTCACACAGAATGCCCATGTGTGCAGGTTGTTTCTCACAATAATGCATGACATCGATTAAACCAGTTATGGCAATGCACACATGATGTATGTGTGTGCCAAATACACATATGTACCTGTGACCTTCAATAGTTACCATGTGTGATGCCTGCCACATGTGAATACATGGTATTTGCACTGGGTAACATTATGACTGTGGTCTTCTGCTCAGGTGCTGCATGTGGGATGTGTATATACAGTGTGAGATGTAGATGCTATCAACCTAGTAGTGAGGGATACACACCTGGTCTGGGGCATATAGTCTACATGTTGTTGATGAAGAGGTGCTGCATGTTTTCACCTGTTGTAGGAGTGGTAAGAAGTTGTTCCATAGCAATGCAGTGACCGCATTCTAAGAACCTTTCAGCTAGGGTGTTGTAGCTACAGTAATTCATTAGCATTCAGTAATATGTCAGCATTCCTGGTGAGGGTATGATGCCAACCAAGGTCAGGGTTCTACCAGCCTGTGCCACTTGCTCAGTGAGCCCTTCCATGTTCCCTATCATGTATTCCAGTAAGGGACATCACACATCAGCTGTAGTGGCATGGACAATGACTGAGTCATACGTGTCCATGCATCTGACTGACTTGTATGCTTGTGTTATGTGGTGGACCATAGTGCCCCATGAGCATATCACTGTGACCTTCACCTTGTCGAGCCTGGTGAGCATGACCTCACAGTATCGGACAATAAATTTACCTAA
This sequence comes from Protopterus annectens, assembly GCF_019279795.1. Classification (NCBI taxonomy): domain Eukaryota; kingdom Metazoa; phylum Chordata; order Ceratodontiformes; family Protopteridae; genus Protopterus; species Protopterus annectens. The sequence continues at coordinate 1,763,927,515 of NC_056741.1, read as the reverse complement.
CACAACTGCAGCAGTAGTGTTGTATAGCTGTATAGACTGTGCTTGTTTGGCACACAGGATTTGTGTGCTCTGTGTTATGTGTGCTGTGTTCAGGCCTGACGTATGCCTGTGCGCCAGCTGCAGAGGTGTCTGCCACTCAGGCAGGATGCCATTCTTAGGCTCCACGAATGGCCCGGTGTGTTCCCATGCTTGTATTGCTGTCAGTGTAGGTCTACATCAGACTGGTAATGCAGTCACTGTAGTATTTCATGCCACCTGACAGGTTATGCCAGTACTGGGTTCAGAGTGCTTAGTCCACAGTTTGGCTATGTGTTTCCATCTCATACATGTGTTGTACATCCATGGGTAGGGGATAGGGTTGACTGTGTACATGTGGCAGCTGTGACATTACTACATGACTCACATATTCCACAACTGTACCATAGAGGTGACTGACAACTGACCTTTGCACATGCTACCATAGTATTGAGATTGCATTGGTGATTAACAGCACATAGGGCCAATGGTGAAAAAGATACATAGGTTCATAGGTTCATACTAGGCTATCTGCCCTAGGGCATTTATAAACCTAGCCAGAATGTGTGTGGCTTTCACCATGCATTGTAAATCTATCTTGCTATGCCCTTTTCCAAGGTTAGTATACTGTGCCTCTGTCTAACAGTGACACATAAGTGATACCCAGTGTAAACCTACAATGTCCCATCCAGTCATTAATATTCCTCTTGAAGACAGTCACTGAGTGACTCTGCCTAACCTCTATTGGGATAATATTCCAGAGTGAAGGGAGCCTCTGAGTTATGAATGTGTCCCTCCAGCATGTCCTATGTATATCACTCCTGAGGTTCAAGTCTTTCCAGCATGTAGCTTGATGGGATCTGGATATTCTGAGGTGCAGCATGACCATTAAGTCAGGGTTTGACATGACTTTATATGTCAGGCACAGATTGCCTATGAAGAGGCAGTATGCCACTGAGTAGAGCTGCTGTTTCTTTAACCAGTCAGTATGTGGCATCTGTTTGAGCTCTTTGATCCTCTTGTTGAGGTACTTTTGTGGTCTTTCCAGTTGCTGCAGGTGTCTGGTAAGGTGCATGCCGACAGGGGCATTGTAGTCAATTATGGGCATGATGAGGGATGAGTTAAGAGGCACAACGTCCTCCCCTGATCTACATTTGAATCCCTTCATGATGAGGTGGCCTATATAAAATGTTTTCCTAACCACTTTGGCCATGTGGTTGTCAAATGAGAGAATGCTATCAACTTGTGTACCCCAAGGTCCATAATTCCTTCGTCTGTACTTAATGGAATAACACATATGTGGTACTTTGTGGTCACTTTGTTTTTGCCAAAGGGGATGACTATACACTTTTTGGCATTCAGCTTGAGGCCATGGCTGTGGCACAAGTCGTCTGTTTCTAAGAGGCCCTTTTGGAGGATGCGTGTGTTGGCTGGAGAGTTGATTATGGCGTCCAGTTTGCAGTCATCTGCGACTTGCTCAGCCACAGTCCTTCCATGTTGGCCTGTACCTCTGATAAATATATACTGAACAAGACAGATCCCAGGGCTGAGCCTTGTGGGACACCACTTGTAACTGGTTTTGAGGCTGACATGGATCCAGCAATTCTAACCATGTGTGTTCTGCCCTTGAGCCAGTGTGCAATATCTGTAGTGACATAGGGGTTAATATGTACACTGGTGAGCTTCCCTAGAATGCACAAGTGGGGTATTGTATCAAAGGCTTATGCAAGGTCCAGGTAGGCTTTGTAGACCACCTTCCCCTTGACAGTGGCCTTGGTGACTGTTTCAAAGAAATCAAACAGGTTTGAGAGGCAGGATCTGCCATTAACAAAGCCAAACTGTGTATGGTGACATGTCTGTAGGTCCCCAATATCTATATATATGAGGTTCATTATGATCCTTGCCATAGCTTTGCAGACCAAGCTATTCAGACATATGGGGCGAATAGTGTCCAGGATCCGTTAAGGCACCACCTGAATGTAGAGGGACCACTGTTGCTGTACGCCACTCTTTGGCCACATATCATGTAGTAAGGCTGGGATTGAACAGTAGTGTTATGTCTGGGTGTAGCTCTTCTTGGAGTTCATGTAGGACACAGCCTGGGACACTGTCTGGTCCCATTGATGCAGTGTTTATTGCTTTGGAGAGGGCAGCTCTTACCTGAGCATCTGAGATGTCAGGGGGGGCAGCACTCTGCTGGGAGAAATATTTGTCCTTTTGGTGTGGAGGGGGGGAGAAGTTAGCAGTGAACCTGTCCACTAGGATGTTGGCAATGTCTGTGTGTTTGGTATTTCTTTTGACATCTTGGACTACCTCTGAGCATATCTGGGAATTACCACCCAGGTTCCTAACATAACGAAATAAAGCCTTGTGATTATCCTCAGTGTCTTGTGGAATCTTCTCTCAAAGATGGCCTTAGACAATCTTATGAGTGCCTGTAGTTTTCTTCTAATACTCATCAGTGATGCCTTCACATTTTGGGAGTTTGTTGTATCATTTAGTAGCTTCATCCTTCTATTGTATAGTTTGTTTATGGCTGGTGTCCACCACACAGGACGTCTGCCTTTGGAGGATTGGGTCTTGCTTTTATTTGGGATTGCATGATCCATGCATTCCTGAAGGTGTCCATAGAATGCCTTTATACAGGTATCTGCAGTCTGGTCCATATTTTCAACAGGCCTGGGGGCTTTGAAGGTTTCCACATCATTTATGAGGAGTGTGAACATGCTTTACATGAGTTGTTGACTGTATTCTTCTGTGCAGGGGGTGGCCTTGGGATGTGAATATCTAGTGAGATTAGTTTATGGTCTGATCTTACCATTGAGGGATACACTTCTGGTCTGGAGCATAGAGTCCCCATGTTGGTGATGATCAGGTTCAGTATGTTTTCCCCTCTTGTGTGAGTGGTAACAAGTTGTTCCATAGCATATTGGTATATAAATTCCAGTAATCTGTGGGCTAGGGTGTTGGAGCTACAGTCATGCTCCCAGTCTATGTTTGGGTAGTTTAACCCACCCAATATAATGGTGTATGGACAGACCTACATATTTCCAACTGTTTTCAGGAAGGACAAGTGCGGTTCTTGTGTTTGTGAGGGTGGTCTGTAGTAGGCTATAACCTGGAAGGCAGTTTTACCCATTGTTACTTGCACATGGATAGTCTCTGATGTTTGGTGCTTTGCCACCAACCCGGTGTGGGTATCTTGGATGAATATCAATACACCCCCTCCTTTTGTGGTTTTGTGCAAGTTTTGGGCCTGAAAAGCATGGTATGAGGTATAACTTGGTAGTGCTGGAGTGCTGTTGGTAGCCCTGAATCCGGTATCTGTTACTGCACAGATAGCGATGTTCTCCATGCTGAGGAATGTTTCGAGTGTGTGCATCATCAGGTTTAGAGTCCTGCAGTGGCATATATGACTGCTCACGTGGACAGATGCCAGGTAAGTCACATGCAAAGTGTCACAGGCAACGTACATGTGCACAGGAGAAACAGTGACATTCTGTCAAGTGAGACATGAGCATACATATAGTAAGCTATGCAGATGTCACTAGGAGTCCACAGAAGCTGTGTAACTCTGCATGGTAGGTCGGATCAGTATTCCAGGGTAACTGCAAGGAAACATGCATGCAAACATAGCTACTGTAAGCAGGGCTGCATGTAGTCCATTGTACAACAAACAAGCTCTACCACTTTCAGTAGGTAACACTGCAAATGCTCACCAGCTGACATATGAATACCTATGTCACCAAAGGTGATACTTACCAAACCATGGACAGAAATGACATGGCCAGACACGCTGCATCCCACATGAACACATATCTCAAGCAACACAGACCTCACAAAGTCAGTGTTCTTAACAGGCACAGCCCATAAGGCCAAACACAATGTGTGACACACCTATAATAGGTGATGCCATAGTCAGACACACTGACGTCCCGCCCTCCAGACTGAGCAAGGTGAGGGTCACATTTAGCTACCTGTCGGGTGATAGAATGTGCCACATAACACAAGCACTCAGGTCACTCCACAGCAAGTACAAGTATGAGGCAGTCATTGTCCATGCTGGTGTGAACAGCCTGAGACGTACCTCCCTGGACCACATGGAAAGAGACACAGAGGAGCTCTTACATCACCCACTCAAACTCAGGAATCCCACACAGCCTTCATGACAACACAGGAGAGTATAGATTTCTCTGCAAACACCATTATACTGGGTGACTTCAACTACCCAAACATAGACTGTGAACATTACTCAAGCCACAATACCCAAGCTCTAGGGTTCCCCATAGTTCAGAAACTCTTTAGCTATGGTAGTCAACATTCCCACAAGAGGGGAAAATATACTAGACCTGATCATCACAAACATGAGTACAAAATGCTCACCACTTGAAGTATATCCCTCATTGTTGCAATCGAACCGTATACTAATCACACTGGAGTACTGGATCCCCCACATATGCAAACCTCAAACACATCTATGTGTGTGTGGGAAATGCCCCTATTAGCAACTGTGACAGTACACTACAGGATGCAGATTCCCCTTTTGAAACACTGATGATGTCAGCACTCTATTACTATATTACCTGAATTAAAGCTCCCCAGTAATTTGTATAGCGTGCTCTGCTAATGTGTCTTTCTCTATTGTCATAACATAGTTAGGTAGGGGTTTGAATCCTGCAAAGGGAATGTATGTGAGGTAGTATGCGTGGGGTTTGTGCGTGTGCATAATGCTATGAGGGAAAAGTGCCTTTTGCCAACTGGGAGAACACACTACAGGGTGCACATCCCTCTTCCTAAACACAGATGATGTCAGCACCCTCTAAGTACAGCATTAGAAAGATTTCTCCTAATGATGCAAATAGAGCACTCTGCTAATGTGTCTGTCTCTAGTGTCATAACACAGTTAGGTAGGGGTTTGAATTTTGCAAATGGAAAGTATGCGTTTTAGTGTGAGTGGGGTTAGTGTGTGTTCACAATGCTGGGGGTGGGATGTGGCTTTTGCCAAATGGGTCTACTCACTGCAGGGTGCACATTTCCCTTAACAAACAGTGATGTTGACAGCACCCTATACAAACAACATGACAACAGACAACTGCCAGTACTCAGTATAGTGCTACATGCTCCTGTAACACACACTTGTACCAGAACATACCTAGATAGTGTTTTGAAACCTGAATGTGGCAAGTGTGTGGATGTGGGATGTTTCTGTGTGTGCATTTCCGTATGGAAAACATGTTGGATGTGGCAATCAGGGAACCACAGTACCTGATGCACATTACACTTTTAAACTAATGAGGTTGCCTGCACCCTGTGAGTACAGGTAGAGAAGAGGAAATCGGTAGTAATCCAAATAGTGCACTTTTCAAATGTGTACCTGTCATGTGTCGACAGCTACTCATGTAGGGTAATAAATAATGAAAATGGCAGGTGAGCGTGTGCATGTGTGGGGGTAGCAGGGTGTGTGTAAATGCATGTGTGACAGAACAGATACATATAGCTGAATCTACAATACAGCACATGATGCACATTCCCATAGTCAATGGTAGCATGTGATGGTGTGCAGCTGGTACACTTTGGTAAGTAGTATGGGTGCAGATAACAATTCAGGACATTCATACAGTTACTGCAGCAGGAATGCTGGGATATACACACAATCATAGTGGAACAGTGAACAGTTACCAACATGTTACTACTTATACACATCTATGTAGTCACCCTGTGCATCAGCAACATGTTGACCTTTTCCTGCACTGATGTTGTAGTATGCAGGAGGTGGCACAGTGTCATCATATGCACAGGGTGTCGGTTAGGTATGCCCAAGCCAGCCACTGGTAACACCAACTGACATGTGTGTGTATGTGTGTTTGTGAGGGGCAGCAGTACAGGGTTGACCAGTGTTGGTGCAGTGTGTGTGTGTGTGTGTGTGTGTGTATGTGTTTGCCCTAGGTGTTAAATTTCTGCATGTGTGTAAGCACGCACACAGTCCCACATAATGGCTGCCATGTACAGGGTTTTGTGGACAGCCACACAGACTGCACCTGTCAGGTCATCCCGATCAGTGTCTGTGGGCACGGACACGGTACCTGTGCCTGGCAGGGGTGCTACGGACCGTATCTGGTACTAACCCAGACTGGGTACTGTCATCGGAAGCGGGTGTGTGTTGACTGGACACAGTTCCCTGTTGGGACTGTCCAGAGCCATGTGCATGTGGTCTCCTGTGGCGTCCTGATGACAGCACTGACCCAGCATTGCTGAGGCTGCTGCTGGCATTTGAGGTGCGTGAGTGGGCCTGTTGTCATCCGCGGCGACTACCAGCTGGTGCTGTTGCCGGCATACGGCCACGTCGACGCCGCAAACGCACACCATCACCCTGGCCCATGGAAATCTGGTTGTGGAGCAGCTGTTGTATGTCCCCACAAAGTCTGTCAACGACATCTGTGAAAATTACAAATAGCATTCTCAATGTCAAGCATGCCATCTGTCATGGCTGTGCGACATGCTGTCAGCTCCCTCAGACCCTGTCTGGTGTACCTTTCCATACGTGCCTGTGCCTGCATAACAGTCCGAAACATAGTGGAGGTTGACATACCTCCTTGGGCACGTCGGCCAGAGGCAGTACGGCCATGGATGCCCCCACGAGAACCCATGGGCGACTGTCTGCGTGGTACCATTGGAGGACCCTGCTCATGGCTGCTTTGTGGGGATGCATGTACCACAGGTACCACATTACCCTGATCTATGCCCAATGCATACTGTCCATCGCCTTGGGACAATGGTGACAAAGGATGTAATGGCAGGATGACTGTGCGCATTGAAGGGGTTGACAGCTGTGTACTGTCAATTGGCTGACCAATGGTGGACCCAGACACACTTTCCTGCACCATTATAGACATTTCCTCATCATCAGTACCTGGGGCACAAGATTCAGGTTCCCTGCTGCAGGTCACCAGAGCAGCACCAGAACCTACAGGAGGAAAATAGGGAATACAGATTACAGTCTCAAGACATATTTTATGGTGATGCACTTCAATACAAATGCACACATTCAGAAATGGACACATGCACTCATGGACACACACACACATGCACACATGGGCACAGGCACATTTGCACACATGCACACCCCACAGTACACACACACATCAGTACTGAGTTACACTACTCTTACTAGTAGTAACTTGAGTATTGCAGGTATTATTAAACACACTCACCAGCACGTATACTACTGAGTTACACTACTCTTACTAGTATTATAAATAGTTTTTCAGGGCTGTGCAGGCGGGACAACGGGCATGCCCGTAAGTTGTGCCACCCGGGCCTCAAGCTGGCGTTGGGGCCCAAGAACAGAGTCTTGAATCTCCCTTCGCACCACAGACCAGACACCTTGGAGGGTGAGTGGACGGGCTCCTCCGGCCACATTTGCAGAGGGGGGACAGGCCCCATCCCCTGCAGCGCTTCCACCTGAAGGTGGCACAGGGCCACCGGAGGAGGGTCCGGCCTGGGCACTAGTGCCAGGTGCAGTTGCCAGATGAGGTGGGAGAGGTGGGTCCGCTGGGACCCACCTTCCCAAGCATTCTAGGTTTGTGAGTATGTTATGTTAGTTTGGGTTAGTAGCATATTATTCCATTCAGATTAGTTGTATCAGCATGCATTGGTATTCCCATTAAACAAACACCCAGATATTAACACCATTGAACAAAAGGCATATCAATATCACATGCATTATTTGAACAGAAATACACAATCAAACAACATGCAGGGTTGATTAATGGCAACAGGCCATCAGGTTTGCAGGTATGAACAGGGCACATGCAACAACGGACATGCATATATTTTTGAAATGACAGGACAAATGTCCATGGTTAATGAAATGTTCACATACCAATATTTAGTGAGTTTTTTAATTTGCAATTATAGGGTGGGGTGGAGAAAGAAAATGATGACACATTCATAAATTATACATTGATATACATTTGTAATAGAAACACAATTAACTTGTGGGTGATAGTTTCCAAATGATTTTTAATTGACTGTCATGCTAGACCTGTTACAGATACATCACTATCCTAGTTATTTTGAATTTGATCAGATACATCATCCTGCTACACTTTGATAACAGGGCAGGGGACAACTATGGCAGTTTAGTATGTCAGACAATCATTCATTCTATCTGAAAATTGTTGACTGTCATCACCATATACAGATTTTGGCTTAAACATTCAAGATTCAGACACACTGAAATCAGTTTGGGATGTTAATTTTTAATTCCCACATGCATTTAGTTCTGTAGAACCACACTGAGGCTTATATATTCAGGAGTTATTACTACTTTATTTATTGATACATGACCCTTTCTGTCACTCTCACACATCCTGCTATTTCACAGTTCAGGTTGGTACTTCTAGGCTTTGTTCACATATTAGACCTGTGGTGATTCAAACACTTTCCAGCAGCCTCACTTCTGTCATGATTCAGCATTTCAACAGGGGATATATCTCACATGTGATTAACTCAGCTTCTCAAACTGTACTCTTGAGACTACTGCAGGTTATACTACATTTAATTAACGGTGGGACATCTGTATTACAGAACTATTTATTTCTATCAATTATATTTCCAGTTTCACTTGCATACTGATGAACTTGTTGCAGCCATACCTGCAGACTTTCACTTGTTGCTTGCACATTCTATTACTTTTAATCAATACACTGCAGTGTTCTGCTACGTGCTACACTATAATATTTATTTACAAGTACTAGGTGGGGTTACTAACCTGCATGGTGGTGCAGCCACACCAGCCTGCGGTCATGTGCCCTGCGATTCGCAGAGCGGACACCTGCAGCTGTAATACAAAACAGGTAATATTGGAATACACATCTCCATGGTATCAGCTAGTTGAATTCCTTACATACATAAGTAAAATGTAACTTACTCAGTAGTGGGGCGTTGGGCATATCCCGGGCCTCCTGGATCCATTGGGTCAACTGGTCTTGTTTACATCACTTCAGGTCTGCATGGTGGTGATGGACCTGCTCACCAGTACGTGGAATCCCAGTAGCACTAGTGAGATCATGAGCCAACTGGTCCCATACCTCCGCCCTGTATGCTCCCCATGAGACCTGGCCCTGCATGAGTTGGGCCTCATGATGGTGAGCTAGGAGCCAGACCATGTATCTGGACTCCTCAACACCCCACCGCTGTGCTCAAAAGCAATGTCCCTCCCCTACTCCACTCATTCTGCCTGCAGGTCTATTCTACAATCGTTTATGCTGTGTATTCCCGCCTATGGGGCTTATATATGCCGATTTTCCCGCACATTTCTATGATTGGCCATTTTGGAATTGTATCTACTTCACAGAAACTGCTTTATCATGCTCCATTTTGGATTACATCCTATATATATGCTATTTCTGCATTTTTAAGTACTGCAGTCATGGCTTAGTGGTTTAGTACCTTGACTCTAGTTTATGGTATCCTGGGTTCAAATCTGATCACTGATTTTTAATTTTTATGACTGTCTAGAAATGAGTTCAGGACCTGTCAATTAAACATGCCAAAGGCACTTTTAAGCACTTAAAACCAGGTCTGCGCTCAGTTGCGCGGAGCTCACGCATGCGCACTGGCGGTTAGCTTGTGGGCACGGCGCTCACCTCCGCGCAAACGGTGTGCGCTGGGTTAAACCTTAATTGGCTAGTAACACGCATGTTAAGCTAAGCACAGCTAGTTGCACACAGTTTGAGCCTGTTAAACCAGTGCTTAGCTATGGGCAAGCAATTTGCAGCCTTTGAAACACTACTCAGCTACGGGCACTCTGTCTCACAGCAGCTTAGCTATCAGTACATTTCTAAATATTTTTATTATTGTATTAAATGAAAATATATGCTCCATTTCATTCCATTTTACAAAAGGAAATACTTTTACATTTGTACAATACTGTCAGGGGCCTTTTTAGTGCTTATTTACAAAAAAAAAGGTTGTTGTGTGGGCTCGAACCTTGCCTGCCTGCTCTTAAGCCGACAACTCTACCGCTATGCTATTACTTCTTGGCTTACTTTGCATATTTAGTTCTTATATACTTTTCCACTGATTGCTAACTGCAGTTGTGCTAGTAGCACACCCGTGCACAAGAGCGCACACAGTAGCAAACATTTATGGGGTTTAAAAAAATAAAACAGTTTTCATTTTCATTTTATAACATCTGTTCACTTTTTACATTGCTGGTCTGTGGGGGCATGTGTTGTGTAGTGTGTTTATTCACATTTCCATGGCCTCTCTCATGGTTGTTTACTTTCTGCCATTCTAGACTTCCGGGGGCGTGTCCGCTTGCAGGGCTTAGCTACGGACATGCCCCCTACTGTCTTACACGGACCGTGTAAGAGTTACAGTGTGATTCAGCATGCCTCATGCACCTCATGCATATGCATGACATGCTGACATCACACTGTTTAACTGCAGCCTCCATGTAAGAGTTATAACTCTTACACGGAGGCTTCCTGAATTTGGCCCGATGTCTACTAGACAGATTTATGTTTCCTTGAGGCACAGTTTTAGTTCTGTTGGGTATGGCTGAGTCCATGCAGTTGTATAGGTGCTTGTATACTGCACTGGCATACTGTTCAGCTTAGTTGTCTGCATCTTCTGAGGGGGGCAGGAGTGTTTAAAAATAAACTGGGATTTGCCTTGCATATTTTTGTTATCAAAATATAACAACAAATTAAATTTTCCGAAAAAAATATAACATCATCAACAAAAACATCTTCAGTCACAGAACAAGTGGGAACAGATCCAAGTCCCTCATTGAGCACCTCTGATTTTGCCACAGTACGATTTACCTTATAAACATTATATATAATCAAAGCAGTATTTACTTGGGCAGCATCAACCAAATTAGTGCATCCAAAGTGTTTGCCTATTTTGAAATGTTTATGCCCATCCCTTCTACAACCTGTAAAGTGTTCTTCTCTTTAGCAGCTGGAGATTTAGTAACCACTTCTGTATCTATGTCAATAGCAGAGGAAGACCCCTCTGCTGAAGATTCAGTTGCCACGGATGGCTATTTAAATATGGATCTAGGTATTTTTCTTCAATCCTTAAGTTGACCCTGCTTCAAAGTTTGTCCATCCTGACTTTGTGAATTTACAATACACAAACAGTTTGCCGCCTGGATAATCAGCTGCACATCTCTTAATATTTTTTTTAATTTTATGGGGTTGTAATTCCTCCTCATAAGTCGCAAGTCCAAACAATAACAGCCTGAACTGTTTTACATAGTCTGAATGTTCTTGAAAGGACTTAACTTCATCACAACTATAAATGACATCCTGAATAATTTTGGAAACCTGTCTTTCCTACAGCCTTCCTGCATATTCCTGCCATCCTTTTACTGTGTTCCCCCCCGCTTGCTCCCCATTTCACCACTTTCTTATCTTCCCCATTTCTTTTCTTTAAAGAATCAATGTATGATGGTGCACCATAAGCACCATTGCTAAGCAATGGTAAAAGGCAGTAGTATCAGCCAATGCATGTAAAATTATCATACACACTTGAAAAATTCATGCCTATACACCATTTTGAACCTAGTACCATCTGTCTCCAACAACAATGCATTAACCCATTCAGACACAGATTCAGTTCTTTAGCAGGTGTATTTTATACAATCAATTTTACCTGTCACATTTTATCTTTATATTTTCCCTTTGTTCTCCACAGTGCTTGCTCCTTATATCACCACTGTCATATTTTCAACATTAACTCTGTATGAAGCATAGACATTAATGTTCTGTAAAGCCTTTGTACAAAAATCCCCATTTATTTTTATAAAGCATGTGTGCGCTATGCAGTTCATCATGCAGCCTCACTAAGCAAGGCAAATAAAAAATTATAAATAAATAACAGAAATGAGAATAGTCTGTTTGTGTCTTTCGGCTTTTCCCGGTTAGGGGTCGCCACAGCGGAACTCCGGTCCGCTAATAATTGGTAGTGGATTTTTACGTACCGGGTTACCAGCCCTGACACACAACCTTCAACGAAGGCATGCCCCAATCATGTATGCCTCACCACAGAAGACACTCTGGCTGAGAATTGAACGGGACAACGTCTTGCTATGAGGTGACAACCCTACTGCAGCACCACCACCGCAGTTAACAGAAATGAGAATAGTAGTGAATAATATTAGCTTCAGCTTTAGTTTGAACCAGTTCTATTTAATCAGTAAAGGAACTGATCACTGCCTGATGTCAACTACTACCTGCATGACCAAAGATTCAGTTAAGTAGCAGATGTATGCAACAACAGTGAAGTCACTTCACTGCACTTATGGCTGTAGTGTCTGACATCTGTATCTCCTTGTATTATTCTGAACAATGATGGAGATCAGTGTCTCTACCTGGAGTAGGCAAGCACCCACTGTGTGGCACATAATTCTACACACCGACCCTGGCAGTTCATAGCTGGTGATAAAATCGCCCCCTCTGCCACTGCTGCTGGGGTGGATCCACTGACCTATCCGGCGGGGGCAGAGCTAGCTGAGGGACCTGGTAGTGCAGGGGCAGCAGAAGGGCTGTTAGCAGGTTGTGTCCCTGATGTGCTGGGATGTGGTGTGTAACAGGTGGGGTGGGGGCAGGTGGCTCCCACGGGACAGGCCTACCCATTGTGCTGTGGAAAAAAGGGAAAAAAAAAGAACAAAAGGGATGAGGAGAGAAAAAAAAAGGAGAACATTAGCAACATCATAACTGACATACAAAGCAGTGATACAGTTATTTCACTCTATTACTTTACCTTGCCTTTAAACAGTACAACCTGTAAACAAACTTTTTTAACATTTCTGAATACCCAGTTAATAACATATGCACACTATAGTACAGATTTCAGCCAGAAATCCTTGATGTGTGTATATATATTGCCCATATGCAGGCCCCATTTCTACTAATTACATTTTCCAGAAGGCCGTTTGTGCCACTGCTTGCAAGGTCTGCAGTTACAGCACAATAATGATGAAAACATAGCAGTGCTTGTTCATTTGGTAATTGTGGTGTTTGGACTCACCACTGCTGACTACTCTCTATTACCTTAGTGTTCTGTGTTCCTACAGGGTACTGCATGTATACTTTCCTTTTACAGTTGCAAGATGTAGGCTGTATTTTATATTACTATATTCATAAGCCTCAAACTCTTACAGCAATAAATATGCTCAAAGTTAGATGTAATAGGGGGCCAAAGTCCAAAAAAAATAGGGATGAGTCCTACATACTTGCAATTACAAACTTATTAAGGTGATACAGTAACAGGTTTTGAACTCGCATGACTTTTCTGAAGGGTCTGAGGTTTGAATTTCACATGTCTGACATTATTTAGTGACATCATTCCTCAACCTTTATGCAACTATTTGACTCCAAACCACATTTATATCTGTAACTATACAAAGACTGGACATTCTGTGGAAATATTTTCAGTTAATGGATATTACTGCATTATATACCAACTCAGCCCATACCTCGCAACCTCTTACAGCCAAAAATGTGGAGCAAGCAATAAATGCTGGGAGTACAAAGGTGCACAAATAGCAACACATTTTACATATTTGTCTACAAACCTAGAAAAGTGATACAACAACAAGCATTGCATTAGTACAGATGTTCTAAAAGGTATGAAATATGAGAGACAAATGTAATTTTATGACTGCAGTCCTCAATGCTTAGGCTAAAATTTGCCAAACACAATTTATGAGAAGCAAACCAAAATTCTGAGGTAATGATCTGAACATTCTGCAAAACCAGTACAGGTGAGAGGTACTATGAAGCAGTCGTTAACCTTTAATGCAACAATAGCAGTACTATTTTGATGCATACATACCACATGCTTCTCACATCTATGTCAATCTACTTTCATGGGCGGTAACATTCAGATTATGATCTGACTCAGCTGTGGGAAAAGCAGAACAGAACAGAATACGATTATGAATACCAGGCTGACTATATGCAGCTTTAAATTATTACAAGTAATGTCTGAAAGTCATACTTACACATCTGTAGGGTGGCACTAGTCAGACATTTCTCCATTCAATGGTTAAGGGTATCCCACCTACTCATCCTGAGGTCTCAGTAGTGCTTCCTACACTATTGACCAGTGTGGGGATACTCGTAGCACTGTTCAGAGCCCAGGCCAGACTATTCCATGCCTCTGTCCTTGATTGTGATAATGCATCTGCAGGAGCTGGGTACCGTGGTCATTCACTAGGAGTCCAACAAACAATTTGGACTCCTGAACACCTCAAGATTGACCGGTCGGTGTGTCAGTTAATTGCTATATACTGCAATGTCACAACAATAAAACAAACAAGACAGTTTTACACCTTGTACTCAAACCCAGGACCATCTAGACTTCAGACGTAGACTTAATAACTGCTGCCACAGAGTGAGTTACATAACATCCCATAAGTTAGTATTCATTGTTAAGTTCTTGCTGTTAACCGCAGTGCAATGTTGCTTAGCGGGTTTGTGTGATGCACAATTACATTAATAGGAAACATCCTGTTTCTATTTTTGGTTGTCTGGGTCCTGTCTGCTACCTGGGTGGTCCAATCATCAATTTTGCGCAATGTCACTCTACATGCAAGACTGATTAGCATAGCCAAACCTCTTTGTGCTAAGCAGCTTATTGTGCAAACCATGCCCCAGCCATCACCCACCAAAGTAATACAGAAGGAGAAAAAAAGTGGGGGGAAACAGTTTGTTTCTACACAGGAGGTATGTTTGTAGAGGTCTGGATTTCAAATATTTCTCCAATTCACCTTCAGAAAGCAGGATGGATGCCTTATCCCTGGTTGCCAGACAAACAGCTTGGCAGCAAACAACTTTGAGTTATCCATCACACAACTATCTTCCACAATGTATTTTAACTAATATCAAGCCATTATCTATTATTTATGTATGTATTATGTGAAATAGATTTGGATGTACTGCACTTAGTCATCACACAACCTGTTAGGATGATTGCTTGAAATTATACCAATCTGTGTTGCTTGGCCATTCAACAGTTATCTGACCAGTATTCTGGATATGCAGTGTGAAAGCCATTCTACCTCATTTACCTTACATTATGTGTGTATATTAATTGGAAATAGTTTGATATGCAGTTGTCAGCAAATGAAGGTCAGGTTGGATGGTACAAAAAACATACACAGCTCTTTTGGTGGAGGAAGCAAAGTTGAATTTGTGCTATGGTGCATGCAAGGGTACACTGTTTTTTGAGGGGGTGGGTCAAGCTGAGGTCATATTATGACACAGCTTCTCTATGTAAAGATATTCCATTACAATCATATGATGCTAAACTGAGGCTATGCACTGATCACCAATACTTTGTAGAGTTATGAATATGTGAATCTTGCATGGCTGAAGATTACTATTTTCTAATGGACACATACAAGTGAAATAACTGTCTGTTGTCACATGTTGCTTAAATTTCTGTACACATTTCCCACCTTTTTCCTCCTTACTGTACCACGTGATGAAATTAAATTACATGCCATAATAGTATAGTACATTACAGTACATTTTCAGGACTTACCTTGTAAATACTGTGTCTGTTCTTCACATTTTGTGATATCCCTAGGAAAAATCAACATGGAGTCTGCATGGATGCTTTATATCTTATTGATTAGCTTCAGAAGATTTGTTGATTAGCATGCAATTCACCTGCTCATGCAGCAGTTAGCATCTCTGCAGCACAGACTAATAATGTACTCCATTATAAAAGGCATACTGATATTGAGGAGAGTTAGTACATTGTTCAACTCACTAAAACATCTGTATTTCTTCACAGCATCTCTCTACAGGGGAGTATTGCACTCCAGCAGGTATGTTCTCATTTTGTTACCTACATAATGCTTATGTTGGAATGTAGTTAAGAATAAACCTGAAGTAATGGCTTTCACACTTTAATTTGTATGCATTACTTAGGAGTACAATGATGGCACTGCTTTGGTTGTCAAGCCATTTCACAGGTACACAGAAATGAGAATACCTGAAAAGGGAATACTTTGTTATAAATATGTACACATGTTACATGGACAGATACTTTGATAACACTTTTGCTATTTCAAAAATGTTTTATTATCACAATGGGTTCTTAGCTTGGGGTGGAACAAAGATGAGCTAGTGCTAGGGTACTAACTAGACTGGACTGTTATTTTGGGTGGGTGAGCATATTTTACTTACTGCTATAGCACAAACAAGGATATGTTTCTCTTGTTAGCTTCCTTGTTTTGTATCCTCCATCTTGTTATTTTTTGAAATATGCAGACTCGTTTATGTTTATCCAGGGGGAATACTGACAGTTTTCCTTTACTACTTTATCTGTAAATAGTTAATTTATAGTTATGTGATCCTCATATGCATTATTATTCTTTTGTCTTGTAGGACACTATATATCTGCTTGTCATAGGCCCCCATTTACAGATGCAGAGAATAATCTAATAATTGATGCTTTAAGTCAACATGCTGCTGTGCTGCTGTCCAGGGGTCAGGTCAATATGGCTGAGTGTACAGCCCTCTAGGATGAATTAGTGGCCAACATTAACACTGTTGAGAGACACAGTCATTCGTATGAGCAGATACATCACAGAGCCACAGACATGGTATCTTCTGCATTTAGGCTTGCAGCTGCAGTGGCACATGATCATCAAGTCACAGGTGGAGGCCCTGCTGCAGATCCCCCCCTCTCACTGCCACTGAGAAATTCCTGGTGAACATTGCCACCCAGGACAGATCCCAGTAATCCATGGCACAGTATGTTTTGGATGTGGGATGAAGTCCTGCATACCAAAAGGAGCTTCCAGGTATGTTTTGTTAGATTATAATTAGAATACTGTTATATAATGCAATAATTTCAGTAATGTATATATCTGTGTCAGTTGTTTGTTGGGTGGGTGGATTTAGGATTTTTACAATTATAAACTTAATTTGAAGTTCTCAGCCACATTCTTGTTGACATTTGAGGTATTGCAGATACAGAGGTGTAAATGTGTTGCCTCCTGTTTTACTGTTTATAGGTTCATAGGTTCATCGGTAGGTACTAGGCTATCGGCCCAAGGGCCTATGTAAGCCTAGTCAGCAAGGTTCCATTGCTTACGCCAGCCAAGAAAGTTATTTTCCTGTGCCACTGTCGAGCAGAGACACAGAAGTGATCCCGGGGGTGTATTTTCTATTTCCCATCCACTCATCAAGATTTTTCTTGAAGAGTGCTAATGAAGAACTTTGCTTGACATAGATGGGTAGCTTTACCAGAATATAGGAAGTCTCTGGGACAGGAATCTATCCATCCAGCATGTCCTGTTTATTGTGGTGACAAGGTTTATGTCCCTAGAGCATGTAGCTTGGAGGGATTGGGATTTCTTTAGGTGTAGCATGTTCAACAGCTCTGGGTTTGACATAGCTTTATATGTTAGGCAGAGATCACCTCAGAGTAGGTGATATGCTACAGAGTAAAGCTGGAGTTTTTTGAGGCGGTCAGTGTAGGGCATTTGTTTGAGGCCAGTAATCCTCTTTGTGAGGTACTTCTGTGGCCTTTCCAGCTGCTGCAGAAGTCTTGTGAGGTACATTCCAAAAGTGGCGTTGTACTCTATAATGGGTCTAATGAGTGATGAGTAGAGGGGAACAATGACCTCTTTTTTCCCTGGATGAGAACCCTTTTATGATAAGGTGTGCCACATAGAAGGACTTCTTGACTACTGTGGCGATGTGACTATCAAAGGAGAGACTACAGCCCACCTGGGTCCCAAGGTCTCTTATCACACATTCAGTGTTAAGTAGATTGTTGTGTGGTTGTTCATGGGTACAGAGTTTTTACCAAAGGGGATGACACTGCACTTTTTGGCATTGAGCTTGAGGCCATGGCTTTGACACCAGGCATCTGTCTCAGTGATGCCCTTCTGTAGGATGTCCACATCATTTGGGGACTTGACTATGGCTCCTAGTTTACAGTTATCTGTGAACTACTTAGCCAGAGGTGTTCTGTGTTAGCCTGTACTTCAGAGAAGTAGATACCAAACAGGAGAGGTCCCAGGATGGAACCCTGTGGTACTCCACTTGTCACTGCTTTGAGGTCAGATTTGGAGTCTGCAACTTTTACAGTGTGGGCTCTATCAGTGAGCCAGTTGGCAACCCATCTTGTGATGTAGGGATTTATACCTAGTTTAGTGAGTTTAGCTATAATTCCAGAATGGGGGATGGTGTCAAAAGCCTTGGCGAGGTCAAGATAGGCTGTGTGAACCACCTTGCCCTCATCCACGGCTTTGTTGACTGCCTCAAAGAAGTTGATCAGGTTCAGGAGGCATGATCTGCCTTTCACAAACCTGAACTGGGTGGGATCCAGAGTTTGGAGGTTACCAATGTCTTTGTTTATGAGTTCCATGATGAAACGTTCCATGGCCTTGCAGACCAGGCTCATCAGACTAATAGGTCGATAGATCCCAAGATCAGTGGTGGTTCCCCCTTTGTGGAGTGGGATAGCTGTTGCTTGTGCACCATTCAGTGGGCACAAAGCCTGATGCGAGGCTATTATTGAACATGGTGCTTAAGTGGGGAGCTAGTTTGTTCTGAGGTTCATATCAAACGCAGCCTGGGATGTTGTCCGGTCCCATGGATGCTGTGTTTTTGGCTTTAGAGAGTACAGCTTTTACCTGCGTAGTTGTGATTACAGGGACTCTGCATTCTTCCTGTATAGATATGGGCCCTTTAGGGGGTGAGAGGTGGGTAAAGTTAGCACTGAACCTATCTGCCAGGATGTTGGCAATATCAGTTGGTTCTGTAATTTTCGTGCCTTTGTGCTGTAACTCAGCAGATCTGGGTGTTGCCATCTAGATTCTTGACATAGCTATAGAATGCTTTGTGGTTGTCCTTGGATATAGTGGTGATTTTGTTTTCGTAGCTAGCTTTGGTGGATCTTATAAGGGATCTCAGCTTCTTACTGAGGCTGACCAGGGAGCTCCTCCACTCATGGCATTTTACCCTCTTTTGCAACAGTTTCTTCCTTCTGTTGTACAGTTTGTTTATGGCAGGGGACCACCAGATTTGCTTCCATTTTTTGGAGGATAGTGTCTTGGTTCTGTTTAATGTGATGATGTTGCCATTACCTCTTGCTTTATTAATTTCAGGACTGTCAGCAATACAGAAACACAGGCCTCCTGCAGATAGTAAGCCTAATACATTTATATCACTACTGTAGATAAATTTCAAGATATCTCATAATTTGTCCTCTCAGGCCTGTTGTATGTACTGCTGTACTGTCTGTAACAGTGACAACAGTGTACTTTTTAGTATATATTGCAGCATAGTAGTGCAGGTATTAATGTATTCCTGTATTCTCCCCCTTTTTATCACAGGTGAGGGAGACAGTGGGAGTGTGGACACTGACACCTAATGTCAGTGTCTCAACAGACACTGATGATGATGGTAGCCAAACTCAGGCACAGC
Organism: Protopterus annectens; assembly: GCF_019279795.1. Classification (NCBI taxonomy): domain Eukaryota; kingdom Metazoa; phylum Chordata; order Ceratodontiformes; family Protopteridae; genus Protopterus; species Protopterus annectens. The sequence continues at coordinate 1,763,908,031 of NC_056741.1, read as the reverse complement.
TGGGGGTACAGAGGTTGAATCTGCCACAGAACTTGACATCCAGTGACTCCCTTAATTTTCACTAGACACAGCCAGTAGGCATATGCCTACCAAGTCCACTGAGGCAAGAGATATTGGACAGGTTGAGGATGAAGACATTGATCAGGGGAGTGTGGCTACTTTGGCTTCAGTGCCTGTTGAATCATTCCATAGCCAAAGTGTTGGTGATGTGCCATGCAGGGAGGTTGGTAGGGGTGCTCAGAGGAGGCCTGATGTCCGTCCTCCACCTGGTGAAGGTGTCTCTTCTCATGCCACTCAGCAGAAGTTTAGGGCCATCATGGAGGCACAGGCACATTCTGATAGGTGCTCCAGACAAATGCTCAGGGTTCTAGATGTGGCACTGTCTAATATCCATAACTGCCTTCACCGTATAGTCAATTCAATGGAAAAGTTGAATGACAAATTGGAAAATGGAGTGCCTGTGATGGAATGAGGGGTTTATATCATGGTCCATGCAGTGTCTGTGATGACACATCTGCTGGGAGGGAAACATCATACACATGAACATAGGTCAGCCATGCCGTCTGCTTCTAGCCAATGTGGCTGTGTCCGATCATGTTCCTGCACTGGCAGTACTTCTCCTGTTCCATCAGGGAGTGTGCTGTCCACACCCAGATGTGTCAGGCCATAAGGTAGTGGTCCTGGGTATTCCCATGAAGGGAGCACATCCAGCAGACAGCAGTCACATTCAGGTAGTAGCACTGAATTTGCCCTTGGGCATGGAGGTGCCAGTACATCTTCTGGTAGAGCCAGGTCTCATGGTCAAGGGTGACAATGATGAACTGACAACTCTACCATGCACAGCTCACACCTGTCCCGTATACCAAGATGTAGAGCTAACACTGAGCTTGGCTGTGCTCATGCACACTGTCACATACCTTTTTCACAAGTAGGATACCTACAGACACACACAGCAGTTATATGGTTCAGCCTGCCTATTTCCCTGCTCTTACTGACACACACTCAACAATCTTTGTTGTTAGCCTCCTGCCCTCTCCCACAACATTTTGTGCAAGTGATGATAACTGAGACCAGATCTTGCCTGTTGAACCTGGTTGACTTTTTTGAGACTGTCACCAAGGCACTGGATGAGGAAAGGTCAGTACATACAGCTTACCTTGACTTGGCTAAAGCCTTTGATACAATCCCCAACTCAGGCATTATCAAAAAGCTAACACAACTTGGTGTAAATCCCTATCTCATCAGGTGAGTGGCCAATTGGCTCACCAATAGGACCCACAAGGTCAAAATAGGTGCCTCCACCTCTGACAGCAGACTTCTTACTAGTGGTGATCCCCATAAATCTGTCCTAGGACCCCTACTGTTTGGCATCTACTTCTGAAAAGGCCTGTGGCTGACAAAGTTTGGGGATGACTGTAAATTGGGTGCTGTCATTGACTCCCCAAATGATGTTAACATACTACAAGAGGGTCTCACAGCAACAAATGACTGCTGCCAAAATCATGGCCTTAAGTTAAATGCAAAAAATGTATCATCAAACCATTTGGCAAAAACATGGCCCAAGTTGATTACTAAATCAATGGCTACCCCATAAGCACACAACCTGTGGTGAGACACCTAGGTACACAGGTTGACAACAATCTCACATTTTACCATCATGTAGTGGCAGTGGTCAGAAAGGCCTTTTACTTGGTTCATCTCATAAGTAAAGGGACTGCATCCAGAAAAAAGGAGGTCATTACCTCTCTGTACTCCTCCCTCATTAGGCCATTAATTGAGTACAACACCCCAATTAGTATGTACCTCTGTAAACACCTGCAACAACTGAAAAGGCCACAGACATACCTCACAAAGAGAATCCATGGCTTCTAACACCTGTCTATGTGGACAGGCTCAAATGACTATCACTCTACTCAGTATCGAATAGATTGCTCAGAGGTGATCTGCGTCTCACTTACAAGGCAATCTCAGACCCTGCTGTACTAGAGATGCTTCATATCCATAAATCTAACTCCTAAGGCCTAAATCTATATGTGACATTAACAAAAGCTGCTCCAGAGACAGGCATGTCTCCCAAAGGCTGCCCCGTCTCTGGAATAGACTTTCAGTATGTCACTGACTCTCTTCAAGCGTAACCTTGATGAGTGGATGGGAACCACAAATTTGTCCCAGGGTTTCTACCTTTGTCTCTCATTGATGGGGGAGACAGTTGCTGATTGAGGTTCTTTTTTTTGGGATACATTTTTGGCTAGGCTTGTAAGAGCCCCAGGGCCATTAGCCTAGTACTCTCCTATGATCCTATGGTGACCCTAAACTGTACCATATCCCTGATTTCTTTCTTTTAGATCTAAGAAAACTAATGATTTGTGTCTGATGCACAGGGTGCTTAGTTACAGTATTGCTTAGTATATCTACATTTGTGTTGTTTACTTGATAATTGTACCTGTGAATTATAGTTGCCTTGCCAAGTTGTACAGTGGATAGCATCATCATTTTGCTACATTATAGTGTATTTTCTTGTAAGGGTTGTGAAGTCAACAACTTTAGGGTGTCTCATTACTTTCTAACTGTTCTCTTTAATGATTATCCAGTAGAAACATATGGTGCAGATCATAAGTCAGGTCATCACATTCAGATCTCTGGATTGCATGACAGCACTGTAGTATGATAACAGTACAGCATCATGCTCTCTGTTGCATGTAGCTAACCAGAAACATGCATCTGCATGACACCTCACAGGGCTTTCTCATCAAGCTAACATAGACCCTACAAGCCATGCCATGATGTATGTGCACAGAGTAAAACACATGTCACTTGTGACATCTGCTTGACACGCAGTCCACTGTCTGATCATGCCCTGGTGATATACATGCATATACAATACTCTGATATAGCCAATGACATCAGCATTGTGTGTTAAGCATATGGGAATAACAGTGTCCCACCTGTTGGTGTAAAATATCTGTAATATCAAGTTACAGCTCACTCATGCAGAGAGAGACACACACAGTTGACTATAGTAAGAATAGAACCCCTACCTAAATACGCAGACTACAGAACACTGACCATAATACACACACCATGGCAAAAGACTAACTTGCAGTGTGTCAGACAACCCTTTATAGCTGATGACATCAGCAGTGTCTGTTGAAAACAAGATATATGTCCCACCTGCTGGTGTAAAATGCTCTCTGTAATATCAAGTTACACTTTGCTCACAGACACACACACATGCACGCGTGCACACACACACGTGCACACACACACACACACACACACACACACACACACACACACACACACACACACACACACACACACACACATGTACACACACACACATGCACACACACACACGCACACACGCACACACACACATATGACAACAGTGAGTTTAGAACCCCTACCTACTTATCTAAGTAGACAGGCTTCAGAACACAGTACTGAATGCATGTGCCACAGTTTGAAGCTGACTTATATAGGTGTGCAGGTGAAGTTATTGTAGATGACATCAGTAGGCCCTGTGGGAGACAACAGCTTGGCTGGCCAGTATGTAATGAGTGTGTAGGGATTAGCAGCTATTTAAAAATGGTCAGCCGGAGCGGTAACTGTAGGATACCACTTATACTCTGCTGCCTATAGTCACACACACCAAGTTGATTGCAGTGAGATTAGAACCTCTACCTATCTAAGTAGACAGGCTATAGAACACAGTGCTTAATGCATGCACCACAGCATAAGTCTGACTTATCTGTGTTCCAAGTGGCAATCCAGCAGGTCACATAGGGGATTATTTCCAGCATATTTAGCTTTACTACTATGACTGATTGGGGAATATTATCAAAAGCTTTGGTCAGGTTGAGGTTTGTGTTTTGTACCATTTTGCCTTAACCCTTTGCTTTAGAGGCATTTTCAAAAAATTCCACCAGGATGAGTAAGCATGACCTGCCTTTGACAAATCCAAATTGAGATGCCTAGTCTTTGGAGGTTCCCTATGTCTTGACTGATTAATTCCATGATAAGTCTTTCCATTGCTTTGCGTCTGGGGCTGCTCAGACTTATGAGTCTGTAATTGCCCAAGTCTTTAGTAGGTCTTCCCTTGTGTAAGGGAATGACTGTAGCTATGCACCATTATTACCTGATTATCTTAGCACACCATGAGGAAGTCAAACTTCACAAAGTTAAAATCACATTTGAAGGGTGAGTGACAGAACATTGAAACAAAGCACAATGCAGTCATCAGGCTTCAGCACAGTAATGAAAACTGTAAAATTCTATAAGGTGTAAGTTACATTCAGCAGACTAATAAATATGTAAGAATAAATGTCTCACAATAGTGCTATCAGTCTGTATTTCTGTAGCACAACTGGGTCAACTACATTTGCCCAAAGATAACCTTATTAGTGCAGTTGAAGGTAAAATCTGTAGTTTTTTTCCATTTGATATAAAAAAAACATTTACTGGCATTTGCCATTGGTGTACAATGCTAAGAATCACACAAATGATGAGGACAAAACTTGAAAGTGTTTTTTTTTTATGGGCCATCTCCGACAATGTGTATTGCGAGTGATTGTATTTTTTGTCCATAGTTAATGTGTGTGTTAATGTCTTTATAGGACAGTAATGAAAATTATGGGCAAGTAGAGCGTAGGACTCAGGAAAAGAAAATAGGAATGTGCAGGATGATGGTGGGAGAGCATCATAGCTATCTACTTGTTCACAAGATAGATGTATACTTGTAACAGGAATTTCATAACTTTAGATGGTCACCATACCAGGGCTGGATGACAACTGAAAACTGTTGTATGGCCAATTTTCAAAATCCATTGTGTTAAACAGACACATAGGCGAAGTGTAGAGCTATGTATAGGGTGTATTTTTTGTGGGAGAGGTGCCCATTTTTAATTTTTTTGTAGAGACAGAACTATTGGGAAAGGAGGTTAGAAATAAGAGGGTAAGGTAGGTAGGCTGGGTTTTGTAGCAAGAGCAGGCATACATGACATACAACTAAAGGCAGAGATGCTGATGGACACAACAGTTTGAGGGACACCCTGATTGGGTTAGGTAATAGACATCGGAGGTAAATCTGCATCCAACCTGAGCACAGTGAGAATCTAATTCTCACTCTCAAATCTGTCATCACTGTCTCCTGTCACAGACTCCTGGGTCAGTGTAGGATGGGGCTCTGATTTTGCAATTTGATGAAGAACTTTTTCTATTCTTCCAATTCAGGAAACAAGGTCTCTCTCCATTATGTCCTGCACCAGCCATGTCAGCTTCTGATGAGTGACAAAATTACCACCTCAGCTAGCACTATTCCTGGTGAGTAGCACTGCACCAGCACCTATGGCAGAACTACCTAACACAGTTGGATCAGGTACTGCAGGTCTTGAAAAGGCAACTCTGACAGGTTGGAAGCCAGATGTGCTGGCTGTCCTTGTTGTCTGTGATGGTGCTGTTGCAGCCATTGGAGGTAAGGTTGCCAGATCACAACTGGTCAGTCTAGTTTCCTGTGCTGATGATCATTTCTGGTATCAGCTATGCTTTCACAAAGAAAAAAATGAAAAACAGAGAGATATAGAGTTGGGGGAGAGGAAAATATATATACTAAAATCAGTGCTATGTCAAATTAATATTTAAAAATATAAGCTAATATAACATATAACTGTGGTAACCTTTGTCATATCCAGATGTGATGTAAAGGCATTACTGTGTCATAAAATACATCAATCTCAGTGCTTTTAAAAATAATATAGAAACAGGTAAATATGTCATGTCCAATATATGCATTCTAAGTAAATACATTAAATTACAGAAATGGAATATTTGCTGTTAGTTTATATCACAGTAAACAATTTTTAGATAATATGTAATAAAAGTGAAATACTGCTTTTGGGAATTGAACATATATACAGCTAAGTTCATCACCTAATGCAATAATCAAGAGCTATTACAGCAGGCATGTATGCTTGTTATATAGGTTAGGTATGCCTACTCAGTTGTGTAAGTCTCAAGCTGGTATAAACTGATGCCCTGAAATTAACTTGCTTGCTTTCTTACCTGATCCAAACTTACTTATGCCTATCTGAGACATGCCACCCATTCCTAATGTACCTCCTTGCTTCTAACAATGCAGTCAGCAGCTGTACAGAATGTGAAATAAAATAATAACAAACATAATGACTAAGTGTATTTCTTGGCCAGTCCATGGTACTGTAATGAGTAGTGATGGATCACTATACTTAACACCACTCTGAGATTTTTGTGGTTCTAAATTCTGCCTCCCATCAGTTGAGGAGGTCTTACTTGCATCTCTTCATGTCACTATAATGATGACAACATTGTTTACCAGTGCATGGAAAACTAGTTGCACAGGTGACAGCCTTGGCCAAGCCATGCCAAGCCTCAGCCTCAAAATAAGAACAGGTATAGTTCTCCTGCAGATGCTCATGGCTGTAGAACTTTATGAGGATTGCCACATGGATTTCTGACTCTTCTTAATACCACCTTTGGGCTCTAAATGAAACAGAACCCTCACCTTCATATGCCATGCCTTCTGAAGGACAACTGGAAGCATGGCTGTGAACTGGCAACCAGTTCAGATTTCACGTATAACAGTCCATGTGTAATAATGGACAACCCTATCAACTGCCTTTCTTAAATTGAAAGCACACAAATAATTTGGGTTTGATTCCTTCAAAATATTCTGCAGCTGTGAAACAGGACAGTGAGAATTTCCATGTGTGCCACTCACTGTATTTTCGCATGTCCGACTGAAATGTTCAAACGCTTTTCATGACAATATAACTGAACTGCATTTCATAGGATATACTGTCAGCTCTAAACTTGATCTCTGTTATGGTGGATATTATTTATAGTTTTCTGACACAGTAATATGACATGGTATTAACTAGATGATGGTGGTAATAATCAGTACTGGTACAAGGTAAGATGGTATGAACTAGGAAATAATGGGTTGTTGGGATATGCAAAATACAAAATTGACTAATACCACTGGGGAAATGGACCCATGACTAAAATGAAGGCTAAAATGGTAACAGTTGTTTATTAACTTTTAATACCACAGAAGAACTAACACTTTGAAATTGTAAATTGAGTAACAATTTCAGCTTGAGTCAAGATCTAATTATGCCAACTATGTATATTTAGAAATTTCATTTATATTAATATATATATATATATATATATGTATGTATATATATATATATATATATATATATATATATATATATATATATATATATAAGCCAGTCAGTCAGTTTAATATGCAGATTAAATTACATAACCTGAGTTGAACTGTACATGGCATGGTGTCCTGCAAATTTAAGAATTATATGCGTCAGGTCATATTTTCACAATAACTATTGGATAAATTATACAATGCAATTGTACATTCAATTAACTATCAGAAGTGTTATGCTTATCATACTTTACACATATTAGAGTGGACTTATTTAGCAATCGCTACATAGACTTGGGTTTCAAATTAAATTTGTTTAATAGTTAAATGTACTTCATATAAAATTCCTAATAAACATTTTGTAACCCTATTTATTTTAACATCCTCAAAAAATTATCTGGGAACTGGATTTGAACCCTGCATTACTACTGATGTTTCTTCCAACTTACTGCATTAATTCATTGAGCAACAGAGAATTTAACATAACAAGTATATTTTCTTCTGTCAAGACCGGCCAAATTGCTGACAGAATCACAACAGCAGCAATCTCATTTGTGCTACTGACAGTAGCCCCCAAAAAGTGTGTTTTTCACTTCAAACTTAAACTGTCTCTGACTAATAGTGACAGCTTACAATTAATGACACACAATATCAGGGGTTGCACAAAGGTGGGAGCTAAAAAGATATATATATATTTATATAAAGATAATTCAAAGCAACCCCAGGATATATCTATCAATGCACCCAGCATTTATGGCATTACCCTGATACATTCAAGTTTTTAGCATTGCTTGCCACATGATAACCTGCATTTTTGTAACGCATCATTATGTCTTCATGTAATGACACTTCTTAGGGAATGGACCACACAGGAGGTTACTTAAGCTCATTTTGTACACAACATCTACAGCTAACAATTACGTATTTTTAAGGAAATTTATAACTGTCATGATTACTTCTTCAGAGATATGGATAGTTAATCCAGAATATTAGAAGTATTTCCACATTCAGCATGTTACTCATTTGATTTACTCACACTTTAAATGTCATTTGTTTTACATCATACATATAAAATGTATTACTATTAACAATAGTTCTAGTTACAACAGCAAAACGTGTCTCTGTAAATAATATTAAAATGATCAAATGCTGGAATGAAACTCTGCATTTGTCTTGATGTTGTACCTCTGTTAGTGCATTAAGAAGTCTCAGAGAAAGTGACACAGCAAGTGTGTTTTTGCCAGGCATTACTAAGTATTGTTATCATCATACATATATAACCATGATTTCAATTAACTATACTGAATGCTATACTTAACATAAATTCACAAAGAGTATAGGTAAAATATTTAGCATTCATTACACAGCACTTGGTTGTTCAAGTCCAAATAAACAGTTGGTGATAAATCTCATTCTGAACCCCTAAGTATAAGTATCTACAGCTTGGATTTGATCCCTCTACATTACCTCTGCTGTTTCTCCAGTTTTGCTGTATTATTTTATTTTATTATTTTATTTTATTTTACATTTGTTGACCGGGCTAGTCTAGCTGGAGAAATTTCCATTTTCAGTAGAGGCTCAGGGAGAAAAGCTCCACAGAGTAAGATACATTCAGAAAAAAAACTATCATACAAAAATGTAATAACAATAATCATTATAATGAAATATTAGAGTTAGTAATAGAGTTTGCAATAAAAAAAAATAAAAGATAGTAAACTCTTCAATGTAAAAAAAAAAAAAAACTACTACAAGAGTTAGTTACTATAACACTCAATACAGTCGAAATCACAATTAACCAGTTGAAAATACTAATTGGATTAAAATAGACAAAGGAGTGAAGGTATGGAGAATAAAGTGAAAAGAGAGTAAGGGAAAAAGATAGGAATAGAAAGTGGAGAAAATAAAAGAGCAAGTAATGCAGAATAACAGGTAGAGAAGTAGTGGGAGGAGAAAAGAAAGACAAATAGTATGAAGAGTAAAAAGGAGAAGAGAGATGGTTTTATTAGGTAGTAGTAGTGAAAAACTAATCAGGTTTATTACAGGAACAAAGCCAGTGATTTTGGAAATGCACTTTAATATTTTGTTTGAAAAGAGGCAATGAAGATATCTTTGTTATGCTAGTGGGTAACAAATTCCATTTTGTCCCTATAGCATTGGTAAATAGAGAGTCACCAGCATTATTATTTGATTTTATTGAACTTTTCAGAAGTTTACTGGAAGAGCGGAGAGAGTTGAGATTTTTATAGGGGATTATGAGTTGTGAGAGTATGGGGGTATTATTAGGTTGGTATAGTATTTTATGAGCAATACAGAGTTGATGGATTAAAAGATAGTTCTGAAACTCTGGCCAACCTAGAAGTTTTAAGTTAAGACAGTGATGAGTTTTATAGGGATTACCAGTAGCAAAGCGGGCAATGTTATTATAGCAGGTTGCCAGTTTGTTAAGGCTAGCTTTTTTGAGGTTAGTGAAGATAGGTGCAGCATATAGAAGAGTTGAAATAAGATGAGAGTGAGCAATCCTTGTTCTAGTAGATGGTGTAAGAAATGGTCTAATTCGATATAAGGATCCTATCTTTCTGTTAACTAGTTTTATGGAGTTGTTAATGTGTAGGTCGAATGAAAGATTATTGTCAATTGTAATACCTAACAATTTAGTTGATGTGTCGGGTAAGATAACAGTGGCGCTGTTTGAAGAGATGGAGAAATGTGGGAGTAAAAAGAAGAAGTTTTTTTTTTTGGCATTTAGTAAGAGGAAACGACTAGAGAACCATGTTTCTACTGTACTGAACACTTTTTGGGTGAGAGAGATAAGTTCTGGGGTAGACGGAGCTGAGCAGATGAGTGTAGAGTCGTCCGCATATTGAATGCAGGTTGCTTGAGGGATTATTGTTTGAAGATCATTAATGAAGAGGGAGAAGATAAGTGGGCCAAGGATAGAGCCTTGAGGAACGCCAATGGAAACAGGCAAGAGAGAAGAAATGTGGTTATCCCAGAGAACAGCTTGTTTTCTGTTTGTGAGGTAAGATTTAAACCATTTAATGGCTGGGGCATCAAACGAGATGGATTCAAGAGTATTAAGTAATAAGGGGTGGTTTACCATATCGAATGCTTTGGAGAGGTCAATGAAGAGGGCAGAAGAGAGTAAGTTGTTGTTTTGGTTCTGGTTAATAGTATCTACAAAAGAAAGCAGGGCAGTGGTAGTACTGTGATGTGGTCTAAAGCCATGTTGGCAGTTTGCTATTATGTTATGCTTTGAGAGATATTGTACAAGTTGAAGGTGGATACACTTTTCCATAATCTTGGCCAAAGGTGAGAGGAGAGCAATGGGCCTATAGTTGGAGTAGTCAGTTGAGTTTCCACCTTTGTGAAGTGGGATTATATGAGAGACCTTCCAAACTTCATGGATGATTCCTTCTTTAATTGTCCTATTTATAAGAATAGATATAGGATATGCAATAACTTTGGCAGCCTTTTGAAGAAAAAGAGAAGGGAGCTTATCAGCAGAGGGGGTGCATGGTTTTAGTTTGAGAAGAAGTCTGTGAATGTACGATGTAGAGATAGGTTGTAGTGAAAAGTTAAAGGAGGAGTTTGTTAGGTTACTTAGTGGGCAGAAGTTGTTGGCATTAAGTTGTTTAGCTAGTGCTTGAATAGTTTCTGTGAAGAAAGAGTTAAGAGCATCTGCAGTCTGTTGTGGGGTATCAGGGTCTGCATTTAGTGGGGAAGGTGTTTTGGAAGTTCCTGGGGAGAGGAGTTTATTGATTGAGGACCAGAATAGTTTAGAATTATTAAGATGGGTTTGTTGTAGTTCAATATAGAATTTCTTTTTGTCAGCTATTACTGCTTTTATAGTTAGATTTCTATGCTGTCGGAAGAGTAGGAGATCTGTATTATTTCTGTGGGATCTCCAACTAGCCCAGACTTTATTCCTAGTGAGAATAAGCTTTTTGGTTTCATGGGAGAGCCAAGGGGCTGTATTGGATTTCATTCTAATAGTACGTTCCGGCGCATGTATGTCAAGAATGGATAAAAATATTTTGTTAAAATGTAGTACTGCATTTTCAAGAGGGAGTGTTTTTAAGGGGTTCCAGTTACATGCACTGAGTTCAGCTTGAAATAGGTCAGGATTAAAATGTTTGACGGTACGTATTTTTCTAGTAATGTGGGGATTTGGACAGTCAGTTTTTTCTCTTGTTATAAAAGTTAAAGAGTGGTCACTAACATCGTCTGGCAAGGTTCCTACTTTGTAATCAGTTTTTAGTCTGTTTATAAGTATCCAGTCTAAAATGCTTTCTCTATTAGTATGTTTATTGAACCTAGTAGTCAAGGTAATGGTTTGGGTGAAACCGTGAAGGTTAATATGAGATGAAGGATTTTCTGCATTAATGCTATTCCAGTTTATGTTCAGGTCGCCTAGCATGATAGTTTCCTGTGGATAAGTAGCTGATATGCAACTAAGATAATCTTCAAGGATTGGTATATTGTTACCAGGAGGCAGGTACATACAGATGATATATATGGATTTTTTGGAATTTAATTGGAGTTTGATAATGATGGCTTCTATCTTGCTATCTTGAGTTGGTAAGGCTGGAAGGGTAGTAATATTCAGATGGTTTTTAAAAAGAATAGCAACACCACCACCTTTTCTTTTGGGACGGTCGAGTCTTACTATGTTATAGCCTTGGGGAATAATCTCAGTGTCTTTAGTGCTAGGTTTTAGCCAGGTCTCTGAGAGGCACAGAATATCAAATGAGTGTGTGTGAAGGAGGGCATGTAGGTATGGTACTTTGTTGTTTAAGCTTTGGGTATTAAGATGCCCAATTAAGAAGCTATTATTGGTTTTAGGCATAGATACTGGGGGGGGGGGGAGAAAGAGAAGGGCCAGGGTTAGGGTGGATATCACCATCTTGAAGGGTAGGATTACTACATTTAATTACCAGGTAGTGCCTTTGTAAGGTTAGAATTTTAGTTTTGTTATAAGTTGTTATGACATAGTTGAGATGTCTAAGTCTGTGGAATTTAGGTAGTTGATAATTGGGGGTAGAAGAAATAAAAGGATAAGAAATAAGTGGAATGATAAATGCTGAGGTGTGTTTATGTGGAAAGAGGGATTGAGCATCAAGTGATTTCTCGTAAGAGGACAGGAGATAGACTGAGCATAGGGTGGAGAGTAGCAGGAATGAGAGTAAATGCTGGCTTGGCAGGTAGGGAGCCATAGTAAGATGAGTATGAGAAGTTAGAGAAGGCTATAGAGAGTATGAGAGGCAAGATGTAGAAAGGGGTATTCTACTGTTGAATAGATATAAAGATATAATAGGAATAGGCAAAGAGTGGATAGTAAAGTGGTAAAGGTTAAAGTGGGATAGTTAAGTAAAAGATGTAGAGAGGAGGAGTGGGAAAAATACAGTGGGAGTGTGTAGTATAGGTGGGGTGTGTGTGGATGGGAGGAAGTTTGAGTGGGAAGGAGAAGAATTGGATGGGAGGGATAGGGGAGTGGCCAAGAGCACTACAAGGTTAGTACCCCTGGGGGTGGGTGGGAATTGGGGGGTAGGGAGGGGAGCGGAGTGAGCCCGCAGGGCGAACGGAGCGGGTAGAAACAACAAGAGGTGGAGAGTGGAGACAATCAGAAATGCAGGTAGGTATGGCAGGAGCAGAAAGTATATGGAAGGAAGGGTAAGAAAGGAGACCAAAGTAGACCAGTGGAATAGGAATAGGTATGCAGGTGTAGGTTAGAAAACAAGCAGTAGGAGGTAAGGAAGAGAGGGGTGAGGTGGAGCTGAAAAGTCAGGCAGGGTACTGGAGCAGTACCAGCACTATTAGCAAGGAGATAGGCAGACTGTAAGATAGAATATGGAGCTTAAAGGAGATAGGAAATTCAACAATAACTTTAAGGGCTGATTCTAGGCATGAGAAGTAGTGATGAAGAAAGAGAGTGAGGAGAGCGCCACCTAGTGGCTAGGGCAGGTAAAGAGAGGGAAAAGTCACAAGAAAAAAGAGAGTAGTGTAGAGGCAGGAGAAGGCAATAGTAAGGGGGTAGAGGAGGATATGAGAAGGAGAGGTACTGGCTGCTAGGCACACAAGCACAGGCAACTAATGGACTCTATAGGTTGACTTGAGCAGAGGCTAATAAATCATCAGTGCAAAGCCCATAACCTACTTTCAATTCCTTGAATGAGGAGTAATAAGGGAGGCAGATAGTCTTTCAGTTACTGTAGGCAAGGCAGGAATCGTCCGACACCAGTAGGGCGTGAGGCAGGTCAATATTCAGTAGGAATTGAGCTAAGAAATATTTTAAGTTCCTTGAATGAGGAGTAATAAGGGAGGCAGATAGTCTTTCAGTTACTGTAGGCAAGGCAGGAATCGTCCGACACCAGTAGGGTGTGAGGCAGGTCAATATTCAGTAGGAATTGAGCTAAGAAATATTTTCAGTTCCTTGAATGAGGAGTAATAAGGGAGGCAGATAGTCTTTCAGTTACTGTAGGCAAGGCAGGAATTGTCCGACACCAGTAGGGCGTGAGGCAGGTCAATATTCAGTAGGGATTGAGCTAAGAAATTTCAGAGTAAGCACACCAGGGCAGGAGCGCACAGCAGCCAGGGACCTGGAAAGGTGAGATGCAGAGAAAGGCGTCTTAACATGGTATTAAGGTATTAATAAGGTATTAACATGGTTTGACACAGAGAAAGGGAATTAACAGGTTTTCATTCACTACTGTCTATAGTGCTAAAGGAAGCACAGCAGTGTCATTCTTATTGCACTATTGATGGCATTTCCAATTAAATATTTGCATTTTTGCATTGGGAAATGCACCATTGTTTACTGCTAGTGACTACTGACAGTCAGCAATGTGAAATGCCAATCTTTGGGTAAAGGATGAAGCAAAAAAAAAATAACGATAATAAATACAAAAAGAAAATATTTGCCTGTCTGATGATTTCTCCACTCTGTGATCCTATTCCTTGATAATGTGCCCATTAAGGATTTCTAGTTTCACACAGACATCACCATCTCTAGACTGGATCTCTGAAACCATGTCATTAACATGAAATGCTATGAAGATTAATGGTATGTACCATACATTAAGAGGGATTGATGAGGCAAAGAAATTAAAGATTATATATTCAGGTATTGACAATTCAATACTTTACATTTATGGAGCAATATACCCATTTTATCAATTTTGTCCTTTGTCATGTCACATTGGATTTTTGGAAGAATAAGATATTTGCAATAGTTAACCTAAGAAATTAGTGAGAACAAATGTATGCAATACTTACCTTCTTTTTGTGGACAGTACTGTCTTTTGATACATTTGTAAAGTGATGGCATTATGATTTGCATTTATTTAAAAAATATTATTTGTATGTTTCATTTTCATGCACTTCACATACACATACATTCTGTATTCTCATGAACATTTACCTATTAAGCATATATTCTTAAATTTGTTTTAATGTTATACCTCCTAAGTATGTCAATGTAATCTCAAACTTCTTTTATAAGTTTATTCTCCCTAACACATCTTCTCTATGTGAATATCAAAGTGGCAGGAATATTAAACACAATTCTTCATGCACTACTGACAGTGTATCACACTTGCAAATCATTAGCAAACCCTACTTCTCAATACTTGCTTTTGTACTGCTAGACATGTGCTTAGCATCATATAGATCCTTACTCCATGTTTACCTGCTTGGCATTCTGATCAGATTGTGTGATTCTAGAATGATAATGAGATGACCCTGATTCATATATTCACTGTCTACAGAGAAGTTAATCTGGATTATCTAAACAAAATCTGAAGCTAAGGAACTTGTATCATAGAAGGGATTCACCAACTTCAGATACTGCTACAGTTGCTTTACTTTTTCCATATGTTACTGCAACTCTTGTCAAAGTATGTGGTGGTTGTTTATGACTCATAGTTACACAGTTAATGATATTATTTATTCAGAGAAAATTGAGTCATGTTTACTTCCTCATCTGCAGTTATGTACCTTTATAACATTTCTCTGAGGATGTCAACACATGTAGAAACTTTTATAACAGAAGTAGCAATGTCAAAGTTACATTTCACCAAATAACAGTGGCAAGCCTGTTGTATATGCCTGACATAAACAAGTGTTATTCCATTAGAAGGGATTTATATCCTTGACATTTGTGTTTGGTGGTGTAGGGTGTGGGAATGGTTGTTTCATAGTGGGTCAACTGAGTGATGTGTACAATTAGCAAATTCCTTTATATAATGAGGATTTAACAGTTGTTGTTACAAAAGGAAAAGGATCATTAACTTGTATTACATGCAAAAGTTTTGTTCTGCTCACATCCTTAGCATTGTTTACAGGCCTCTCAAAATACTGAAAGCAATTTGTTTACAGTTGTCATTTCATATACTTCATTTATTGGTAATGCTGTTATATATTCTGGACTAACACATTTCTTTATCATTATTCTCATCTCTTATTTCTTGGGGGGGGGGTTGGTATTTTACAGTAATGTCTTACATGTACATGTTTTTAATAGATGTCTGTTAAATGTATATTTTTCTGCCCAGTTCATTAACTCATCAAGTTTTGACAGGGTTGTGCTAGACATGGGTGCAGAGGTGAAAGACAACCACCAATGGGAATGTCTACTGCTGATGCTCTAGATATGTCATTTATTTATGTGCATATATATATATATATATATATATATATATATATAGAGAGAGAGAGAGAGAGACTTTTAAATCAATATACATAAAGTGACAGAGTAGAGATATATTAAAACTTTGTTTAAAGTTATAAGTATTAAGGGGATTGCTGTATTCTTTCTAATATATTATTATTTATGTTGCAGGCATCAGTCATGAGTTACGTCTGACAATCCTGTACAGTTGAGACATGTTTTATCGCAGTGATATCCAATACTTGCACATCGGGGTATTATTTTTAACTCTTCGTTACAGGTTCATCACTTACCTTGGACTGGAAGCAGCAGCAGTAGGAGCACCTTGTATTAAGGACTATTGCATGTACAAATAATGATAGTGGCAGCAACCCTTAACATTTTTTTTCTAAGTGCGCTCAAAATCTAAACATGATTACTTGCATCAAATTCTTCAGATTATATTTTCAAGACTGAATACATCTACTTACTTTAAGGGGAAACTCTTCAAAAATTCAACAGAAGCACAAATAGTTAAACCAAAAATACTAAATTCTCATAATGGCATCGTGTTAAATTTTAATGGGTTTAACATTTTTCATTACAGTGCACTTGATATTACAGAGGGATATCTTTCTTTGTTCAGTAAAGGATTTAAGTTTGTACCCCATTAATGTATGGACATAAGGGATACTTTACTCAAACTTAATATACTAGAAACTAAATCTTCTTGTTAGTTTTAAAGAAGGGCAAGAAGTTTTATACAATACTTGAATATTTTAGTCCCCCTTTAAATCCCTTGGTGGCATTTTTTGAAAAATGTTGTGAAAGGGATATGTACAATTTATTTAATTTCCCTTTTTCTTGCCAATATAATTTAAACAATCAGGGAAAACACATTTTGCAAACTCTTACATCTGGCACAAATTTAAGGCCATGAAATTGGACAAAGGAGGGAGGATTGTTGTGATGGATAAAATGGAGTATGCAAGATTTTTCACTTACTACAGGAATCAGACAAATATAAAATTGTAACTAAAAATGAAACAAACATAGCATACAGGAAAATTCATTTATATTTAGAAGACTGTTTCTCAAAAAATTATCTCCCCAATGGAATATGAGTTTTTTAAATATGAAGAACCCATTAATACTAGTGGATTTTGGTATTCCCAAGACCCATAAGAATATTATGGACCCATCTTTTAGATTAATAGTAGCCACTCAGGGTTCAAAAACTTATCCTTTAGCTATATTTATAGATCAAACCGTAAAACTGTTTTTTTTAATCTACCTACTATAATCTAAAGGATTCCTGGGTCTTTCTATATAAGATTTCTATATAAGATTAAGTCAGATTTCTTTAGTGACAATGTTACATTTTTGATGGAATGGATTTGTTCAGCTGCATACCACATACAGTGGGACTGGAGTTTTCTTCATTCAGCCCTATTAAAACTTACAATATTAATTAGACTCCTTTAGGATTTAATGGAATTATTATTAATTATTATTAAATAATAATTTCATTTTTCAGAGTATTTTGAAAAGTTGAAGGGCATGGTTATGGGTGCAGCTTATGCCCCAGTATAAGCAAACTTAGTAATGTATAGTTGGGAACAAGAGTATGTTTTAAATTCCTTGTTCAGTGATAACTGGAAGTTTTATTCTATATACCTGGATGGTATGTTTATTTTTTTGGACAGGAACCCCTGAAATCATTAAAGATGTTGTTACATATTTAAACACTGCAATGGATTTCTTTAAGTTTACACACCAAATTGGGTACAACATTGCCAGTTATTTAGAAGTGACTATTTCAAAGAACACAAACACCAATAGGTTCAAAATAACTATATACAGGAAATCTACTTTCTCAAATTCTTATTTACATTTTCACAGTAGTCACCCATTTCACATTAAGAAAAATGTATTTAAGGGGTCAATTAGTTAGAGCAGCAAGGATGTGCTTTAGCTTCAATATAAGGTAGAGTTCAAAACTATTTGTAACATGTTTTTAGAAAGAGGTTAGATTACTGGATGCTATTGAAAACAAGGTCTTGAATGACTGGGGTACCAAATATCATCTGCTTATTCAGTGTCCATCTATTATCAATTAAATGCAATATTGCTGACAAGAACAACACAGATAAAGAAATAAAAAAAAATTCACAAGCATTATTGCTTGAATTCAATAATCAAAATTACAACATTAAAAAGACTGTCAAAAATGTAAAAGGAGTGTTGTTGAAATGAGTATTTTTAAGATGGATGGAGATATTTTTTATAAAGTAAGGGACATAATTTTATTTACAAAATGGCGATTCAATTTTCAAACCAGAATTATCATATTGGGTCAAACAAATGTGGTTCTTGTAACCAATGTAGTTATATACTGGAATTGTCTAGCATTACTTTAGAATGTTATATTAGCATTAAGATTTCTTTAATGAAAGGTGATTGCCTTAGTAAGAGGATGATTTATCTTGCCAACTGCATGAAGTGTCCTGCATTCTATGTAGGCAAAACTGAGCATGCTCTTCACAAAGGGATATACGAAGACAACTATGATATTAAAAATAAATAACATTAATAACACCTTATTTAAACACTCGCTGACATGTAATAGTTTTAGCAATTTTTTTATTTGGCATCATAGAAATAATTCCTTTAGATTGGGGGATAGCTGGGATAACTTCAATGAATTCAGAGAACTAAAGTGGCAGTTCAGATTAGATGCTGGAAGTTTCCCCAGACTGAACAAACATCTTTCAATTACACCTGCCCCAAGATGCAAGAATGCAAAGCTGTGAGAATATTCTTTATTATTTAGTGAGATCTCAATGTTGCTAGTTTTTCAGAAATGTTTATTCTCTGACTACAGTGACATATGTCCCATATTTGTACTACCTGGTACCTGTTGAATTAGAGTAAAGGCTTGTAGAATACAGTTATTATGCTGCTTTACTTATCCATCCAGTTCATATTTTAAAAGAAATTTTCAACATAGCTTTAGCATTTTTAACATTTATATTTTTTATTGAACATTTGTTTTTTATTAAGCACATAATGCAATTTTTTAGCTGGGGTGCATTTCTATGAGGAGTATACTTGCTTACAGTTCATGATTACTGTAATTTTCTTTCATTTCATGTTTTTATACTGTACTGTTGTGACTTTAAATAAAGTTCTTTCATTTATTATATTTAATATGGTAAGTCACCCTGATTGGTCCAAGTTCAGATACATGCATCAGGCGTATCTTTATATGAGGTGGTCATAGATGCCTGATTTGATTTATGCTTGGTTTTAGTCGGGCTCTTTAGCTTCCCTTAGTACAATTTTACAAATTTCACATGCTGCAATAAGGCTTATGTTGAAGAGTGATATGTATTATATACACACTCTTTATGTTTCATTTGCGCAATTTTGCGTGTATATAATGCCATGTTTAAATTGATGTGCACATTATATGTGCAATGTGAGCACATCAATCCTTATATGCACACATGTAATATATATATAATTTTAAGATATTTTTAAGACATTTCATTGAACTAAATAAATATTATATGATAATGATATATTAATTACATATATATATTAAATAGGGACGTTACAAAAAATGGCAAACAATTTGTTGTATCTATAATCAATATTTCAGTCTCACGATAAGTAATTTATATGACTTTCAACACTATGAGATACAGAATATTTTACATGTTATATTATTATATAAATCAAGTGATTAGTGATAGGAACTCTACATAATAATGAGATAGTTATGTGTTCTGATCATTTGGTTAGTGATTTAGAAATATAATGTTTATGTTTTAGTAATTTGAGCTGGTCTTTTGTTCAGCGTTTGATTTCTAAGTGTTAACTGACATTTGTAATTGAGTTCAACTAACTATATTCACGTTGAGCAAGCATAGTAGTGAATGGGTTAAGATACAACCATTTAATTGTGTGACTAAGCAATTAATTAATTTATTTCCCACCTTTTTTGGTATATAAGTGTAATTATATTTGTAAGAAGGTTATCTGAAGAAGCGTAGCTTAGAACTACGTGAAAGCGCTCATTTTTACTCAAACTGGAATACGTTTTACATCGTGTCTGCCATTTGGATTTTTTCAGTCTAAAGAAGAATTTGCACATCGTGGTTGGTCTTCTTACTACTTTACATTCATTTCCTTGTTTTTTTGGTGAGAAGTCCTTTCGGTGAAGAGTTTGCCTTCCTTGTCACATATTTGCTTCTTCTTTTTGTTGGCTACTCTCCGCACACGATGGATATTGCTGCTACATCGTCTACTGTTCATCTGGAGTCGAGGGATGCATCTGCACTTTGGACTGGGCTCCTATTACAAGAGTCTAACCCTTTATTGTCTCTAGATCTCAGTAATGCATCGGGGCAGGTTCAACCCCAAGAATCTGGTGAGAACTTGACTGATTTTTTTGCCTTGTTGAAAAATTTAGAAAATAATCTGTACCAAATACAGCGTTATACATGGCAGAGATTACATTTAGATGCATGTTTGCATTTCAAAGTTGTCCCCAGTGGCATGCGGATATTTTGCATGCCCACGTATGGGGACTCGCATCCTCTGCTATTGAAGCAGTGGCAGGACCTCAGTATTGAACTTGGTTTCAGCTATGCAAGATTGATGCTCAAATATTTTCAACCATTGGAAACTGAGTTACGTAGTAAAACTGATGCAATTTACAAGGAGATAACTGAATGCTTTAACTCTGAACATTGTGTCAATAAGGTATGCCATGTCTTTGAACAAGTTAAAGCCTTCAGTGATAGACTCAAAGTAACTAAACAGTGTAAGCTGATGAGGGATCATAACGACTTCTTAAAAGGCCAGGTGTTTGTTTGGCCGAGATCCCAATCAGCGCAAACTTCTGTTTCTAATCAGCTACCTAGACAGCGTAATTTTGCCAGTACTGTTAATGAAGTTACTGAACTGCCTCTTTCTTACACGTCCTTGATGCCTCCTAATAGTATGGTTGTCCCTGGACAGATTGAGACTCCGTTGGTCAGTGCTGTCGGAACGGATAATTATGAGAGCTCCAACACTGACACACCTCCTCCCAATCAGGAGGCATTTCAGCTTAATCAAGCTCCTCATGCACTAGGAGCTGTACCTAAAACCATTGTAACGGCTAATAATGCAACGACTCCTTTTTTACCTTATCAAAAGAAAACAAAGCAATGGGAGCGAGGGCGGTCCAACAGCAGGGGATACCGGAAGAGGAAAGTTTACGAAGAAAGAACAGTACAGAACCGGAGAACCAGGTATTGACTTCACTGGTTTTCAACTGTTCTGATTTTGTGTTGGACAGTGCGAGTGTTTCTCTTCTAAACCGGGGACTTAACTTCATTCCTGCCTCCCTGGCTGTTCTCACAGAAACTTTGATAGATTTAAGACTTTTTTGCCGACAACTATGTTTGAAACTTTATTTTTTAGACATGAACGGAAGCTCTACAGTCAATATTCCATCTTTACCCTTCAGGAACAAAAGTACTTTTTTACCGCCTATGCCTCCATCAGTGGAGTGCTTTCTTAAACTTTGTGAAAAGGACTATTATTCTCTGTTCTCAGTTAGGAATAAGAAAGGGACATTTTACAACCTCACTCACTTGGAGTCAATGTCTTTGTCTAAATTAAAAACCAATTCATCAATAGTTGTAAAACCAGCAGATAAGGGGGGGGGGGTCGTGATCTTGAACACTCATGAGTATGTTGATAACATGAATAGGATGTTATCTGATAATATCACTTATAAGAAAATAGATCATCATGAAGTGCTGCACATCATACAGACAGTAAATGACACCTTGCAAGACATTTTGACCTGCCGACAAATAAGTATAGAGATCTTTGAATATATATCTATACAACATCCAATGATACCCATCATTAAAGGAATACCCAAAATTCATAAACAGATTTACCCCATACCCATGAGACCGATTGTATCGGGGGATGGTTGGGTAACCTCACATATATCTGTCTTCCTAGAGAGTATTTTGCGACCAGTAGTGAACATGTTTCCATCTATCCTAAAGGATACACATCACTTGTTAGACACTTTGCAGTCAGTGCAGCTCAATAATCTAACATCACAATACTTTCTTATCACACTTGATGTAGAAAGTTTATTTACCTCGATCCCTAATGAGATCGGGGTACAATATATTAGAGAGCTATTGGTAAAGGAGACTTCATTCACCAATGCTAGGAATATTCTGATTAGCCAGCTACTGGATACTGTCTTGACGAATAATGTTTTTTCTTTTGGTGGCATGTATTATTTGCAACAGTGGGGGGTAGCCATGGGCACCCCCTGTGCAAATACATACGCAAACCTTGTAGCATATTGGTGGGAGAAATTGTATTTATTTAACCATGAACAGTTTAAATCTGTGAGATACTACAAGCATTTCGTGGATGATATACTTATCATCTGGGAGGGACCCATAGATAAATTTGATATATGTCTGGAATATCTGCATACAACCACCAATTTCCTTAGGTTTACCAAAGAATATTCACCCAAGGAGATACACTTTCTGGATGTTACTCTTAAATTGACAGATAGTGGGACCATCACGTCCTCACTATACAGAAAACCGGTATGGAAGAATGGTCTATTGACATACGATAGCATGCATCCGAGGCATACCTTTCAAGGTATTGTGAGAAGTCAATTTATCAGGCTTTCCAGACTGTGTTATGAACCTGAAGTTTTAAGAAAGGAAGCAGATTTTTGGAAAATTTATTTTTGGATAGAGGGTATAGTATCAAGATGGTTAGGGATATAAGGCATGATGTCTTGGGAGATATGCATTCCATATGCACAGGTTCTGTGGTTACTACACAAAGAACAATATGATATTTAGGGCAGAGAACACTAGAAATAGAGGGATAAGATCAACTACTTAATGAGATATACCAGTGATGTTGACAACATACGGGTTGTCTCCAGTAATTGGCATATACTAACTATACATACATACATAAAAGATATGATAGGTAGTAAACCCAGGTTCCAATATAGGAATAGTGACAATTTGAAATTGATTTTGTGCAAAGACCATGGCATTCCTATAGGCCAAGATAAGGTAATAATGAATAGGTTTTTGACACAGGGTACTTACCCTTGTCATCATTGCAATAGATGCAAATATATCTCTAAATCACAAATGTTTAAGCATCCACAAATGGATTATATTTTTCGACCTAGTTTTTATGCTAATTGTAATAGTACCAATTTGGTCTACTTAGCTAATTGCGAATCATGTTCAGCGTTCTACGTAGGTCTCACGAAAAGGAGACTACGTGATCGCATATACAATCATCTGTATGATATTCGCAAGAGAGATGACAGCAATGTGTTAGCAAGGCATGTCATGGAATGTCCGACACATAATTTTAACTTTAGAGTTATACAATTGGTTCAACATAATAAACGAGGAGGTGATGCGGACAATCAATTAGCTCTTGCTGAATTACATTGGATTATAAAGTTAGCAGCACATTTACCCCCTGGTATAAATAACTATGTTTCGATTAAACCAGTACTAATGGGGAGAAAATGAAATGTAATGATATATTTATTCATTTATTTATTTATTTATTTGGTTTAACATTTTTTATATATATGACTATGTATTTTTAAAATAGTATATTTTTTATTTTGTTCAAATATTTATATATTTTTGTACCATCATAAATGGTAATATTTATTTTATTATTTAATATATATTCTTCCATTTAGTCCATGACATGGCTAGGTAATTCATCTGTTTTGTGCCTTAAATATTTGGATTTGGTTTATATGTAATAGCAATTTTATTATGATTAATTACATATAATATTATATACACTATATATATATATATCTGAATCATTTTTATTCATCTGGCAGACTTGCACATATATTTTCCGGTCTGATGATGTTGCATCAGGCGTATCTTTATATGAGGTGGTCATAGATGCCTGATTTGATTTATGCTTGGTTTTAGTCGGGCTCTTTAGCTTCCCTTAGTACAATTTTACACATTTTACATGCTGCAATAAGGCTTATGTTGAAGAGTGATATGTATTATATACACACTCTTTATGTTTCACTTGCGCAATTTTGCGTGTATATGATGCCATGTTTAAATTGATGTGCACATTATATGTGCAATGTGAGCACATCAATCCTTATATGCACACATGTAATAAATATATAATTTTAAGATATTTTTAAGACATTTCATTGAACTAAATAAATATTATATGATAATGATATATTAATTACATATATATATTAAATAGGGACGTTACAAAAAATGGCAAACAATTTGTTGTATCTATAAACAATATTTCAGTCTCACGATAAGTATTTATATGACTTTCAACACTGAGATACAGAATATTTTACATGTTATATTATTATATAAATCAAGTGATTAGTGATAGGAACTCTACATAATAATGAGATAGTTATGTGTTCTGATCATTTGGTTAGTGATTTAGAAATATAATGCTTATGTTTTAGTAATTTGAGCTGGTCTTTTGTTCAGCGTTTGATTTCTAAGTGTTAACTGACATTTGTAATTGAGTTCAACTAGCTATATTCACGTTGAGCAAGCATAGTAGTGAATGGGTTAAGATACAACCATTTAATTGTGTGACTAAGCAATTAATTAATTTATTTCCCGCCTTTTTTGGTATATAAGTGTAATTATATTTGTAAGAAGGTTATCTGAAGAAGCGTAGCTTAGAACTACGTGAAAGCGCTCATTTTTACTCAATAAACTGGAATCGTTTTACATCGTGTCTGCCATTTGGATTTTTCAGTCTAAAGAAGAATTTGCACATCGTGGTTGGTCTTCTTACTACTTTACATTCATTTCCTTGTTTTTTTGGTGAGAAGTCCTTTCGGTGAAGAGTTTGCCTTCCTTGTCATATATTTGCTCCTTCTTTTTGTTGGCTACTCTCCGCACACGATGGATATTGCTGCTACATCGTCTACTGTTCATCAGGAGTCGAGGGATGCATCTGCACTTTGGACTGGGCTCCTATTACAAGAGTCTAACCCTTTATTGTCTCTAGATCTCAGTAATGCATCGGGGCAGGTTCAAGCCCAAGAATCTGGTGAGAACTTGACTGATTTTTTTGCCTTGTTGAAAAATTTAGAAAATAATCTGTACCAAATACAGCGTTATACATGGCAGAGATTACATTTAGATGCATGTTTGCATTTCAAAGTTGTCCCCAGTAGCATGCGGATATTTTGCATGCCCACGTATGGGGACTCGCATCCTCTGCTATTGAAGCAGTGGCAGGACCTCAATATTGAACTTGGTTTCAGCTATGCAAGATTGATGCTCAAATATTTTCAACCATTGGAAACTGAGTTACGTAGTAAAACTGATGCAATTTACAAGGAGATAACTGAACGCTTTAACTCTGAACATTGTGTCAATAAGGTATGCCATGTCTTTGAACAAGTTAAAGCCTTCAGTGATAGACTCAAAGTAACTAAACAGTGTAAGCTGATGAGGGATCATAACGACTTCTTAAAAGGCCAGGTGTTTGTTTGGCCGAGATCCCAATCAGCGCAAACTTCTGTTTCTAATCAGCTACCTAGACAGCGTAATTTTGCCAGTACTGTTAATGAAGTTACTGAACTGCCTCTTTCTTACACGTCCTTGATGCCTCCTAATAGTATGGTTGTCCCTGGACAGATTGAGACTCCGTTGGTCAGTGCTATCGGAACGGATAATTATGAGAGCTCCAACACTGACACACCTCCTCCCAATCAGGAGGCATTTCAGCTTAATCAAGCTCCTCGTGCACTAGGAGCTGTACCTAAAACCATTGTAACGGCTAATAATGCAGCGACTCCTTTTTTACCTTATCAAAAGAAAACAAAGCAATGGGAGCGAGGGCGGTCCAACAGCAGGGGATACCGGAAGAGGAAACTTTACGAAGAAAGAACAGTACAGAACCGGAGGACCAGGTATTGACTTCTCTGGTTTTCAACTGTTCGGATTTTGTGTTGGAGAGTGCGAGTGTTTCTCTTCTAAACCGGGGACTTAACTTCATTCCTGCCTCCCTGGCTGTCCTCACAGAAACTTTGATAGATTTAAGACTTTTTTGCCGACAACTATGTTTGAAACTTTATTTTTTAGACATGAACGGAAGCTCTACAGTCAATATTCCATCTTTACCCTTCAGGAACAAAAGTACTTTTTTACCGCCTATGCCTCCATCAGTGGAGTGCTTTCTTAAACTTTGTGAAAAGGACTATTATTCTCTGTTCTCAGTTAGGAATAAGAAAGGGACATTTTGCAACCTCACTCACTTGGAGTCAATGTCTTTGTCTAAATTAAAAACCAATTCATCAATAGTTGTAAAACCAGCAGATAAGGGGGGGGGGGTCGTGATCTTGAACACTCATGAGTATGTTGATAACATGAATAGGATGTTATCTGATAATATCACTTATAAGAAAATAGATCATCATGAAGTGCTGCATATCATACAGACAGTAAATGACACCTTGCAAGACATTTTGACCTGCCGACAAATAAGTATAGAGATCTTTGAATATATATCTATACAACATCCAATGATACCCATCATTAAAGGAATACCCAAAATTCATAAACAGATTTACCCCATACCCATGAGACCGATTGTATCGGGGGATGGTTGGGTAACCTCACATATATCTGTCTTCCTAGAGAGTATTTTGCGACCAGTAGTGAACATGTTTCCATCTATCCTAAAGGACACACATCACTTGTTAGACACTTTGCAGTCAGTGCAGCTCAATAATCTAACATCACAATACTTTCTTATCACACTTGATGTAGAAAGTTTATTTACCTCGATCCCTAATGAGATCGGGGTACAATATATTAGAGAGCTATTGGTAAAGGAGACTTCATTCACCAATGCTAGGAATATACTGATTAGCCAGCTACTGGATACTGTCTTGACGAATAATGTTTTTTCTTTTGGTGGCATGTATTATTTGCAACAGTGGGGGGTAGCCATGGGCACCCCCTGTGCAAATACATACGCAAACCTTGTAGTATATTGGTGGGAGAAATTGTATTTATTTAACCATGAACAGTTTAAATCTGTGAGATACTACAAGCATTTCGTGGATGATATACTTATCATCTGGGAGGGACCCATAGATAAATTTGATATATTTTTGGAATATCTGCATACAACCACCAATTTCCTTAGGTTTACCAAAGAATATTCACCCAAGGAGATACACTTTCTGGATGTTACTCTTAAATTGACAGATAGTGGGACCATCACGTCCTCACTATACAGAAAACCGGTATGGAAGAATGGTCTATTGACATACGATAGCATGCATCCGAGGCATACCTTTCAAGGTATTGTGAGAAGTCAATTTATCAGGCTTTCCAGACTGTGTTATGAACCTGAAGTTTTAAGAAAGGAAGCAGATTTTTGGAAAATTTATTTTTGGATAGAGGGTATAGTATCAAGATGGTTAGGGATATAAGGCATGATGTCTTGGGAGATATGCATTCCATATGCACAGGTTCTGTGGTTACTACACAAAGAACAATAAGATATTTAGGGCAGAGAACACTAGAAATAGAGGGGATAAGATCAACTACTTAATGAGATATACCAGTGATGTTGACAACATACGACGGGTTGTCTCCAGTAATTGGCATATACTAACTATACATACATACATAAAAGATATGATAGGTAGTAAACCCAGGTTCCAATATAGGAATAGTGACAATTTGAAATTGATTTTGTGCAAAGACCATGGCATTCCTATAGGCCAAGATAAGGTAATAATGAATAGGTTTTGAGACAGGGTACTTACCCTTGTCATCATTGCAATAGATGCAAATATATCTCTAAATCACAAATGTTTAAGCATCCACAAATGGATTATATTTTTCGACCTAGTTTTTATGCTAATTGTAATAGTACCAATTTGGTCTACTTAGCTAATTGCGAATCATGTTCAGCGTTCTCACGAGGTCTCACGAAAAGGAGACTACGTGATCGCATATACAATCATTTGTATGATATTCGCAAGAGAGATGACAGCAATGTGTTAGCAAGGCATGTCATGGAATGTCCGACACATAATTTTAACTTTAGAGTTATACAATTGGTTCAACATAATAAACAAGGAGGTGATGCGGACAATCAATTAGCTCTTGCTGAATTACATTGGATTATAAAGTTAGCAGCACATTTACCCCCTGGTATAAATAACTATGTTTCGATTAAACCAGTACTAATGGGGAGAAAATGAAATGTAATGATATATTTATTCATTTATTTATTTGGTTTAACATTTTTTATATATATGACTATGTATTTTTAAAATAGTATATTTTTTATTTTGTTCAAATATTTATATATTTTTGTACCATCATAAATGGTAATATTTATTTTATTATTTAATATATATTCTTCCATTTAGTCCATGACATGGCTAGGTAATTCATCTGTTTTGTGCCTTAAATATTTGGATTTGGTTTATATATAATAGCAATTTTATTATGATTAATTACATATAATATTATATACACTATATATATATATATCTGAATCATTTTTATTCATCTGGCAGACTTGCACATATATTTTCCGGTCTGATGATGTTGCATCAGGCGTATCTTTATATGAGGTGGTCATAGATGCCTGATTTGATTTATGCTTGGTTTTAGTCGGGCTCTTTAGCTTCCCTTAGTACAATTTTACACATTTTACATGCTGCAATAAGGCTTATGTTGAAGAGTGATATGTATTATATACACACTCTTTATGTTTCACTTAATTTTTGCGTGTATATGATGCCATGTTTAAATTGATGTGCACATTATATGTGCAATGTGAGCACATCAATCCTTATATGCACACATGTAATAAATATATAATTTTAAGATATTTTTAAGACATTTCATTGAACTAAATAAATATTATATGATAATGATATATTAATTACATATATATATTAAATAGGGACGTTACAAAAAATGGCAAACAATTTGTTGTATCTATAAACAATATTTCAGTCTCACGATAAGTATTTATATGACTTTCAACACTGAGATACAGAATATTTTACATGTTATATTATTATATAAATCAAGTGATTAGTGATAGGAACTCTACATAATAATGAGATAGTTATGTGTTCTGATCATTTGGTTAGTGATTTAGAAATATAATGCTTATGTTTTAGTAATTTGAGCTGGTCTTTTGTTCAGCGTTTGATTTCTAAGTGTTAACTGACATTTGTAATTGAGTTCAACTAGCTATATTCACGTTGAGCAAGCATAGTAGTGAATGGGTTAAGATACAACCATTTAATTGTGTGACTAAGCAATTAATTAATTTATTTCCCGCCTTTTTTGGTATATAAGTGTAATTATATTTGTAAGAAGGTTATCTGAAGAAGCGTAGCTTAGAACTACGTGAAAGCGCTCATTTTTACTCAATAAACTGGAATACGTTTTACATCGTGTCTGCCATTTGGATTTTTCAGTCTAAAGAAGAATTTGCACATCGTGGTTGGTCTTCTTACTACTTTACATTCATTTCCTTGTTTTTTTGGTGAGAAGTCCTTTCGGTGAAGAGTTTGCCTTCCTTGTCATATATTTGCTCCTTCTTTTTGTTGGCTACTCTCCGCACGATGGATATTGCTGCTACATCGTCTACTGTTCATCAGGAGTCGAGGGATGCATCTGCACTTTGGACTGGGCTCCTATTACAAGAGTCTAACCCTTTATTGTCTCTAGATCTCAGTAATGCATCGGGGCAGGTTCAAGCCCAAGAATCTGGTGAGAACTTGACTGATTTTTTTGCCTTGTTGAAAAATTTAGAAAATAATCTGTACCAAATACAGCGTTATACATGGCAGAGATTACATTTAGATGCATGTTTGCATTTCAAAGTTGTCCCCAGTAGCATGCGGATATTTTGCATGCCCACGTATGGGGACTCGCATCCTCTGCTATTGAAGCAGTGGCAGGACCTCAATATTGAACTTGGTTTCAGCTATGCAAGATTGATGCTCAAATATTTTCAACCATTGGAAACTGAGTTACGTAGTAAAACTGATGCAATTTACAAGGAGATAACTGAACGCTTTAACTCTGAACATTGTGTCAATAAGGTATGCCATGTCTTTGAACAAGTTAAAGCCTTCAGTGATAGACTCAAAGTAACTAAACAGTGTAAGCTGATGAGGGATCATAACGACTTCTTAAAAGGCCAGGTGTTTGTTTGGCAGAGATCCCAATCAGCGCAAACTTCTGTTTCTAATCAGCTACCTAGACAGCGTAATTTTGCCAGTACTGTTAATGAAGTTACTGAACTGCCTCTTTCTTACACGTCCTTGATGCCTCCTAATAGTATGGTTGTCCCTGGACAGATTGAGACTCCGTTGGTCAGTGCTGTCGGAACGGATAATTATGAGAGCTCCAACACTGACACACCTCCTCCCAATCAGGAGGCATTTCAGCTTAATCAAGCTCCTCGTGCACTAGGAGCTGTACCTAAAACCATTGTAACGGCTAATAATGCAGCGACTCCTTTTTTACCTTATCAAAAGAAAACAAAGCAATGGGAGCGAGGGCGGTCCAACAGCAGGGGATACCGGAAGAGGAAACTTTACGAAGAAAGAACAGTACAGAACCGGAGGACCAGGTATTGACTTCTCTGGTTTTCAACTGTTCGGATTTTGTGTTGGAGAGTGCGAGTGTTTCTCTTCTAAACCGGGGACTTAACTTCATTCCTGCCTCCCTGGCTGTCCTCACAGAAACTTTGATAGATTTAAGACTTTTTTGCCGACAACTATGTTTGAAACTTTATTTTTTAGACATGAACGGAAGCTCTACAGTCAATATTCCATCTTTACCCTTCAGGAACAAAAGTACTTTTTTACCGCCTATGCCTCCATCAGTGGAGTGCTTTCTTAAACTTTGTGAAAAGGACTATTATTCTCTGTTCTCAGTTAGGAATAAGAAAGGGACATTTTGCAACCTCACTCACTTGGAGTCAATGTCTTTGTCTAAATTAAAAACCAATTCATCAATAGTTGTAAAACCAGCAGATAAGGGGGGGGGGGGTCGTGATCTTGAACACTCATGAGTATGTTGATAACATGAATAGGATGTTATCTGATAATATCACTTATAAGAAAATAGATCATCATGAAGTGCTGCACATCATACAGACAGTAAATGACACCTTGCAAGACATTTTGACCTGCCGACAAATAAGTATAGAGATCTTTGAATATATATCTATACAACATCCAATGATACCCATCATTAAAGGAATACCCAAAATTCATAAACAGATTTACCCCATACCCATGAGACCGATTGTATCGGGGGATGGTTGGGTAACCTCACATATATCTGTCTTCCTAGAGAGTATTTTGCGACCAGTAGTGAACATGTTTCCATCTATCCTAAAGGACACACATCACTTGTTAGACACTTTGCAGTCAGTGCAGCTCAATAATCTAACATCACAATACTTTCTTATCACACTTGATGTAGAAAGTTTATTTACCTCGATCCCTAATGAGATCGGGGTACAATATATTAGAGAGCTATTGGTAAAGGAGACTTCATTCACCAATGCTAGGAATATACTGATTAGCCAGCTACTGGATACTGTCTTGACGAATAATGTTTTTTCTTTTGGTGGCATGTATTATTTGCAACAGTGGGGGGTAGCCATGGGCACCCCCTGTGCAAATACATACGCAAACCTTGTAGTATATTGGTGGGAGAAATTGTATTTATTTAACCATGAACAGTTTAAATCTGTGAGATACTACAAGCATTTCGTGGATGATATACTTATCATCTGGGAGGGACCCATAGATAAATTTGATATATTTTTGGAATATCTGCATACAACCACCAATTTCCTTAGGTTTACCAAAGAATATTCACCCAAGGAGATACACTTTCTGGATGTTACTCTTAAATTGACAGATAGTGGGACCATCACGTCCTCACTATACAGAAAACCGGTATGGAAGAATGGTCTATTGACATACGATAGCATGCATCCGAGGCATACCTTTCAAGGTATTGTGAGAAGTCAATTTATCAGGCTTTCCAGACTGTGTTATGAACCTGAAGTTTTAAGAAAGGAAGCAGATTTTTTGGAAAATTTATTTTTGGATAGAGGGTATAGTATCAAGATGGTTAGGGATATAAGGCATGATGTCTTGGGAGATATGCATTCCATATGCACAGGTTCTGTGGTTACTACACAAAGAACAATAAGATATTTAGGGGCAGAGAACACTAGAAATAGAGGGGATAAGATCAACTACTTAATGAGATATACCAGTGATGTTGACAACATACGACGGGTTGTCTCCAGTAATTGGCATATACTAACTATACATACATACATAAAAGATATGATAGGTAGTAAACCCAGGTTCCAATATAGGAATAGTGACAATTTGAAATTGATTTTGTGCAAAGACCATGGCATTCCTATAGGCCAAGATAAGGTAATAATGAATAGGTTTTTGACACAGGGTACTTACCCTTGTCATCATTGCAATAGATGCAAATATATCTCTAAATCACAAATGTTTAAGCATCCACAAATGGATTATATTTTTCGACCTAGTTTTTATGCTAATTGTAATAGTACCAATTTGGTCTACTTAGCTAATTGCGAATCATGTTCAGCGTTCTACGTAGGTCTCACGAAAAGGAGACTACGTGATCGCATATACAATCATTTGTATGATATTCGCAAGAGAGATGACAGCAATGTGTTAGCAAGGCATGTCATGGAATGTCCGACACATAATTTTAACTTTAGAGTTATACAATTGGTTCAACATAATAAACAAGGAGGTGATGCGGACAATCAATTAGCTCTTGCTGAATTACATTGGATTATAAAGTTAGCAGCACATTTACCCCCTGGTATAAATAACTATGTTTCGATTAAACCAGTACTAATGGGGAGAAAATGAAATGTAATGATATATTTATTCATTTATTTATTTATTTATTTGGTTTAACATTTTTTATATATATGACTATGTATTTTTAAAATAGTATATTTTTTATTTTGTTCAAATATTTATATATTTTTGTACCATCATAAATGGTAATATTTATTTTATTATTTAATATATATTCTTCCATTTAGTCCATGACATGGCTAGGTAATTCATCTGTTTTGTGCCTTAAATATTTGGATTTGGTTTATATATAATAGCAATTTTATTATGATTAATTACATATAATATTATATACACTATATATATATATATCTGAATCATTTTTATTCATCTGGCAGACTTGCACATATATTTTCCGGTCTGATGATGTTGCATCAGGCGTATCTTTATATGAGGTGGTCATAGATGCCTGATTTGATTTATGCTTGGTTTTAGTCGGGCTCTTTAGCTTCCCTTAGTACAATTTTACACATTTTACATGCTGCAATAAGGCTTATGTTGAAGAGTGATATGTATTATATACACACTCTTTATGTTTCACTTGCGCAATTTTGCGTGTATATGATGCCATGTTTAAATTGATGTGCACATTATATGTGCAATGTGAGCACATCAATCCTTATATGCACACATGTAATAAATATATAATTTTAAGATATTTTTAAGACATTTCATTGAACTAAATAAATATTATATGATAATGATATATTAATTACATATATATATTAAATAGGGACGTTACAAAAAATGGCAAACAATTTGTTGTATCTATAAACAATATTTCAGTCTCACGATAAGTATTTATATGACTTTCAACACTGAGATACAGAATATTTTACATGTTATATTATTATATAAATCAAGTGATTAGTGATAGGAACTCTACATAATAATGAGATAGTTATGTGTTCTGATCATTTGGTTAGTGATTTAGAAATATAATGCTTATGTTTTAGTAATTTGAGCTGGTCTTTTGTTCAGCGTTTGATTTCTAAGTGTTAACTGACATTTGTAATTGAGTTCAACTAGCTATATTCACGTTGAGCAAGCATAGTAGTGAATGGGTTAAGATACAACCATTTAATTGTGTGACTAAGCAATTAATTAATTTATTTCCCGCCTTTTTTGGTATATAAGTGTAATTATATTTGTAAGAAGGTTATCTGAAGAAGCGTAGCTTAGAACTACGTGAAAGCGCTCATTTTTACTCAATAAACTGGAATACGTTTTACATCGTGTCTGCCATTTGGATTTTTTCAGTCTAAAGAAGAATTTGCACATCGTGGTTGGTCTTCTTACTACTTTACATTCATTTCCTTGTTTTTTTGGTGAGAAGTCCTTTCGGTGAAGAGTTTGCCTTCCTTGTCATATATTTGCTCCTTCTTTTTGTTGGCTACTCTCCGCACACGATGGATATTGCTGCTACATCGTCTACTGTTCATCAGGAGTCGAGGGATGCATCTGCACTTTGGACTGGGCTCCTATTACAAGAGTCTAACCCTTTATTGTCTCTAGATCTCAGTAATGCATCGGGGCAGGTTCAAGCCCAAGAATCTGGTGAGAACTTGACTGATTTTTTTGCCTTGTTGAAAATTTAGAAAATAATCTGTACCAAATACAGCGTTATACATGGCAGAGATTACATTTAGATGCATGTTTGCATTTCAAAGTTGTCCCCAGTAGCATGCGGATATTTTGCATGCCCACGATGGGGACTCGCATCCTCTGCTATTGAAGCAGTGGCAGGACCTCAATATTGAACTTGGTTTCAGCTATGCAAGATTGATGCTCAAATATTTTCAACCATTGGAAACTGAGTTACGTAGTAAAACTGATGCAATTTACAAGGAGATAACTGAACGCTTTAACTCTGAACATTGTGTCAATAAGGTATGCCATGTCTTTGAACAAGTTAAAGCCTTCAGTGATAGACTCAAAGTAACTAAACAGTGTAAGCTGATGAGGGATCATAACGACTTCTTAAAAGGCCAGGTGTTTGTTTGGCCGAGATCCCAATCAGCGCAAACTTCTGTTTCTAATCAGCTACCTAGACAGCGTAATTTTGCCAGTACTGTTAATGAAGTTACTGAACTGCCTCTTTCTTACACGTCCTTGATGCCTCCTAATAGTATGGTTGTCCCTGGACAGATTGAGACTCCGTTGGTCAGTGCTGTCGGAACGGATAATTATGAGAGCTCCAACACTGACACACCTCCTCCCAATCAGGAGGCATTTCAGCTTAATCAAGCTCCTCGTGCACTAGGAGCTGTACCTAAAACCATTGTAACGGCTAATAATGCAGCGACTCCTTTTTTACCTTATCAAAAGAAAACAAAGCAATGGGAGCGAGGGCGGTCCAACAGCAGGGGATACCGGAAGAGGAAACTTTACGAAGAAAGAACAGTACAGAACCGGAGGACCAGGTATTGACTTCTCTGGTTTTCAACTGTTCGGATTTTGTGTTGGAGAGTGCGAGTGTTTCTCTTCTAAACCGGGGACTTAACTTCATTCCTGCCTCCCTGGCTGTCCTCACAGAAACTTTGATAGATTTAAGACTTTTTTGCCGACAACTATGTTTGAAACTTTATTTTTTAGACATGAACGGAAGCTCTACAGTCAATATTCCATCTTTACCCTTCAGGAACAAAAGTACTTTTTTACCGCCTATGCCTCCATCAGTGGAGTGCTTTCTTAAACTTTGTGAAAAGGACTATTATTCTCTGTTCTCAGTTAGGAATAAGAAAGGGACATTTTGCAACCTCACTCACTTGGAGTCAATGTCTTTGTCTAAATTAAAAACCAATTCATCAATAGTTGTAAAACCAGCAGATAAGGGGGGGGGGGTCGTGATCTTGAACACTCATGAGTATGTTGATAACATGAATAGGATGTTATCTGATAATATCACTTATAAGAAAATAGATCATCATGAAGTGCTGCACATCATACAGACAGTAAATGACACCTTGCAAGACATTTTGACCTGCCGACAAATAAGTATAGAGATCTTTGAATATATATCTATACAACATCCAATGATACCCATCATTAAAGGAATACCCAAAATTCATAAACAGATTTACCCCATACCCATGAGACCGATTGTATCGGGGGATGGTTGGGTAACCTCACATATATCTGTCTTCCTAGAGAGTATTTTGCGACCAGTAGTGAACATGTTTCCATCTATCCTAAAGGACACACATCACTTGTTAGACACTTTGCAGTCAGTGCAGCTCAATAATCTAACATCACAATACTTTCTTATCACACTTGATGTAGAAAGTTTA
This sequence comes from Protopterus annectens, assembly GCF_019279795.1. Taxonomy (NCBI): domain Eukaryota; kingdom Metazoa; phylum Chordata; order Ceratodontiformes; family Protopteridae; genus Protopterus; species Protopterus annectens. The sequence goes on along the minus strand of NC_056741.1, from coordinate 1,763,871,855 downwards.
TTTACCTCGATCCCTAATGAGATCGGGGTACAATATATTAGAGAGCTATTGGTAAAGGAGACTTCATTCACCAATGCTAGGAATATACTGATTAGCCAGCTACTGGATACTGTCTTGACGAATAATGTTTTTTCTTTTGGTGGCATGTATTATTTGCAACAGTGGGGGGTAGCCATGGGCACCCCCTGTGCAAATACATACGCAAACCTTGTAGTATATTGGTGGGAGAAATTGTATTTATTTAACCATGAACAGTTTAAATCTGTGAGATACTACAAGCATTTCGTGGATGATATACTTATCATCTGGGAGGGACCCATAGATAAATTTGATATATTTTTGGAATATCTGCATACAACCACCAATTTCCTTAGGTTTACCAAAGAATATTCACCCAAGGAGATACACTTTCTGGATGTTACTCTTAAATTGACAGATAGTGGGACCATCACGTCCTCACTATACAGAAAACCGGTATGGAAGAATGGTCTATTGACATACGATAGCATGCATCCGAGGCATACCTTTCAAGGTATTGTGAGAAGTCAATTTATCAGGCTTTCCAGACTGTGTTATGAACCTGAAGTTTTAAGAAAGGAAGCAGATTTTTGGAAAATTTATTTTTGGATAGAGGGTATAGTATCAAGATGGTTAGGGATATAAGGCATGATGTCTTGGGAGATATGCATTCCATATGCACAGGTTCTGTGGTTACTACACAAAGAACAATAAGATATTTAGGGGCAGAGAACACTAGAAACAAAGGTAATAAGTTCAACTACTTAATGAGATATACCAGTGATGTTGACAACATATGACGGGTTGTCTCCAGTAATTGGCATATACTAACTATACATACATACATAAAAGATATGATAGGTAGTAAACCCAGGTTCCAATATAGGAATAGTGACAATTTGAAATTGATTTTGTGCAAAGACCATGGCATTCCTATAGGCCAAGATAAGGTAATAATGAATAGGTTTTTGACACAGGGTACTTACCCTTGTCATCATTGCAATAGATGCAAATATATCTCTAAATCACAAATGTTTAAGCATCCACAAATGGATTATATTTTTCGACCTAGTTTTTATGCTAATTGTAATAGTACCAATTTGGTCTACTTAGCTAATTGCGAATCATGTTCAGCGTTCTACGTAGGTCTCACGAAAAGGAGACTACGTGATCGCATATACAATCATTTGTATGATATTCGCAAGAGAGATGACAGCAATGTGTTAGCAAGGCATGTCATGGAATGTCCGACACATAATTTTAACTTTAGAGTTATACAATTGGTTCAACATAATAAACAAGGAGGTGATGCGGACAATCAATTAGCTCTTGCTGAATTACATTGGATTATAAAGTTAGCAGCACATTTACCCCCTGGTATAAATAACTATGTTTCGATTAAACCAGTACTAATGGGGAGAAAATGAAATGTAATGATATATTTATTCATTTATTTATTTATTTATTTGGTTTAACATTTTTATATATATGACTATGTATTTTTAAAATAGTATATTTTTATTTTGTTCAAATATTTATATATTTTTGTACCATCATAAATGGTAATATTTATTTTATTATTTAATATATATTCTTCCATTTAGTCCATGACATGGCTAGGTAATTCATCTGTTTTGTGCCTTAAATATTTGGATTTGGTTTATATATAATAGCAATTTTATTATGATTAATTACATATAATATTATATACACTATATATATATATATCTGAATCATTTTTATTCATCTGGCAGACTTGCACATATATTTTCCGGTCTGATGATGTTGCATCAGGCGATCTTTATATGAGGTGGTCATAGATGCCTGATTTGATTTATGCTTGGTTTTAGTCGGGCTCTTTAGCTTCCCTTAGTACAATTTTACACATTTTACATGCTGCAATAAGGCTTATGTTGAAGAGTGATATGTATTATATACACACTCTTTATGTTTCACTTGCAATTTTATGTGTATATGATGCCATGTTTAAATTGATGTGCACATTATATGTGCAATGTGAGCACATCAATCCTTATATGCACACATGTAATAAATATATAATTTTAAGATATTTTTAAGACATTTCATTGAACTAAATAAATATTATATGATAATGATATATTAATTACATATATATATTAAATAGGGACGTTACAAAAAATGGCAAACAATTTGTTGTATCTATAAACAATATTTCAGTCTCACGATAAGTATTTATATGACTTTCAACACTGAGATACAGAATATTTTACATGTTATATTATTATATAAATCAAGTGATTAGTGATAGGAACTCTACATAATAATGAGATAGTTATGTGTTCTGATCATTTGGTTAGTGATTTAGAAATATAATGCTTATGTTTTAGTAATTTGAGCTGGTCTTTTGTTCAGCGTTTGATTTCTAAGTGTTAACTGACATTTGTAATTGAGTTCAACTAGCTATATTCACGTTGAGCAAGCATAGTAGTGAATGGGTTAAGATACAACCATTTAATTGTGTGACTAAGCAATTAATTAATTTATTTCCGCCTTTTTGGTATATAAGTGTAATTATATTTGTAAGAAGGTTATCTGAAGAAGCGTAGCTTAGAACTACGTGAAAGCGCTCATTTTTACTCAATAAACTGGAATACGTTTTACATCGTGTCTGCCATTTGGATTTTTTCAGTCTAAAGAAGAATTTGCACATCGTGGTTGGTCTTCTTACTACTTTACATTCATTTCCTTGTTTTTGGTGAGAAGTCCTTTCGGTGAAGAGTTTGCCTTCCTTGTCATATATTTGCTCCTTCTTTTTGTTGGCTACTCTCCGCACACGATGGATATTGCTGCTACATCGTCTACTGTTCATCAGGAGTCGAGGGATGCATCTGCACTTTGGACTGGGCTCCTATTACAAGAGTCTAACCCTTTATTGTCTCTAGATCTCAGTAATGCATCGGGGCAGGTTCAAGCCCAAGAATCTGGTGAGAACTTGACTGATTTTTTTGCCTTGTTGAAAAATTTAGAAAATAATCTGTACCAAATACAGCGTTATACATGGCAGAGATTACATTTAGATGCATGTTTGCATTTCAAAGTTGTCCCCAGTAGCATGCGGATATTTTGCATGCCCACGTATGGGGACTCGCATCCTCTGCTATTGAAGCAGTGGCAGGACCTCAATATTGAACTTGGTTTCAGCTATGCAAGATTGATGCTCAAATATTTTCAACCATTGGAAACTGAGTTACGTAGTAAAACTGATGCAATTTACAAGGAGATAACTGAACGCTTTAACTCTGAACATTGTGTCAATAAGGTATGCCATGTCTTTGAACAAGTTAAAGCCTTCAGTGATAGACTCAAAGTAACTAAACAGTGTAAGCTGATGAGGGATCATAACGACTTCTTAAAAGGCCAGGTGTTTGTTTGGCCGAGATCCCAATCAGCAAACTTCTGTTTCTAATCAGCTACCTAGACAGCGTAATTTTGCCAGTACTGTTAATGAAGTTACTGAACTGCCTCTTTCTTACACGCCCTGATGCCTCCTAATAGTATGGTTGTCCCTGGACAGATTGAGACTCCGCTGGTCAGTGCTGTCGGAACGGATAATTATGAGAGCTCCAACACTGACACACCTCCTCCCAATCAGGAGGCATTTCAGCTTAATCAAGCTCCTCGTGCACTAGGAGCTGTACCTAAAACCATTGTAACGCTAATAATGCAGCGACTCCTTTTTACCTTATCAAAAGAAAACAAAGCAATGGGAGCGAGGGCGGTCCAACAGCAGGGGATACCGGAAGAGGAAACTTTACGAAGAAAGAACAGTACAGAACCGGAGGACCAGGTATTGACTTCTCTGGTTTTCAACTGTTCGGATTTTGTGTTGAGAGTGCGAGTGTTTCTCTTCTAAACCGGGGACTTAACTTCATTCCTGCCTCCCTGGCTGTCCTCACAGAAACTTTGATAGATTTAAGACTTTTTTGCCGACAACTATGTTTGAAACTTTATTTTTTAGACATGAACGGAAGCTCTACAGTCAATATTCCATCTTTACCCTTCAGGAACAAAAGTACTTTTTTACCGCCTATGCCTCCATCAGTGGAGTGCTTTCTTAAACTTTGTGAAAAGGACTATTATTCTCTGTTCTCAGTTAGGAATAAGAAAGGGACATTTTGCAACCTCACTCACTTGGAGTCAATGTCTTTGTCTAAATTAAAACCAATTCATCAATAGTTGTAAAACCAGCAGATAAGGGGTCGTGATCTTGAACACTCATGAGTATGTTGATAACATGAATAGGATGTTATCTGATAATATCACTTATAAGAAAATAGATCATCATGAAGTGCTGCACATCATACAGACAGTAAATGACACCTTGCAAGACATTTTGACCTGCCGACAAATAAGTATAGAGATCTTTGAATATATATCTATACAACATCCAATGATACCCATCATTAAAGGAATACCCAAAATTCATAAACAGATTTACCCCATACCCATGAGACCGATTGTATCGGGGGATGGTTGGGTAACCTCACATATATCTGTCTTCCTAGAGAGTATTTTGCAACCAGTAGTGAACATGTTTCCATCTATCCTAAAGGACACACATCACTTGTTAGACACTTTGCAGTCAGTGCAGCTCAATAATCTAACATCACAATACTTTCTTATCACACTTGATGTAGAAAGTTTATTTACCTCGATCCCTAATGAGATCGGGGTACAATATATTAGAGAGCTATTGGTAAAGGAGACTTCATTCACCAATGCTAGGAATATACTGATTAGCCAGCTACTGGATACTGTCTTGACGAATAAGGTTTTTTCTTTTGGTGGCATGTATTATTTGCAACAGTGGGGGGTAGCCATGGGCACCCCCTGTGCAAATACATACGCAAACCTTGTAGTATATTGGTGGGAGAAATTGTATTTATTTAACCATGAACAGTTTAAATCTGTGAGATACTACAAGCATTTCGTGGATGATATACTTATCATCTGGGAGGGACCCATAGATAAATTTGATATATTTTTGGAATATCTGCATACAACCACCAATTTCCTTAGGTTTACCAAAGAATATTCACCCAAGGAGATACACTTTCTGGATGTTACTCTTAAATTGACAGATAGTGGGACCATCACGTCCTCACTATACAGAAAACCGGTATGGAAGAATGGTCTATTGACATACGATAGCATGCATCCGAGGCATACCTTTCAAGGTATTGTGAGAAGTCAATTTATCAGGCTTTCCAGACTGTGTTATGAACCTGAAGTTTTAAGAAAGGAAGCAGATTTTTTGGAAAATTTATTTTTGGATAGAGGGTATAGTATCAAGATGGTTAGGGATATAAGGCATGATGTCTTGGGAGATATGCATTCCATATGCACAGGTTCTGTGGTTACTACACAAAGAACAATAAGATATTTAGGGGCAGAGAACACTAGAAATAGAGGGGATAAGATCAACTACTTAATGAGATATACCAGTGATGTTGACAACATACGATGGGTTGTCTCCAGTAATTGGCATATACTAACTATACATACATACATAAAAGATATGATAGGTAGTAAACCCAGGTTCCAATATAGGAATAGTGACAATTTGAAATTGATTTTGTGCAAAGACCATGGCATTCCTATAGGCCAAGATAAGGTAATAATGAATAGGTTTTGACACAGGGTACTTACCCTTGTCATCATTGCAATAGATGCAAATATATCTCTAAATCACAAATGTTTAAGCATCCACAAATGGATTATATTTTTCGACCTAGTTTTTATGCTAATTGTAATAGTACCAATTTGGTCTACTTAGCTAATTGCGAATCATGTTCAGCGTTCTACGTAGGTCTCACGAAAAGGAGACTACGTGATCGCATATACAATCATTTGTATGATATTCGCAAGAGAGATGACAGCAATGTGTTAGCAAGGCATGTCATGGAATGTCCGACACATAATTTTAACTTTAGAGTTATACAATTGGTTCAACATAATAAACAAGGAGGTGATGCGGACAATCAATTAGCTCTTGCTGAATTACATTGGATTATAAAGTTAGCAGCACATTTACCCCCTGGTATAAATAACTATGTTTCGATTAAACCAGTACTAATGGGGAGAAAATGAAATGTAATGATATATTTATTCATTTATTTATTTATTTATTTGGTTTAACATTTTTATATATATGACTATGTATTTTTAAAATAGTATTTTTTATTTTGTTCAAATATTTATATATTTTTGTACCATCATAAATGGTAATATTTATTTTATTATTTAATATATATTCTTCCATTTAGTCCATGACATGGCTAGGTAATTCATCTGTTTTGTGCCTTAAATATTTGGATTTGGTTTATATATAATAGCAATTTTATTATGATTAATTACATATAATATTATATACACTATATATATATATATCTGAATCATTTTTATTCATCTGGCAGACTTGCACATATATTTTCCGGTCTGATGATGTTGCATCAGGCGATCTTTATATGAGGTGGGCATAGATGCCTGATTTGATTTATGCTTGGTTTTAGTCGGGCTCTTTAGCTTCCCTTAGTACAATTTTACACATTTTACATGCTGCAATAAGGCTTATGTTGAAGAGTGATATGTATTATATACACACTCTTTATGTTTCACTTGCAATTTTATGGTATATGATGCCATGTTTAAATTGATGTGCACATTATATGTGCAATGTGAGCACATCAATCCTTATATGCACACATGTAATAAATATATAATTTTAAGATATTTTTAAGACATTTCATTGAACTAAATAAATATTATATGATAATGATATATTAATTACATATATATATTAAATAGGGACGTTACAAAAAATGGCAAACAATTTGTTGTATCTATAAACAATATTTCAGTCTCACGATAAGTATTTATATGACTTTCAACACTGAGATACAGAATATTTTACATGTTATATTATTATATAAATCAAGTGATTAGTGATAGGAACTCTACATAATAATGAGATAGTTATGTGTTCTGATCATTTGGTTAGTGATTTAGAAATATAATGCTTATGTTTTAGTAATTTGAGCTGGTCTTTTGTTCAGCGTTTGATTTCTAAGTGTTAACTGACATTTGTAATTGAGTTCAACTAGCTATATTCACGTTGAGCAAGCATTGTAGTGAATGGGTTAAGATACAACCATTTAATTGTGTGACTAAGCAATTAATTAATTTATTTCCCGCCTTTTTTGGTATATAAGTGTAATTATATTTGTAAGAAGGTTATCTGAAGAAGCGTAGCTTAGAACTACGTGAAAGCGCTCATTTTTACTCAATAAACTGGAATACGTTTTACATCGTGTCTGCCATTTGGATTTTTTCAGTCTAAAGAAGAATTTGCACATCGTGGTTGGTCTTCTAACTACTTTACATTCATTTCCTTGTTTTTTTGGTGAGAAGTCCTTTCGGTGAAGAGTTTGCCTTCCTTGTCATATATTTGCTCCTTCTTTTTGTTGGCTACTCTCCGCATTAACGATGGATATTGCTGCTACATCGTCTACTGTTCATCAGGAGTCGAGGGATGCATCTGCACTTTGGACTGGGCTCCTATTACAAGAGTCTAACCCTTTATTGTCTCTAGATCTCAGTAATGCATCGGGCAGGTTCAAGCCCAAGAATCTGGTGAGAACTTGACTGATTTTTTGCCTTGTTGAAAATTTAGAAAATAATCTGTACCAAATACAGCGTTATACATGGCAGAGATTACATTTAGATGCATGTTTGCATTTCAAAGTTGTCCCCAGTAGCATGCGGATATTTTGCATGCCCACGTATGGGGACTCGCATCCTCTGCTATTGAAGCAGTGGCAGGACCTCAATATTGAACTTGGTTTCAGCTATGCAAGATTGATGCTCAAATATTTTCAACCATTGGAAACTGAGTTACGAGTAAAACTGATGCAATTTACAAGGAGATAACTGAACGCTTTAACTCTGAACATTGTGTCAATAAGGTATGCCATGTCTTTGAACAAGTTAAAGCCTTCAGTGATAGACTCAAAGTAACTAAACAGTGTAAGCTGATGAGGGATCATAACGACTTCTTAAAAGGCCAGGTGTTTGTTTGGCCGAGATCCCAATCAGCGCAAACTTCTGTTTCTAATCAGCTACCTAGACAGCGTAATTTTGCCAGTACTGTTAATGAAGTTACTGAACTGCCTCTTTCTTACACGCCCTGATGCCTCCTAATAGTATGGTTGTCCCTGGACAGATTGAGACTCCGCTGGTCAGTGCTGTCGGAACGGATAATTATGAGAGCTCCAACACTGACACACCTCCTCCCAATCAGGAGGCATTTCAGCTTAATCAAGCTCCTCGTGCACTAGGAGCTGTACCTAAAACCATTGTAACGGCTAATAATGCAGCGACTCCTTTTTTACCTTATCAAAAGAAAACAAAGCAATGGGAGCGAGGGCGGTCCAACAGCAGGGGATACCGGAAGAGGAAACTTTACGAAGAAAGAACAGTACAGAACCGGAGAACCAGGTATTGACTTCTCTGGTTTTCAACTGTTCTGATTTTGTGTTGGAGAGTGCGAGTGTTTCTCTTCTAAACCGGGGACTTAACTTCATTCCTGCCTCCCCGGCTGTCCTCACAGAAACTTTGATAGATTTAAGACTTTTTTGCCGACAACTATGTTTGAAACTTTATTTTTTAGACATGAACGGAAGCTCTACAGTCAATATTCCATCTTTACCCTTCAGGAACAAAAGTACTTTTTTACCGCCTATGCCTCCATCAGTGGAGTGCTTTCTTAAACTTTGTGAAAAGGACTATTATTCTCTGTTCTCAGTTAGGAATAAGAAAGGGACATTTTGCAACCTCACTCACTTGGAGTCAATGTCTTTGTCTAAATTAAAAACCAATTCATCAATAGTTGTAAAACCAGCAGATAAGGGGGGGGGGTCGTGATCTTGAACACTCATGAGTATGTTGATAACATGAATAGGATGTTATCTGATAATATCACTTATAAGAAAATAGATCATCATGAAGTGCTGCACATCATACAGACAGTAAATGACACCTTGCAAGACATTTTGACCTGCCAACAAATAAGTATAGAGATCTTTGAATATATATCTATACAACATCCAATGATACCCATCATTAAAGGAATACCCAAAATTCATAAACAGATTTACCCCATACCCATGAGACCGATTGTATCGGGGGATGGTTGGGTAACCTCACATATATCTGTCTTCCTAGAGAGTATTTTGCACCAGTAGTGAACATGTTTCCATCTATCCTAAAGGACACACATCACTTGTTAGACACTTTGCAGTCAGTGCAGCTCAATAATCTAACATCACAATACTTTCTTATCACACTTGATGTAGAAAGTTTATTTACCTCGATCCCCAATGAGATCGGGGTACAATATATTAGAGAGCTATTGGTAAAGGAGACTTCATTCACCAATGCTAGGAATATACTGATTAGCCAGCTACTGGATACTGTCTTGACGAATAATGTTTTTCTTTTGGTGGCATGTATTATTTGCAACAGTGGGGGTAGCCATGGGCACCCCTGTGCAAATACATACGCAAACCTTGTAGTATATTGGTGGGAGAAATTGTATTTATTTAACCATGAACAGTTTAAATCTGTGAGATACTACAAGCATTTCGTGGATGATATACTTATCATCTGGGAGGGACCCATAGATAAATTTGATATATTTTGGAATATCTGCATACAACCACCAATTTCCTTAGGTTTACCAAAGAATATTCACCCAAGGAGATACACTTTCTGGATGTTACTCTTAAATTGACAGATAGTGGGACCATCACTGCCTCACTATACAGAAAACCGGTATGGAAGAATGGTCTATTGACATACGATAGCATGCATCCGAGGCATACCTTTCAAGGTATTGTGAGAAGTCAATTTATCAGGCTTTCCAGACTGTGTTATGAACCTGAAGTTTTAAGAAAGGAAGCAGATTTTTTGGAAAATTTATTTTTGGATAGAGGGTATAGTATCAAGATGGTTAGGGATATAAGGCATGATGTCTTGGGAGATATGCATTCCATATGCACAGGTTCTGTGGTTACTACACAAAGAACAATAAGATATTTAGGGCAGAGAACACTAGAAATAGAGGGATAAGATCAACTACTTAATGAGATATACCAGTGATGTTGACAACATACACGGGTTGTCTCCAGTAATTGGCATATACTAACTATACATACATACATAAAAGATATGATAGGTAGTAAACCCAGGTTCCAATATAGGAATAGTGACAATTTGAAATTGATTTTGTGCAAAGACCATGGCATTCCTATAGGCCAAGATAAGGTAATAATGAATAGGTTTTTGACACAGGGTACTTACCCTTGTCATCATTGCAATAGATGCAAATATATCTCTAAATCACAAATGTTTAAGCATCCACAAATGGATTATATTTTTCGACCTAGTTTTTATGCTAATTGTAATAGTACCAATTTGGTCTACTTAGCTAATTGCAAATCATGTTCGGCGTTCTACGTAGGTCTCACGAAAAGGAGACTACGTGATCGCATATACAATCATTTGTATGATATTCGCAAGAGAGATGACAGCAATGTGTTAGCAAGGCATGTCATGGAATGTCCGACACATAATTTTAACTTTAGAGTTATACAATTGGTTCAACATAATAAACAAGGAGGTGATGCGGACAATCAATTAGCTCTTGCTGAATTACATTGGATTATAAAGTTAGCAGCACATTTACCCCCTGGTATAAATAACTATGTTTCGATTAAACCAGTACTAATGGGGAGAAAATGAAATGTAATGATATATTTATTCATTTATTTATTTATTTATTTGGTTTAACATTTTTCATATATATGACTATGTATTTTTAAAATAGTATATTTTTTATTTTGTTCAAATATTTATATATTTTTGTACCATCACAAATGGTAATATTTATTTTATTATTTAATATATATTCTTCCATTTAGTCCATGACATGGCTAGGTAATTCATCTGTTTTGTGCCTTAAATATTTGGATTTGGTTTATATATAATAGCAATTTTATTATGATTAATTACATATAATATTATATACACTATATATATATATCTGAATCATTTTTATTCATCTGGCAGACTTGCACATATATTTTCCGGTCTGATGATGTTGCATCAGGCGTATCTTTATATGAGGTGGTCATAGATGCCTGATTTGATTTATGCTTGGTTTTAGTCGGGCTCTTTAGCTTCCCTTAGTACAATTTTACACATTTTACATGCTGCAATAAGGCTTATGTTGAAGTGTGATATGTATTATATACACACTCTTTATGTTTCACTTGCGCAATTTTGCGTGTATATGATGCCATGTTTAAATTGATGTGCACATTATATGTGCAATGTGAGCACATCAATCCTTATATGCACACATGTAATATATATATAATTTTAAGATATTTTTAAGACATTTCATTGAACTAAATAAATATTATATGATAATGATATATTAATTACATATATATATTAAATAGGGACGTTACAAAAAATGGCAAACAATTTGTTGTATCTATAATCAATATTTCAGTCTCACGATAAGTATTTATATGACTTTCAACACTATGAGATACAGAATATTTTACATGTTATATTATTATATAAATCAAGTGATTAGTGATAGGAACTCTACATAATAATGAAACAGTTATGTGTTCTGATCATTTGGTTAGTGATTTAGAAATATAATGTTTATGTTTTAGTAATTTGAGCTGGTCTTTTGTTCAGCGTTTGATTTCTAAGTGTTAACTGACATTTATAATTGAGTTCGACTAGCTATATTCACGTTGAGCAAGCATAGTAGTGAATGGGTTAAGATACAACCATTTAATTGTGTGATTAAGCAATTAATTAATTTATTTCCTGCCTTTTTTGGTATATAAGTGTAATTATATTTGTAAGAAGGTTATCTGAAGAAGCGTAGCTTAGAACTACGCGAAAGCGCACATTTTTACTCAATAAACTGGAATACGTTTTACATCGTGTCTGCCATTTGGATTTTTTCAGTCTAAAGAAGAATTTGCACATTGTGGTTGGTCTTCTTACTACTTTACATTCATTTCCTTGTTTTTTTTGGTGAGAAGTCCTTTCGGTGAAGAGTTTGCCTTCCTTGTCATACATTACTTTAGAATGTTATATTAGCATTAAGATTTCTTTAATGAAAGGTGATTGCCTTAGTAAGAGGATGATTTATCTTGCCAACTGCATGAAGTGTCCTGCATTCTATGTAGGCAAAACTGAGCATGCTCTTCGCAAAGGAATATACGAAGACAACTATGATATTAAAAATAAATAACATGAATAACACCTTATTTAAACACTCCCTGACATGTAATAGTTTTAACAATTTTTTTATTTGGCATCATAGAAATAATTCCTTTAGATTGGGGGATAGCTGGGATAACTTCAATGAATTCAGAGAACTAAAGTGGCAGTTCAGATTAGATGCTGGAAGTTTCCTCAGACTGAACAAACATCTTTCAATTACACCTGCCCCAAGATGCAAGAATGCAAAGCTGTGAGAATATTCTTTGTTATTTAGTGAGATCTCAATGTTGCTAGTTTTTCAGAAATGTTTATTCTCTGACTACAGTGACATATGTCCTATATTTGTACTACCTGGTACCTGTTGAATTAGAGTAAAGGCTTGTAGAATACATTTATTATGCTGCTTTACTTATCCATCCAGTTCATATTTTAAAAGAATTTTTCAACATAGCTTTAGCATTTTTAACATTTATAGTTTTTATTGAACATTTGTTTTTTATTAAGCACATAATGCAATTTTTTAAGCTGGGGTGCATTTCTATGAGGAGTATACTTGCTTACAGTTCATGATTACTGTAATTTTCTTTCATTTCATGTTTTTATACTGTACTGTTGTGACTTTAAATAAAGTTCTTTCATTTATTATATTTAATATGGTAAGTCACCCTGATTGGTCCAAGTTCAGATACATGTTTTTTTAATTATTTATAAAAGGGCTATCTTAGTTGATATTAATAAGATTCTGGTGAAACCTTCACACTAACAGGACCAAAACATTTAAACTCTACTTGTTTTAGGTTTTAACTTGGCCACTCCATTTCATTTTACCATTTTTATTGTTTGTTTTTTCCTATGATGAATTAATTTAGATTTTGTTATATGGATGCTTGTTTGTTTTATAATTGAAAACTCCATGAGCAAGAGTTTGGTAGTTTTACATTAAAGATTTAAAATTTGGATTCTGGTTCCATGTTCCTATTGCCATGGTCAGTCACGTGTGACATCATTAATGTAATGAAATTACAAACAGAACCCTGTAAAAGAACACTCAACAATTCATGTTAAACCACTAGCATATTTATTTCTTTACATATTTATTTGTTTATATATTCATTTCTTTATTTTATTAAGATAGTTATCTATATAGGTAAGTATTTTATTTCATTTTATTAATAAATTTCCCTTTATTTCTTTTGTTTCATATTTGGATAGCTTTAAACAATCACTTAAACTATCCAAGCAGGCATATCCAATAAAGTGCCAAGAAAATCCTTGCTTCAATTTCCAAGTGTTCAAACTTCCATATTGAAGACAGCTTCTGATAAGACAAACAGATAATGAAAGAAAACAGAAAATACTTTTTAAATGGATACAAAAAAGGGACAAAATAATAGAAATATGGGAAGTTATGAGCCCCAGAAACTATGACCTAAACACGAATTACTTGAACATTACTTTAGTACTATGACAGTATACAGGCATGTAGAAAAAGTGGCTGAAAGTGGCGGGAAAGCTCACTATCATTGTAAAGTTATATATCAGAATGGTGGATGAAGCCAATCCTGCCTAGCACTAGGGAAACACACACACTCACAGTAGTCAATAATCATTAGATTCAAACCACCTACTAATCTTGTTAGACAATCTAGAGATCACTCAGCTGCAAGCACCAAACAAAAGTCTTAATGTAAGTATGAGACAGAACATATTATAAAAGATGACATCATCAGTATGTAGCAGAAATATTGCTTGTGTTAAAAGACAAGTAATTGATGGGGAGCTTTTTCCCAGTGTAACTATCACTGCTGAGTGGACGTATGCACGTCAGATATGTTACTGATGCCATATCTACCTAACAATGGGAATACAACATACTCATATTAGGTCCATACTGTTGGAGTTGAGCCTCCTACCTCTAGTTACACAACCTATAATAAACAGTACCAGCCTAAACACCACAGAAGAAGTCTGACTGCACCCATGAGATACAGCACATTTGAAATGCTGACCTCATCAGTGTGTTGCTGAGAAGCTATCTTGGCTAAAACTGGAAGAAACTGATGGGACAGTGTGTGTGTGTGTGTGTGTGTGTGTGTGTGTGTGTGTGTGTGTGTGTGTGTGCGCGTGCGTGCGCGTGCATGCGTGCGTGCGTGCATGTGTGCGCGTGTGTGTGTGTGTGTGTGTGTGTGTGTGTGTGTGTGTGTGTGTGTGTGTGTGTGTGTGTGTGTGTGTGAAGCTATCATTGCTGTATTTGAATGCCAACAAAAGTACACAACCTAGATTATATTATATCAGCTGCAGGTGCCACAAGAAAATTCTGGCTTTAAATCTAAGATGCTCTACATTTGTAAGGATTATCACATCAGTGAGTTACAGAGAAGAAAGTGTGCATCACAGGCTTTGGTGAAAGGCAATGGGCAGGATTCACGAAGCCTCCGTGTTAAGAGTTACAAGGATTACACGGAGGCTGCAGTTAAACGGTGTGACGTCAGCATGTCATGCATATGCATGAGGGCATGCTGAATCACACCTAAGGCTAACACGGTCCATGGAAGACAGTAGGCGGCGTGTCCGTAAGGTGAGCCCTGCAAATGTACACGCCCCCAGAAGAGTAAAAGTCCCGAAAGTAAATCCCCCACAACAGAGTCCGTGTAAATGTGAATAAACACAACACAACACATGCCCCCACAGACTATGAACATAAAATGTATAAATGAACATCTTATATTTTTTTTTATAAGTTGTAAGGATGTTTGCCCGTGAGTGCGCTCATTTGCGCAGGCGTGCCCGGTGCTTAGCCACAGTTAGCAGTCAGTGGAAAAGCATATAAGAACTAAATATGCAAAGTAAGCCAAGAAGCAATAGCGTAGCGGTAGAGATGCCGGTTGAAGAGGAGGCAGTCATGGTTCGAGCCCCCACAACATCAATTTTTATTTTTACTGAAATAAGCACGAAAGAAGTCCCTGACATATATGTACATATATAAAATTATATTTTATGTAAAATGTAATGAAATGGGCCATGTATTTTGAAGAAATGTGAGATAAAAAAATAAAAAAAAAATGTGAGATGTGCCCATCGCTGAGCTACAGTCTAACAAGTTGAGGATATCTGCTTGTAGGTGAGCAGTGTTTTAACAGGTGTAAAATGAGTGCCCATAGGTGAGCAGTGTTTTAACAGGTGTAAAATGAGTGCCCGTAGGTGAGCAGTGTTTTAACAGCTGTAAAATGAGTGCCCGTAGGTGAGCAGTGTTTTAACAGGTGTAAAATGAGTACCCGGGGTTGAGCAGCATTTTAACACGCTGAAACTGTGTGCCTGTAGCTGAGCTGAGTGTAATATGTGTGCTGACAGCCAAACCACGTGTAAACCAGCGTGATCCATTTGCGCGGAGCTGCGCACCGCGCCAACAAGCTAACTGATGGACAACGTTGAGCAAGCTGTATCAAAACTGCCATTACACAGACACACCTCCTAGCCTGTGTAGACAGTCATAAAATATAAAAAGCAATGGCCAGGTTCAAACCCAGGATTCCATGCACCATAGTCAAAGTACTGAACCACTAAGCCATGACAGTTGCACTTAGAAATGCAGTAATAGCATATATATATAGGAATGAAGAGAAAGAGGAGCATGACAAAGCAGGTTTTGTGAAGCTGATACAATTCCAAAATGGCCAATAACAGATAAGTGTGGGAAAAACGGCATATATAAGCCCCATAGGCAGGAATACACAACATAACCGATTGTAGAACCGACTTGCAGCCAGGATGTCAGGTGTAGGTGGGGGTAGTTGCTTCCGAGCACAGAGGTGGGGCATTGAGGAGTCCAAATATATGGTTTGGCTCCTCGTCCATAATCATGAGGCCCAACTCATGCAGGGCCAGGTCCTGTGGGGAGCATATAGGGCTGAGGCGTGGGACCGGTTGGCTCATGATCTCACCAGTACCACAGGAATACCAAGGACTGGTGAGCAGGTCCGTCACCACCATGCAGACCTGAAGAGATGGAAGCAGGACCAACTGAACCATTGGATCCAGGAGGCCTGGCAAATGCCCAATGCCCCACTACTGAGTAAGTTACATGTAATTATTTATGTAAGAAATTAACCTAGCTGATATTATGGAGATGTGTATTCCAATGTTACTTTATTTATATTACAGCTGCAGGTGTCCGTTCTGCGAACCGTCGAGCCTATGGTGATAGGCTGGTGTGGTTGCACCACCAGGCAGGTCAGTAATTCTCTCCCTGTAACTGTAAATAAATATATAAGTATGACAGTTAGCAAAAAAGTGCAGTGTAGTCACTAATTAATAAAATGTGCAAGAAACAGTGTAAGAGGGTTTGCAAGTATTGCTTGATTACAAAAGTGTGATGCAGCCTGTAATCCAAACATAAAAATGAAACAAGTCTGAAATAAAGATGTCCCACCTGTAATATAATAGTACATAACCTGCAGCAGGCTGAAAAGTACAGCTGCAGAAGCTGAGTAAAACACATGTGTGAAATATATCCCTGTTAAAATATAGAAACATGACATAAGTGAGACTGTTGGAAAGGATTGTAATAACTACAGGTAAAACATGTCAATAAAGCCGAGAATTAAGTACCACCCTGAATTGTAAAAATAAAACAAGTGAGAGAGTGTGAGAAAGAGGTATGAATCCACCAATAAAGTAGTAATAACTCCTGAATAAAGTATACTGCAGTCAGTACAGAATGAAATGACTGTGACAGGCAGAACCAAACAGTAACATGTGTTGAAAACAGTACTGCAGCTGGAATATGTGTCCCAAAATCTGGAGATGTTGCTCTCAGTCTGCAATATGCAGATAGTATGGTTGTCTGAAATGCCAAACATCCACAGTTGTCTATAGCTATATAAAGCAAATGTAGCAGGATGATGTAGCTGAACAGAGCCAGATATGAATGTGTATGAATAAAAATGAAATGTATATTGATGTAGCAGTAACATTCCTATCACCAACCAGAAGTAGTTATCACATAGGAAACTGTAGGCAGAACTGTAGTGTGTATATATATCTGCAGCTAGTAGAAATGTACAGCATATGTATTGGTATTTGAAGTTGTTAATTAAATTTTCTTCACCCTACCCTATAACCACGTATAATCCATTCCACGTGAAATTGGTATGTGCAATCACAATTAACACCCCTGGACATTTGTCCTGTTGGTTCATACATATTTGCATGTACGTTGATGCATCTGCCCTGTTCATACATCCAAACCTGATGGCCTGTTGCCATCAATCAACCCTGCATGTTGTTGGATTGTGTATTGCTGTTCAAATTATGCATGTGTTATGCTTGCTGTTCATTGGCTTAAATATATGGGTGTTTGATTAATGGGAATACTAATGCATGCTGTTACAACTAATTGTGAATGGTATTGTACATTACTAACCCAAACTGTCATAACATAATGCAAAACATAGGACGACAGGGAAGGCGGGATCCAGTGGACCCACCTCTCCAACCTCAGCTGGCGAGTGCACTTGGCAGTAGTGCCCAGGCCGGACCATCCTCTGGTAGCCCTGTGCCACCTGTGGGTGGAAGTGCTGCAGGGGATGGGGCTCGTCCCCCCTCTGCAAGCGTGGCCGGAGGAGAACATCCACTCACCCTCCATAGTGTCCAGACTGTGGTGCGTAGGGAGATCCGGCACGCTGTGCTTGGGCCCCTACGCCAGCTTGATGCACGGGTAGCACAACTCATGGGCGTGCCTGCTGCCCGACCTACACAGCCCACAGCACAGCCCCGTCCTGGGCAGTGAAGGCACAGTGGCAACTGCCCATGGGTGGGGATCTCAGTTCCACTGTTGCCATCTGTGGGCTCATGGGCTCGAGATATCTAAACATCCATCCCCGTCAATTGTGTAACCCCCCACATGTGTCATACACCGCCCCTGTATGCGTCTTGTTTGTTTTGTCTGTTAACCTACCCAACCTACCTCCCCAGCTATACCGACTTCCTGTACCTGACATACCACTCTCACCTGAAAAAAAAAAAAGGGGGCACTCTGTACCCACAAAAAAATTATGCCCCATACATAGCTGCCCATTTTGCACACATGTCTGCTGGACATGTAAACTGTCAATTACAATTGGCTGTACAACAAGTATTATTGTTGTCCTTACACCTCTCTCAGGGGTGGAAGATTTCAAATGTCACACCAAATTACAAACATATGCACAGCTGTTGCTGATGAAGAAATGGGCAGCTATGGGCCTTACCTACATCCCTCCTGCAAAACCCGAGCTTGTTTCCCTACTGTTCTACCCTCTTTGTGACCCCTTTTTCACCACTTTCCTATCTCCCAATTTTCTTTTCTTTCAAAGAAAATAGCTTGGGTGTGCGTGAGAGTAAGCCCTTTTAAGCAGTAGTAAGCAGGTGTGCGCGAAGCTAAGCAGCAGTGCGCATGCGTGACCTCCGCACAAACCAGCGCTAACCCGCTTACAACTGCTTAAAAGTGCCTTAGTCACTCTGAATGACAAGGCCTGTAGTTTTCTCAGCAGCAAAATAAAATACCTCCCTCAGTCTCGAACCCAGGACCTTGGAAACACTAGTCTGCATGACTTACCACTAAGCCATGAGTGCTATACAAGAACATTGTGCTGAAAGAAATATATCATAAAATAGTAGGAATTAATTTAAAGGGAATATACAAGTCTAGCACACAAAGCATGTCATGTATATTTACTGTCAAATCTAGTGGATTTGTAAAATAGTACTGTGTGCTGAGAAACAGTCATGCTAGTTGGTAGCTACTAGGTAATAATGTCACAGTAGCATCTGGCAAGCCACACACATACTCAGAGCAGGATAAACACAGCCATAGTTGAATAGTTAAGACTGCAGACATAGCAACTCTGACTGAGTTGCAGGGATGTCCTTGATGTGAAAACAAATGTCAACTCTGCCCCACTGACACCCTGCCAAATGTACTAACAGTAGCTTACAGAACAGCATGCATTGCAGTGTCTACAACACAGCCTGAAATATGAGAGACATACCAACCCTTACACTCACAGAACAGTGTCCACAGCAAACCAGCATGGTCCCCACCCTGATAATCTGAAAGGGCTATGCCTACCTAACAGACCTTTTTATAGCACAGGCCTGTAATTACAGTGAGAACTGCAATCACCACACAACAGGCTGCATGCAATTAGTAAATACTGGCTAACAATTGGTGCAGAGGCCATCACATGGACATGTGCAAATACCTACAAAAGCATCCTGTACTCCCTGTCCACACATGAAATACTGTCATTGCACCCGCTGGAGGTAGAGAGAGAGAGAGAGAGAAAACCAAAAAAAAAAAAAAAAAAAAAGAAAGAAAGAAAGAAAGACAGAAAGAAAGAAAAAGAAAGAAATACAAACCGGAAACATCAAGGCAAAGAGGCAGACAGCAGGCCAAGCAACTGCAAGCCTACACAAACAGCTGCAACAAACACAGGTAATGTAAAGTACTTCTATAATACTCTACATACTGTGAACCCTACAGATGTGTTATTGGTCTGTATCTATGTATATGAGGATGTGCATAGGGACGGGGACATACTGAAACTGTCACTGAAGGCTCCACATACATATGTATGTGATGGTAGCTATGTGCACATAGCAATGTAGGTTGTAGTGCAATGTACAAGTAGGTGGTACAGTAATGGGTGTTCAGCAGTACGTTACTGTGTGTATACATATGTGGACCTAAAAAGGAGTATATATATATATATATATATATATATATATATATATATATATATATATATATATAAAACATGTGTATACGTATGTATATCGAGATATGTATGTGTGTGTATATATATATATATATATATATATATATATATATATATATATATATATATAAAATATGCATATGTGTATACATAGATAGACAGGGATATAGAAATACAAAGACAGATATAGTTTCACAGTGGCATAGTATAGTACTAGGCTATCTGCAGAAAGTGTATAGAATAGATTTAGAAACCTGTGCCTCTGTATAGTAGTGACAGAGTGAAGACCCCCCTACATAATAACGTTAGTGTACTGTGCCTCTGTCTAGTAGTGACACAGAGATGACCCCTGCTGTAAACCTATGATCTCCCATCCACTTGTCAAGAATGCACATGAAGAGTGTCAGTGAGGGTCTCTGCCTAACATGAACTGGGATCCTGTTCCACAGTATGGGAAGCCTCTTAGTGATGGATCTGTCCCTACAGTATGTCCTATTCATATGTGTGCTGAGGTTTAAATCCGTAGCTGTCGTGCTTCTGATGGATTTGGATTGTATGAGGTGGAACATGTCCATCACTACCAGATTGGACATGGCCTACTACATCAGGCACAGATCACCCCTACGTAGGCAGTATGCTATGCAATAGAGCATGAGTTACGTTAGTCTGGCAGCATATGACAGGTGTTGCAGACCTTTGATCCACCTGGTGATGTACTCATGGGGTCCCCATAGCTGTTGCAAGTGCCAGGTGAGGTACATACCAAATGGGGCATAGTACACAGTCATGGGCCTGATAAGGGAGGAGTATAAGGGTACAATGACCCCTTTTGATGTGGATGTGAATCCCTTCATGATAAGGTGGGCAGGGTAGGAAGTCCATCCAACCACTTCGGCAACGTAGGTGTCAAATGAGAGGTCAGCATTGCACAGTGTCACCAGGTCTCTGATTACTTTGTCTGTACTCAGTGGGTTATTGTCTATGTGATAATATGCAGGTACCTTGTCCATCCAAAAGGGTATGAGTATACATTACGTGGCATGCAGTGTCAGGCCATGCCTCCGCCACCAGTTGTTGGTGTCCATGAGGCCAGTCAGTAGGATGTATGTGTCAGCAGGTGTATTGCCTATGGCGCCTAGTATGCAGTCATCTTTGAACATTGTCAGCCACTACCCTCCCATGTCTGCTTCCACATCTGAGAATGATATGCCGAACATGAGTAGTCCCAGGACAGAGCCCTGTGGGACACCACACGTGACTGGCTCTGAGTCTGACATGGCACCAGTGAGGTTGACTATAGGGTTTCTATCCGTTATCTGGTTTGCAACCCATCATGTGACATATGGATTTACATGTTAGCTGTTGATCATGTCTATGATGGCAGAGTGCGTTATTGTGTTGAATGCTGTAGGCAAGTCCAGGTAGGCTGTATGGACCGCTATGCCCTCAGCAATGGCTATAGTGACTGATTTGAAAAGGTCAACCAGGGACATAAGGCAGGATCTGCCCTCTACAAAGCCAAACCGGGTGGGAACAAGTGTCTAAGTCCCCAATGTCTCTGTGTATGGGTACCATAATGATCCTTTCCATAGTGTTGCAGACCAGGCTGGTTAAGCGTATGGGGCAGTAGTTACCAGGGTCTGTAGAGCTGCCTCCTGTGAGGAGTGGGACTACTGTTGCTGTATGCCAGTGTCCAGGTACATATGCTGTAGTAAGGCTACGGCTGAATAGCATGTAATGTGCATGTGTAGCTCCTCTTGCAATTCACGTAGCTTGCAACCCGCAATACCGTTGGGTCCCATTGCTGCTAGGTTTACAGCTCCGCTGAGGGTGGTTCCCAGCTGGACATCCGAGATGACAGGGAGGTTACAGTCAGCTGGGATAAGTAATTCCACATGTGTGGGTGAGGGAGTGTAGAAACCTGCACTGAACCTGTCTGCCAGACTGTTGGCATTATCTGTGTGTTCAGTGTAGCGTATGTCACTGTGAACTAACTGTGAACACAACTGAGGGTTCCCACCCAGGTGTGTCACATAGCAGAGGAAGGCCTTGTGGTTGTTTGTAGTGACCATAGCAATGTCCCTCTCATTGTTGGCCTTGCATGTTTGTACGACAAAACCCATCTGTCTACTACTGCTGATGAGACATGCCGTAGCTCTATGGAAGTATGCTCTGCTGTGCAGTAGCTACCATCTGTTGTTATACAATTTGTTCAATGCTGGGGTCCACCAGACAGGATGCCTGCCCTTGGTGGAGAGGGTCATGGTTCCATTTGTGATTGCATGATCCATGCATTCTTGGAGATGTCTGTAGAAGCATATGTGAGGGTGTCTGCATTGTGGGAAGTGGATTACACTGGCCCAGTGGGCATTCAGGATACCAACTCAGTTATAAGACGTATAAAGTCGACATGTGAGAGGTCTCCCACTGTAGTCTGTTGTGTTGTGGGGGAGGTGGGATATGTATATCCAGGGTGATTAGTCTGTGGTCAGATGTGACTAGTGAGGGGTATCCTTCCAGTGTGTAGCACATTGTCCCCATATTTGCGATGATCAGGTCTAGTATATTATCTCCTGTTGTGGGAGAGGTGACTAGCTGTTCCATTGCATTTGACATAGTGAATACCGGGAACCTTTGGGCTAGGGTGTTTGGGGTAGAATAATGCACCCAGTGTATGTTAGGGTAGTTGCACTATCCCAATATGATGGTGTGTGGTGGGACATTCATATCCTTCAATGTCTACAGGAAGGCCAACTGTGGTCCCTGAGATCGGGAGGGTGGTCTGTAACATGCTACCAGTTGTATAGCAGGTTTGCCTATGGTTATCTGCACATGGATGGCCTGTGATGCTTCATGTGTTGCCACTAACATGGAGGTGTGTGTCCTCCATGAATATGGACACACACCCTCCCTGTCCGTTTTGTCCCGGGTCCTGGGGTCAAAATGCATGATACGGGGTATAGCCTGGTACCGCTGGTGTGCTCTCTGGAGCCTTGAACCAGGTTCTCACGTACTGCACAGACATCGAGATTGGTAGAATATGTATGTACAGATGTATGTAATACACACATACATATATAGATATCTGTAAAGACTTACACATATGCAGATAGATCTGACTGACAACAGACATATCTGTATATGACTATCTCTCACTCTCTGTCCTATCCCCGCACACTCACACTCACCCTGTGTCTCTCTCTCATTCTCTCCCCCTCCCTCCCCACATCTATATGTATATATCTACATCTAGATATACATATGATATATACATATATACAAACAGATATATATCCATATACAGATATAAATATATCAATACATATATATATATATATACATATATATATATATATATATATATATATATATATATATATATATATATAGACTGTGTGAGGCACGTGTGCAGATGTCTTGCTACAGGTGCCTGGTGTCACAGGCATGGAGTGAGCACCAGTGTGGATACTGGAGTACCATACCCCATTCAAAAACACTGACACCAGTAACCACCACATATGTACATGCCTGCCCACCACTGCATGTGTCGGGGGGGAACATGGTCAGCAAGTGTACAATAGGCTCCACATCGATACACACAGTGGCACACTAGTCCTGTAATACCTGTACATGGAATGTGTCAGCGGACATGGTGTGTCAGCTATGGACATGTAGGTCACAGTACCCCTCCACACCCCACAGTGACCTACACGGTATGTACCTCCCATGACAGCTACAAATATGGTGAAGGACACAGACATATGCAAGTAACTGTGTCAATGCATTCAAACACCACAGAGTGCACACAGACTACCTACATAGAGGTTACCACTGCTGGATATACATAGTTCGGTCACACCCATGACAGTTGTCTCCCAACCATGGTAACACCTCCAACATCCACAACACAAATTACCTATGTCTGTCATCCTTGTCACTGCAGTATAGAGCACATGGTGGAGGTATGGGACTCTACCCACAGATATGACATATCCTGTAGTAGACCACACAGAATTAAGAAGCAAGCCTCCCCATGAGTAGATGTCAGACAAACCCCTGCTGAATGTTATGCTGATAGGTAATATTCCATATGAGTCACCCTGTGTAACTGTTTGTAAGGAGCAGGTACGATCATAACACATGTGTCACAAGGGGCAGGATAGCATAACAATATGCTGCTGTAGGCCCAGGCCAAAAGCACACTACCTACCTAGGATGCAATGCACACCCATTAACAAATTGCAAACGGAATATGTGAGGTGGAATGAGTGTGTTAGTGACTGGGTGCATGTTGTGTACTGGTGTGATTGCTCACCATGACTGTCTGTCTGTCATGGTAGTGTGTGTCCATGGTGTGAGGCCAGAGACAGATGTGTGGGGTATTGCGATCAACACATACTACATTGCCATATGTTGTGCTGTGTTACCCTGTATGTCACTGTGGTGTAGGTAGGGTTATGGCAAGTAAGAGCAGTGTACAGTACCAGTGAAATATGTAACGTACATTGTGTGCAGTGCATGGGCTGATAATGTTCCCCATACAGTACCTTGATTCAAACCCCCAGTGTGGGGTCATGTATTGTACCTGAAACAGTGTGTTTACTGCTGCAGTATACTAGTCTGTTGTATGGAGTGTGCCAGGTACTGTTGCACAGTTGTCGGATGAGCACTGATATCTGGTCATGTACATGTGTATCCCCCAATAGACAGACAGATGCTATATATGGTGCCTAAGTTATATCACTGCAGTCAAGTATAATGTGTATTATGTGTGCTATAGTCTGCTGACAGATATTGCTGACATATTTCCCTTCTCCTTTTCAGGGACATGGTTCTCCAGCGGAACCCAGGATACTCCACTGCAGAAGAGGAGGAGATACACCAGAGCCTGGTGCGGGATTTTGCTGTACTCTTTTCACACACCAGCCAGAACCAGCAGGAGAGGGCTGCACTGTGGCAAGACCTGGTCCATCGGGTAAATGACATAGGCACACATAACCGGACATATGAGCAGGTACACCATCACTGCAGTGATTTAATTAGAAATGTCTATCAGCGTGCATCGGATATCCACAGGCAGCAGCTTGCCACAGGTGGTGGGGTGGCTAGACATCCACCCTCACCAGACTGGAGGGACTACTCCTGAGTGTTGTGGCTCCAGCACAGCAGCAACAACAACAGCATACATGTGTAATGATGGAGGCTGGAGCCACACAGCAGCAGGACACAGAGCGTGCAGGTAACATGCCATGTGTATGGTGACCATTCTGTACACTGTTAGGTTATGCATGTGTGGGGTGTGTCTTCAATTTGTAGCTGTTATCTTGGTAATTATTGTGCATTAGTGATAACCTCATTATCTGCAGTACACCCGTGGAAGCTAACTGTTGCACTACTGAACTGTAACATGCCCACAGTATCAATGGCACAGTTGTGCCCACTGACAATGAATGTCTCTTTTCAGCAGGTCCCTCTGGTGTAACAGCAAGGCAGCCTATCCATGCTGGAGAGTGTGTAATACCATTACCTTCACTACTCTGTATACTAATAGTAATAATAGGCTGAAGCAGTAGTGCAATGTGTTTGATTGCAGGTGTGTTTGTGTCTGTGGGTTGATATCTCATATACTGAGGTGTGTGCATGTGTGCATGTGCCCATGTGTGCATGCGTGCATGTGTGCATGTGCGCATGTGTGCATGTGCCCATGTGCCCATGTGCCCATGTGCCCATGTGTGCATGTGTGCATGTGTGCATGTGCCCATGTGTGCATGTGTGCATGTGTGCATCAGTGGTGGCATTGTGTACACATTGTAAACTGTATTTCCTGTCTTACTCCCACAGGTTCTGGTGCTGCTCTGGTGTCATGCAGCAGGGAACCTGAATCAGCTGCTGTGGATAGTGATGATGATACCTGTGTAATGGCACAGGTAGGTGTGCCAGGGTCCATCATTGATCAGCCAATTGACACTACACAGCTGTCAACTCCATCTATGCGCACAGTCATCCTGCCAATACATCCTTTGTCACCAATGTCCCTAGGTGATGGACAAGATACAGTGGGCATTGACCAGGGTAATGTGGTACCAGTGGCACATGCATCCCCACACTGCAGCCATGGCCAGGGCCCTGACATGGTACCGCACAGGCAGACATCCATGGGTTCTCATGGGAGCATCCGTGGGCGTACCGCCCCTGTCAGACGTGCCCACAGAGGTCTTTCAACCCCAGCTATGTTCCGGGCTGTAATGCAGGGACAGTCATGTATGGAACGGTACACCAGACAGGGTCTGAGGGAGCTGAAAGTATGTCGCACAGCCATGAGTGACAGTATGCATGATGTTGCAGCTGCCATCCGCAACTTCACTGAGGTCATTGACAGACGTTGGGGGGACACATTAGATCTGTTCCACAACTATATGTCCATGAGCCAGGGCAATGGTGGACGGTTGAGGCGTCGACGTGGCCGTATGCCAGCAACAGCAGCAGCTGGCAGCCATCGCGGATGACAACAGGGCCACGGCCGCTCACATAGTGCCAGCAGCAGCCCCAGCAATGCTGGGTCTGTGCTGTCATCGGACCACCCCAGGAGACCACATGCACGTGGTGCTGGACTGTCCCAACAGGGACCTGTCTCCAGTCAACGAACACCTGCTTCTGATGACAGTACCCAGTCTGGATTGGTACCTGATACGGTCCGTAGCGCCCCTGCCAGGCACAGGTACCATGTCCGTGGCCACAGACAGTGATCTGTATGTCCTGGCAGGTACAGTCTGCGGCTGTCCACAAACACCTGTATATGGCAGCCATGAGGTGGGACTGTGTGCATTCATACACACATGCAAAGTGATAACACCTAGGGCTACCGCATACACGTAAACACTGTATTAACATTGCCCCATCTTGTATGCTGTCCCTCACCAACACACACAGACATGTCAATTGGTTGTATCAGTGGCAGACTCAGGCATACCAGGTACACACCCTGTGCATATGATGAAACTGTGCCACCTCCTGCAATCTGTAAGATCGGTGCAGGAACAGGTTAACATGGTGCTGATGCACAGGGTGACTACATAGATGTATTGTAATAGTATGATGTTGGCAACAGTACAGTGTAATTATAGCATTGTGGGTATATACCAGCATGCCTGATGCAGTTACAGTATGAATGTCATTGTATTGTTTTGTACACCCATACTAATTACCACAGTGTTCTGTCTGCACATCTTTGCATACTGGTAGTGAGGCTGTGAAGGGATGGCCACCTACATAGGTAGCACAGGGGATACAACAATGTAGATATTGATACTCAATGATGGCCATGTCAACTGTGAGTTGCATGCTGTCCACACACGACTGTGCAATGCAGATGTTTCAGGATGTTGATATCTGTGCAGTACTACACAGCAGGTTCAGGGCTCACAAGAGCACTCTAGCACTACAAGGTCACACCTCATACCATGCATAACAGCACCAAAACACAGAACTAACTATGACATGAGGGAGAGTGTCCATACATGTCAAGGATACTGTGGTGCCAGGACAGGTAGCATACATCATACTACGTCTGGAACTGCTGAGTGAGGGCTCAGTGTCTGTTATTTGAGATGTGTATTATTACAGGTATGAGCACTTGGGTATCAGGCCAGTTATTCAACATTACGAAGGCACGTGGTCTATACACTTGTGGGGATTACGGCTGAACCCAGCCCATCTGACCTGGGAATGTCTGGGTACTGGCTTAGAGTGCCTGCATATATTCACTGTTACATACCGGAAGTCGTACACCTTGTTTGTTGTAGCATAGTCTACATACAGGCCTGCTGACTGTAGCTTTGTTTGTATGCTTGTTTGCCTGTTATGTTCCTGAAACACTGATTCCACCTGCGGTGCAGATATACAGTGCCTCTGTGGATCCCTAGTGACATCTGTGTTGCTTACTGTACTGATGTCCATGTGTCACTTGACAGAACGTCACTGTTTGACCTGTTTGCATGTAGCTTGCCTGTAACACATTGCATATGATGTAACTCACATTTGCTCAAGACAGCATTCCTATATGCCAGCACTAACAATTCAGGAACACTACACCCTCACATAGTCACCTTGAGTACCTTGTTCCCCATTGGCCCTATGTGTTGTTACTTAGTGTGGGAGTCACAATGCTATGGTAGCATGTGCAAAGATCACCTGTCGATCTACTCAAAGGTCCAGTTGATGAATCTGTGAGTCATGTGGCAATGTTACAGCTGCCTCATGTACACAGACAACCCTCTCCCCTTCCCATACATGTACAACACATGAGAGATGCAACCACATAGCCAAACTGGGGGCTAAGCTCTGTTTACACAGCACTGGCATTCTCTGTCAGGTGGAGTGGGATACTACAGTGAATACAGTACCAGTCTCCTATAGAACTGCCATGACCACAATCCAAACAAAGACACACACAGGCACATTATTGGGCTCTCAGAATAGCATCCTGCCTGAGCAGCTGACACCTGCAAAGCAGACACACAAGAAAACATTATGCCAGAGCAGAGCACATGCGACACATAGCTCACAAAGCCTGTGTGCCTAACAGTGTCAGGCCATATGGCTAGACAACACACCTGCTACGGTTGTATGAGGTACCTCTATTGACACGTACACGGTGGTTCTGCTCCCAGGCTGAACACGGTGACAGTCACGCTGAGCTGCCCATTGGGCACTATGATCCACCACATAACACAAGCAAAGCGGTCACTCCAAGGCATGTAGCAGTATGACTCAGTCATTGTCTGTGCCAGTGTGTATGACCTCTGATGCACCTCCCTGGATTACATGTTAGGGGACATGGAGGGGCTCTCTGAGGTTGTGGCACAGGCTGGTATGACCCTGGCTTTGGGTAGCATCTCACCCTCACCATGAACGCTGCCACAATATGTAGACAGGATCATCGGTTTCTGCCCTTAACGTATCTTTCAGTGACATCCAAAGGGGATCCAGTGCCTGTCAGTGTGGGATTACATGCTGGACATGCCACATTGCTTTGCTTGGGACAGTTTCCACCTGTCACCCATGGGCCGTTGTATATTGGCAGAGGCTGTTGCTACACACATACTGCCTTTGTATGCAAGGCTGACATTACATAGCCACCTACACAGGTAGCACATGTGATGGGACACTAATAGCAATGCTACTCAACAGCAGCAGTGTAAACCTCAATATGCATGCAGTGGAAACTCTCCTTAGCATGGGGTAAAGCAATATCCATGCAGTAACAGACTCCTGGTACAAGGCTCCCAGGTGCACACCATCAGTGCCAGGTCATTCCTGATACCATGCTTGTCATCCCCTACACATACTCCAAAACAGAACAGGGGGGATGTATCCAAAGGCACCTCAGATACACACACCCCCAGGTTGGTGGCACTGCACAAAGCATCAGACCCTCTCCATGTGCAACACACAGTGGGTTAGACTGCCTTCAGGTTCATAGCCTGGCACACACCACACTCCCATACCCAGGAAACCCACTTGGCCTTCCTGACAACACTGGGAATGTGATGGTCTCTACACACACCATTATATGGTTGTACTGCAACTACCCAAACATACAGTGTGAGCATTATTCTAGCTGCAATACCCTATCTGAAGGTGTCTTATCATTCATTCCCTGCATTGCTATGGATCAACTTGTTACCACTCCCACAAGTGGTGACAACATGCTGCACCTGTTCATCACCAACATGTGGACTATATGCTCCAGACCAATCATGTATCCCTCACTGGTGGGATGACACCATCTACACCCCACACTGTATAGTCACATACCACATGCAGCCCCTGCACAGAACACCCCAGTCATATAGTTGTCTGATGCATATTCCATGTATTCACATGAGGCAGGCTTCGGACATGGGAACTCTTGCAGTTCACAGGTACATATGTGTAGGTGGCACACACATACATCATGTGTGCATTGGCATTACTGATATAATGTATGTGGTGCAATATTGGGAACAACACCCCACACACATGGACAAACTGTGTAACAAAATTACACATGGCATTTGTAGGATACAAACCCCTACCTAATTATGTTAGATCATTTGTGAGAGTCACATTAGCAGAGCACACTATTTGCATTACCGGGGGGATTGTTTTCTCCTGCTGTACTTATAGGGTGCTGACATCATCAGTGTTTAGACAGTGGAATATGCAGCATGTTTTGTGTAGTACTAGTTGCCAAAAGGGACATTTCTCATACACATGGAATTGCACACACTACTCCCCCATACACAGTCACACACACACTGGGCACTTGCAGAATTCAAACCCCTACCTAATTTATGTTATGACTCTAGTGAGAGACGCATTAGCAGAGCGCACTAATTGCATTACTGGGGGGACTGTTTTCTCCTGCTGTACTTATAGGGTGCTGTCATCATCATTGTTTAGACAGTGGAATATGCAGCATGTTTTGTGTAGTAAAAGTTGCCAAACGAGACATTTCTCATACACATGGAACTGCACACACTACTCCCCCATACACAATCACACACACACTGGGCACTTGCAGGATTCAAACCCCTATCTAACTATGTTATGACACTTGTTAGAGACGCAGTAGTGGAGTGTGCTATTCACATTACAGGGTATAATTTCTGCTCCTGACATATGCTGACATCATTATGGATCACGAGGTATGTACATCTGTTACTATCCATCAGTAAGGGGGAGTGCATATCTATGCATTAACTTTGCACAGGCACAGTGGCCTACTGTACTGTGGAGGCAGATGCCAAATACACTGTGGATAGCCTTCTGTATTCCCTAGGGACAACGGTCAGGTATTGCACTCTACGGCCATATGTTTACCTGTCAGATGCACGTATTTGTTGCTCATATACTGTGTGTGGGTCTTTATTGCCATAGCCTTCCCTATCTCTATAAACAACATGTGTACTGTGGGAGATGTTTACATATGAGTGGGATCCAGTACTTTACTTATGTCTCTGTTGTAACTTCACTGTGTGCACTGGGCAGATGTCTGTATTGTGGGAGGTTCCTGTGTTAACACATAGAAATGCCAGATATGTGTGTGCAACTGCTGAACTGTGACATGGCCTAAGTGTGTGAGCATGTCCAGTTCACAGTCTGCATAAATTCTTGACTGCCACATCTCATTTATCTAAGTGTGCGAGCATGCCCAGTGGGACCTTTCCTTATGTTTGGATCTGTGGACCACCACATTTCTGTTTGTGTGTAGACGCCATCGATATATCACATGTACAGTTGAGTGTTGGACATCAGGTTGTGTTCTTACTGCCCAACTGCTGTGTGTCTGTACCTAACAGGCATTATGCTGTGCCTGCAGGGTCGCCATGGGATAGTTTGCATACAGTTGTCATCATCCTTTCCTGCTGACCAAACAGTTGTATTGTTGTATAGTGTACTGGTGCAAAACTTTCACTGTGGTGGACAGTATGATCAGTTTCAGTCCTATCACTGCTTGTAATGTTTATAGTGAGCACACCAGACTGGTTGAGGGCCAGTTGTGCAGATATGACCATGTTGCATTTTGTTCAGATATGGACAGCTTAGTACATGATTGTCCGACATTGTTATTGTATTCCACAACTTGTGTGGACAGTGACAAACAATGGCCATGTGCCCTAGTCCATTTGTAATGCTAGTCAGAGAGTGTTTGTCCTTCAACACACATTTACTGGTGTTTGTCATGACATATGTCACGGTTAGTGTGCTGTGCCTCTGTCTACCCATGACATACAGGTGATATCCAGGGTACACCTGCCATCTCCCATCCAGTCATCATGATTCCTCTGGATGACAGTCACTGAGGGACTCCCTGGATATCCTGTAGTGGGAGTTTAGTCGTGAGTGGAGTGAGCTTCTGGGTTGTGGACCAATCAGTACAGCATGTCCTGTCTATGTCTGTGCTGGGGTTCAGGACTGTCAGCTGCATAGGTCACCAGCATTCAGTGTTTACATGGTGTCACATGTCCATTGATACCAGGTTGGTCATGGCTCTAAACATCAGGCACAGTTCACCTCCAGCCAGGCAGTATGGCACTGTGTGGAGCTGCAGTTACTTTACTCAGGCGACACATGGCATCTGTTACAGCTCTGCAATCCTCCTGGTGGGGTATTTGTGTGGTCATTCCAGTTGCTGCAGGTGTCTGCTATGGTACATCCCACAGAGGCCATTGTACTCAATTGTGAGGCTGCAGTTTGTTTAATCAGCCAACACATGGCATCTGTTTGAGCTCTTGGATACTCCTGGTGAGGTACTTTTGGGGTCTTTCCAGTTGATGGAAGTGTCTGCTGAGGTACATCCCACTGGGGCCATTGTACTAAACTGTGAGGCTGATGAAGGATGACTGCAGAGCCACAATGACCTCCCCTGATCTAGATCTTACTACCTTCATGATTAGGTGGGTATATGGTATGTTTCTGTAACCACTACAGCCACATGCTTGTCCAATGCAAGATATCTATCAACTTGTGTCCCCAGGTCTCTTATTACTTCTTCAGTACTTAATGGGTTAACACCTATGTGGTAATTGATGGGCACTTACTGTATATCCACAGGGGATGACTATACACTTTTCTGCAATTAGCTTGCTGACATGGCTATGGCACCAGTTGTCTGTTTCTATGTGGCCCTTTTGTGGGATGCTTGTGTCAGCTGGAGGGTCAGATATGGTGGCCAGTTTGTAGTCCTCTGCAAACTTGTTCAGACACAGTCCTTCCATGTTGGCCTGTACCTATGGGACATATATACCAAACAAGGGAGGTCCCAGGACCGAACCTTGTGGGATGCCAGTTGTATCTGGTTTGTAGTCTGACATGGCTGCAGCATTTCTGACCATGTCAGTTCTGTCCTTGGGCTGGTTTACAACCCCTCTACTGACATAGGGGTTTATATTTAAGCTGGTGAGCTTATCTATAATGAACACGTGGGGTATTGTATGGAAGTCTTTTGCAAGGTCCAGCTAGGCTGTGTGGATCACATTCCCCTCATCACTGGCCTTAATGTCTGTTTCAAATGAGTCAAACATGTTTAAGGGGCAGGATCTGCACTTAAGAAAGCCACACTGGGTAGGGTCCAGTGTCAGTAGGTCCCCAATATCTTTATGTCTGAGGTACATGCTGATCCTTTCCATAGCTTTGCAGACCAAGCTTGTCAGGATTCTGGGGTGGTAGTTTGCAGTATCCATTCAGGCAACACCTTTGTGGAGAAGGACCACTGTTGTTGTACATTGATCTTTGGGTACATATCGTGTGGTAAGGCTGACATTGAGCAGTAGTGTTATATGGCGTTCCGTTCTTCTTGGAGTCCATGTTGGACTCTGCCCAGGACACCATCTCATACCATTGATGCTGTGTGTTTTGCTTTGTAGATGCTGGCTGTTACCTCAGCATCTGCAATGTCAGGGGGCCAGCACTCTGCTGGGATAGATATTTGGCATTTGGGGGGGGGCTGGAGTTTGCACTGAACCTGTCAGGTTGGATATTGGCAATGTGTGTGTGTTTGGTAAATTGTTGGTATTATTTGAGTGCTTCAGAGCATATCTGTGAATTCCCAACAAGGTTCTTACCATCAGTTAAGAAAGCCTTGTGATTATCCTTAGTGTCCTGTACAATTTGTATCTTCATAGGTTCATAGGTTCATACTAGGCTATCTGCCCTAGGGCATTTATAAGCCTAGCCAGAGTGTGTGTGGCTTCCGCCACCCCTTGCTATGTGAATATTATGGCCATTTAAGATTTACTTTACTGTGCCTCTGTCTAGACGTGACACAGTGAAGACCCCCAGTGTTCAGCTACGATCACCCATCCACTTGGCAAGATTCCTGTTGAAGAGAGTCAGTGAGGGGCTCTGCCTAACATGGAGTGGGATTCCGTTTCGGGGTGTAGGGAGCCTCTGGGTTATGTATCTGTCCCTCCAGCACATCCTATTTCATTATGTGTTGAGGTTGACATCTCTCGCTCTCACAGCCCTGATGGATTTGGGTTTTCTGGGGTGGAGCATGTCCATTGATCCTGTGTTGGACATGGCCTTGTACAACAGGCATACAACGCCTCTGCATAGGCAGTATGTGACTGCATACAGCTGGGGTGTCTACAGACAGGCAGCATATGACATATATTTCAGACCCTTTATCCTCTTGGTGAGGTAACTTTGAGGTCTTTCTAACTGCTGCAGGTGTAGGGTGAGGTACATCCCAAATGAGGCATTGTACTAAATTATGGGCCTGATAAGAGAATAGTATAGGGGCACAATGACCTCTGTTGATGTAGATGTGATTCCTTTCATGATAAGGTGGCCAATATAGAAGGTCTTCCTAGCCACATTGGCAATGTGAGTGTCACATGACAGGTTACTGTCCACTTGTGTCCCTAGGTCCCTGATTACTCCTTCCATACGTAATGGATTACCACCTATGTGGTTATTTGTGAGTACCTTGTTTGGTATTTGGTGAGACATTCATACTGTCCAGTGTTGTCAGGAAGGCTGAGTGGGGTTCCTGTGTGTGAGAGTGTGGTCTGTAGCATGCTACAGACTGTACAGCAGTTTTGCCTATGGCTAGTTGCACATGGGTGGTCTCCAATGCTTCGTGCATTGTCAATTACCTGGACGTGTGGGTATCTTTGCTGAATATGGATACTCCCCCTCCTTTTATGGTTTGCTCCAGGTTTTGGGGCCAAGACACATGACATGAGATATAACCTGGTAGTGCTGGTGTGCTCTCAGGAGCCTTGCTGCAGGTTTCTGTCACTGCACAGACATCGATGTTCTCCATACTGGGGAGGGCCTCGGGAGCATGCATCTTGAGGTTTAGACGTCTGGCATTGGGCAGCATTACCCTTATGTTTCTTTCCACTTATGTTTTCTAGGGAGGTGGGTTAGTCTTTTCAGCCTTGCCTACAAAAGGCTCTATGGAGGTGGCAAGAGCCTTAGCCAATATCCAGACACCCAGGGGTGACAGGTGCAAGCCATCCCTGGCAAAGCAGCGTGGCTTGTGAAGCATGACATCCCAAGTGGACAGATATTGGATCCCCTTGGAATGACACCAGTAATTGTGCCACTTGTTAGAGCTGATCATTCTGTGTTTGTACTGTTGCATCATTCTTGGTGAAGGTAGGGTGCTGCCCAAGGTCAGAGTCATACCAGCCTGGCCTACATAATCGGAGAGCTCATCTATGTCTCTTTTCATGTAGTCCTGGGAGGTATGTCTCAGGTTATTCACACCAGCATGGACAATGACTGCATCATATTTGTACTTGCTTTGGGGTGATCTGCGTGCTTGTGTTCTGTGGTATATTGTAGCAGCCTACAGGCAGCTTACTGTACCCTTTCCCTAGTTCAGTCTGGTGAGCGGGTCAGCAGTGTGTCTGACTATGGAGTCACCTATTACAACTGTATCAGGCATGTTGTTTCTCCTTCTGGCCTGTGACTGTTTGGCACACCAGCTTTGTGTACTATGTGTTGCATGTGCTGTGTGTGGAGGTAGTGGTTGCTTGGGTGTCTGCTTTGGAGGCCTCTGTTGATGTGGTGTGTTTGTAATTAGAGCCTCTGGGAATGTTTTTCTGTGTTTATATCTTTGGTTTGCAGTTGTGATAGGTCTATGTGAGACTGGGTTTGTGGTGTGTGTGGTTACCTTCTCCTCCTGACTAGTTTTGACAGTACTGAGTTGAGAGAGCTCAGCCTTCGGTTTGGATAAATGGTTGCATCTCTCACATTTATTTGTATTTCTTGGGTGGAGGAGAGGGTTGTCTGTGTACATGGGGCAGGTGTAACATTGCCTCAAGATTCACAGATTCAACTTGTTGTAGCTGGTCTTAGTGGATTGTATGAGTGGACATATTTTATTGCCATAATACTGATCAGAGATTACTTCCCTTTTTAGGTTTGCTCTATCATGTAGTAGCTTTCTCATTTTCTTGCATGTTTTTTTAATGGCTGGGGTCCACCATGCCAGATGCATGCGTGTATGGCATTGTGCCTTGGTTTTATTTGGGATTGCATAATCCATGCATTCCTGGCAGTGTTCATGGAATGCATGTATAACGGATTCTGAGGTGCGGCCCATATTTTGCACAGGCACAGGGCCTTTACTGGATTCCACATCAGTTTGGAGGAGTGCAACATTTGCTTTACACATGTTTTTCACTGTGGTTTTCTGGCCAGGGACTGTGGTCAGGATGTGTATATCCAGTGTGAATACTCTATGGTCTGATCTTACCAGTGAGGGATACACTTCTCATCTGGCCATACAGTACCCATGTTGCTGATTATCACATCCAGTATGCTTACCCCTCTTGTGGGAATGGTACGTTGTTCCTGAGCATTTTGGTTTATGGATTTTAGGAACCTTTGTCCTAGGGTGTTGGAGCTAGAATAATGCTCCCAGTCTATGTTTGAGTATTTTCAGTCGCACAATATAATGTGGTTTGGAGAGCTTGATATATTCATGTATTGCAACATAGGCCAAGTGCAGTTCCTGGTGTTAGGATGGTAGTCTGTAGCAGGCTATAAACTGGGAGGCAGTTTTAGCCACTGTTACTTGACCATGGCTAGTTCATGCTGCTTCCTGTTGTGGTACCAACATGGGGGTGTGGTTATCCTTGACAATTATTGCTAGTTACCCTCCTTTTGTAGCTTGTTCCATGTTTTGGGGCTGTAAAGCACAGTATGAGGTGTAATCTGGTAGTGTTAGGGTGCTGTTGTGAGCCTTGACCCAGTTTTCTGTTACAGAACAGATATCAACATTCTCCATGCTGAGGGGAGTTTAGACTGCATGCATCTTGCTGTTTAGACTTCTGGCATTGGGTAGCATTACATCTAGGTTCTTATCCCTTGTGATACCTATGGAGGTGGGTTTGTGTTTTGAGCCGTACCTATTCAAGGCATGCTGGGGGTAACAACAGCCTTTGCCAGTATCCATACGGCCAGGTCTGATAGGTGCACGCCACACCTAGCAGGTGGAGCATCATGTCATGCTCAGCATGTCATCCCAGGCTGGCACGCATTGGATCCCCTTTGACTAACAGCAATACTTCACCCAATTATTGCAATTGATCATCTCATCTTCATATTATGGCATCATGCTTGGTGAGGGTAGGATGTTAGTCAGGGTCATCAAGTTTTCATATACTACATGGTGTTACATAGGTTCATAGGTTCATAGGTTTATACTAGGCTATCTGCCCTAAGGCATTTATAAGCCTAGCCCAATTTTTTGTGGCTTACGCCACCCCTTATATGAAAAAATACTGTGCCCATTAGTTTGTTGTGCCTCTGTCCAGCAGTGACACAGAGATGATTCCCGGGGTAAACCTACGATCTCCCATCCACAGGTCTAGATTTCTCTTGAACAGAGTCAGCGAGGTGCTCTGCCTCACATGGACCGGGATTTTATTCCACAGCATAGGGAGTCTCTGAGTGATAAATCTATCCCTCCAGCACGTCCTATTTATATCCGTGCTAAGGTTTAAGTCGCTTGCTCTAGTGGTTTTGGTGGATTTGGATTTTTTGAGGTGGAGCATGTCCATTAATTCCGGGTTGGACATGGCCTTGTATGCTTAACACATGGCAATCATGCCTCAGGTGGTGCTGCAGGGCTGCCTATGTTGGATGCACATACTACACTTCCTGTACATGTTCGAAAGCAGGTTGTGTCAACTTAGGCGTCCCATTTACTATATGTGTGAGTCAGAGAAAGGTATAATTTCCAGGGTCCCTACTGAGCCAGTGTATGTGCTATGCATTGCCACTTTGCCAAGGCCAAGACATACTAGGCACACCTCCTTCTGCCTACTGGGGCAGGCTCAGGTTGTTCCTCCTCCGAGTCACGCTCTGCCTGTGATTGACTTGGCAATGGTGGGGGGCTGTTTGGCCCAGCCCTATGCTGATTCTGCTGCAGCTGTTTTCACAGAATCATATTATGTAGCATAGCACATACCATGACAATTTGGGTACATGTAGTTGGTGAGTACTGCAAGGCTCCACCAGATGTGTCCAGGCACTGGAACCGTGACTTGAGCAGCCCAAACACACGCTCGATTACATTTCGTGTTTGTGCGTGTGCCTCATTATGGCATTCCTGTTCAGGTATGTGTGCATTTCTGATGGGTGTCATCAGCCATGGCTCCAGTGCATATCCAGCATCCCCTACTAAGTGACCATGTGGGATGTCCCCACTGGCAAATGTCTGGTAGAGCTGCGTCAGATGCCAGATATGGGAATCATGGTAGCTTCCAGAGCAGCCAGCACACACATTCATTATTATGCCCTGGGCATCACACACAACCTGGCAGTTGATGGAGGAGAAGCCCTTGTGGTTAATGTAGGTCCTACCCCGCTCACCAGCTGGTGCTTTGATGCATATATGCGTGCAGTCTATTGCACCCACTACCTCAGGGTATTCTGCTATTTGCTGGAAGAGACGCGTATTGCTGGCCAATGCCTCATGGGAATTGGGGAAATATACATGATCTCCGACATGTGCTGACATGGCATCCAGGAACTGGTGCAGTACCCTGGATACTGATGCCTGTGAGATCCCCATCATATCACCAATTGGTCTCTGGAAGGTACCTGTTGCTAGTATTCTTAAGTCAACACATACCTTGGTTTCCACTGGGATGGGTTCCCCTCTGTTGGTTCTGTGTGTGAGGCGTGGCCTGCACAGCTCAACAATTTGCTGCAGGAGGTCTCTGTCCACTCTATAGTGCTCCACTATCTCCAGCTCATGTAACCTGTGGTAGGTGACCCTGGGCCTGTACACTCTTCTCCGTCTCCTCACTGTGGGTTGTCTGGCAGCATTTGCATTGTCACCACCCTCAGCAAGTCACCTATGTCTCCTTATGACAGCTATGGCAGCCCCTAGCAGTTTTGGTCTGAGTGAAGCTTTTTCAGTATTCACTTTTAATAGCTTACTTCTGTCTTGCAGTGTCTCTGCAGAGAATCATACTGCACTGCTGTTTGCAGACTTTTAAGTGCTGGGCTGGGCTAGTATTCTGCCTGTGTAATTGCCTGTTTCTAATTGTTTTCACCTGCTAGCTCCAGCAGTATTCCCTGCTAGCTTCCTACTATTTCTGTTGCTTCCTTTTTCCTTTCTGTTTCCTCAGGGGGGAGCAAAGCGCATACCAGCAGAAACACACTCACAGTGGCTTACATGCGCGCACACATGCTTACACAGTTTAGAATCTACTTATTCGGGTTAAAACGTGCACACACCAGCGCAAACAGTCTTACAAGTCTGCCTACAGGCTCCCACATGCTCAGTCTACCTTACACGCGCGCACACTGCCCTACTCACGCCTCCTGGCGCGCACA
This sequence comes from Protopterus annectens, assembly GCF_019279795.1. Lineage (NCBI taxonomy): Eukaryota > Metazoa > Chordata > Ceratodontiformes > Protopteridae > Protopterus > Protopterus annectens. The sequence goes on along the minus strand of NC_056741.1, from coordinate 1,763,832,376 downwards.
CGTGCATATGCACGCCCAGCAAGAAACTTTGGTGTTGGCAACAGTGTACACCTTCCATTTCTTGACTTTCCCATGCTTATCTTGTGGCACTCCTCTTTCCATGATATGTGTCTGACATCTGTCACGTAACACTGACCTCCAATGAACTGCATTTCTTTCTGCCATTCCCCCCTGTGATGTCACCTATCTCCTACTATGTTCCTCCCCCTTATGTAACTTTTACACTACTCGGAATGTGCTCATTTGCTATGTGACAGTGGGATTCAGTATCCTAACACTCATTTACATAGGATTGCCTACTAATGCTTAGTTACATGTCTTAGACTCAGCTTCCCCCCTTAGCAACCACTAAATGGTGGCCATGTTGTTTTTGGTCTGCTGGTCCCTGCATTGTATATCCATGCATTGCATAAAACCCACATTTTTGGGTTTATAACCTTACTTTTTATGTTTTATTTAGCGCAGCCCATTTGCGCGGGGCTACGCTGCATTTAAACATCGGGGATGGCCGAAAAAAAAAAAAAAATTCTCATATTTGCATCGGGGTACCTTGCCAATGGCCACATATTTGGCCATTGGCATGCTGCCTGACACATATACACCCTTTATTTGGAGCTGACATGGCTCCATTGTGTTATTTGCAGAAACGTACTCAGTTGTCAACTGAGTACATTTCTACAGCTAACACAACTCTTACACGGGCTGGTTTGAGCTTCGTGGATCGCTAATCTACCTCATTTGCATGCCTTTCGGCTGCAAGTGGGGTGATTAGCATATCCACGCCCTGCCCATGTAAGAGTCATTTTAGCTTTCTCTTACACGGGATTTCGGGCTGTTCCTGGATCACGATGGCTGCATGGAGTCTTACACGGCTCTTAGACTCCATGCAAGCCATCGTGAATCCTGCCCAATGTGTCCTCATAAGCAAAACTGTGTTCATCACAAGTAATTACATATTGCTCAGATAGGTTATTGATCCTGTCATTCATGTACATTGCAGTAGTTCGAGTGACATATAGTTGTTTCACAGTATTGAATAGTGATAATTATCATAAGCATTCATGATTGCACAGCTCAAGATAATTGTATGAAAACAGTAGTTATTTGTTGTATCATTTCAATATTTCCTTATGCTTAGATAATGTGCGGTGTGAATTATAAACATGCAGGTCAAACATATGAAAGGACAATAGTTAATAACACTCAGCAGTTATGTATGCAAAGGTTCCACATCATTTGCAAGTCTAATGTGTTGGAGTGTAACCATATATGTACGTAATGAAGTGTTGACAGCATCTCAGTTAACTCATCATATCCTAAGTACAGCAGTCTGTTGTAACATACAGAAGTAAAACAAGCCACTGACATTGCTTTCATTTTCTGAAAATCACCTCCTGAAGCACATCATTGACAAGCTCTTTTGCACATTTGATGGCAAAGTATTAGCTCATGTATCATTATATTCTGAGGTTTTGAACTTAGAACAAGAATTAACAGTGATCTATGGTACTTCATACAAACCTTCTGGCAAATACGGAGTATAGACATGCAACCAGTTCTGATACTTATTAATTTCAGGACAAATGTGCATTATTTTAATGTTTTTTATGTTATGATTTGCACATTTGTTATGATAATTGCAAAAAAGTATTCATTATATGCATAATACAGGTGCATAGTCAGACTGTCCTCCGATCTGATGCCTGTCAATGAATTTGAGGCATCTGGTACTGCTCCTCATACATTTGTAAGTCTTTGTATGACATCAGTGAGTACTATAGATACTACATGATAACATATTTGTATGTATCATTGTTAAAAGACTTCAGATAATATAGTTCATTGCAAATGAATTCACCTTATCACCTTGTGTGTATATAGAAGCAATAGTTTTCAGATGTGTCTTGTCTAATATGCTTACTAACTCATAAATCCTTGATTATATCAAATGTCTTCCACTTATTTCTGTGAAGGTATGAGCATTTATGGGCTGATTATGAGCCAATTAAGGGACCAAGCATGTTAATACTGATGGAATCACAGATGGATGCATGAATCCATGGACTGACAATTAATAAAAAATTGTATTGTTCATTATTTGTAGATCTGATGAGGGATTTAGACACCTGCCAGTCTGCATAGGCAGTCTATATATATGATCAATAATTGATCATGCCACAAAAAAAGGCAAATGTCACGTGCCAAAACACAGACATTTGAAGGGACTACAGAAACACTAGGAAGCAATAAAATTTGTGTGTAGCACACTTCCTAACAGAAGTTACAATTGAAATATTTCATATGGTGTATATTGTACTTTGCAGTCTGGTTAAAATATGATAATAACTGTCTCCCCATGCTAGTATCTGTCTATCTTTCCTTTGACAAGCAAGGCTAAGAATAAGTGGAAAGTAGACAGCAGAATAGTGTGACCAAAGGCAAAAACTGGTAATTTTTTGCCATAAGATATGAGCTACCATTTACACTAGACTTACAGTTGCTGCTCAGTGACAGGCATCACACAAATGCTGAGGACAAAGACTGATGACACAGAAGAGGGTAGAGACAGAGAGACAGGGAGAGAGACGTAAACATTTTCACTTATGGGCCATTTCTGGCCATCTTTGTGGTTTGTTACTCTTAGGTTTGTCAACATAATTATTCTGTCATGCTCTGTACAACAAAATGTTTCCAATATGGATCAAGGAGGGGTAGAAGAATAGAAACATGATTAGGTCATGCATGATAATGGTGGGCTAATAACACATGCAGCCAACAATTACACACACAATATTAATATGAAGATACCCTTAATAATGTTCAACATATGTGTGGATTTAAACCACTGATACAATGCAAAAGGCAGTCTACAGACCTGAGTATTATAGGTTCATAGGTTCATAGGTAAGTACTAGGCAATCTACCCTGTGGGTCATTTTAAGACTTGCCAGTTTCCCATTTTGTGTTTAAAATAACCAATCCCATTTGTTTATAGAGTGGCCTTACCCGTCCCATGGTCAATAATTATACAGTACCACTAATAGGAATAACTGGGATCATACTAGAAATAATCTGATGAAACCCACGCATGGAATAAAACATATAGAACTTGCCTCTGTCCATTACTAGTACAGAAGACAGTCCAGGGGTAAATTTTCTATTTCTCATCAATAGATCTAAGTTGCATTTGAAAATGGACAGGGGTGAACTTAGATTTTTGTGGCTGTAGAATCTGTTCCACAACACCAGTATCCCTTGTGAAATATACCTATCCCTCCAAACCATTTTGTTGATGGAGCAGAAGAGGTTTAGATCCCAAAATTGAGTATTTCTGATGCCATTTGATTTGCTTATGTGCAGTAAATCCATCAGTAATGGCAGATACCTTGTATGGCAGACACAGGTCACCTCTTAATATTCTGAAGGATACCAAATATAGTGACAAAGCTTTCAGTTAATCAATGTAGGACATGCTGTTATGGCCTTGTTTCCTTTTAGTAAGGTGTCTCTATGGGATTTCCAGTTGTTGCTTGTGTCTGGACAGATATATGCCAAAGGGGCTTTATATTCAATGACTGTTCTAATCAGGTGTGAGTAAAGAGGAAAAATGACATTCCTTGATCTAGACACAATCTCTTTGTTTATAAGCTGTGCAATATAGAAGGACATTGTTTCCAACAAGAGACACATGCTGGTCAAAAGTTAGATCATTGTCCACATAAGTTCCGAAATCTTGAACAACTGTGTCAACTCATGATGGCATATTGTCAATATGCTAGTCCCCTGGGTTAGATCGTTTCCTAAATGATACAATAATACATTTTCTGGAATTAGTTTCAGGTCATGATTTTGATACCAGTTATTTATTTGACACAAACCTTTCTGCAGATTGGCTAAGCCATTTGGGGATTTAATGAATACTCCAGGCGTGCAGCTATTTACAACTTAGTCAGCTAGAGCTCTTAGGTATTGGCTTTTACTTCAGAAAAATCGATGCCAACAAGAGAGGTCCCAGCACAGAACCCTTGGGGACTCCACTGGAGATTAGACTTTTTGTGGAGGTAACTTCCTCTATTTTGATTATCTGTGCCCTATCTGTGAGCCAGTTAGCAATCCATTAGGTGACATAGAGGTTTATTCCTGGGATATTTAGCTTTTCTACTATGCCTGACTGGGGAATTGTGTCAAAATCTTTGGCCAGGTTGAGGTATGTGGTTTGTACCATTTTGCCTTCATACATTGCTTTAGTGGTCTTTTCAAAAAATGCCACCAGGATGAGTAAGCATAACCTGCCCTTGACAAATCCAAACTAGGAAGAGTCTAATGTTTGGAGGTTTCGTATGTCTTGATTGATTAATTCCATGATAAGGCTTTCCTTTGCTTTGTATATGAGGCTGGTCAAACTTATGAATCTGCAATTGCCTGTCTATAGAAGGTTCTTACTTATGTAGGGGAATGACTGTAGCTGCTGATCATTATTACCTGATTTTCTCTGCACACCATGTGGAAGTCAAACTTCACAAAGTTAAAGTCACATTTGAAGGCAGCGTGACTAAGGACTGAAGTGGAGAGATTGTAGGCATCAGACTTCATCACCATAATGACAACCGTAACATTCCATAAGGTGTAAATTACATCCAGCAGTTTAAAAAATATGGAAGAGTAAATGTCTTACAATAGTGCTATCAGTCTGTTTTTCTATAGCACAGTGGGACTAAGCACAATTTCCAAAAGATAACCTTGTTA